>NC_058519.1:206041495-206344526 GCF_904849725.1 Hordeum vulgare subsp. vulgare | reverse complement strand
TTTCTGCGGAGCTCGGGCGGAGCCCTGCTGAGACAAGATCATCACCAACCTTCGGAGCGCCGTCACGCTGCCGGAGAACTCTTCTACCTCTCCGTCTCTCTTGCTGGATCAAGAAGGCCGAGATCATCGTCGAGCTGTACGTGTGCTGAACGCGGAGGTGCCGTCCGTTCGGCACTAGATCGTGGGACTGATCGCAGGACGGTTTGCGGGGCGGATCGAGGGACGTGAGGACGTTCCACTACATCAACCGCGTTCACTAACGCTTCTGCTGTACGGTCTACAAGGGTATGTAGATCACACATCCCCTCTCGTAGATGGACATCACCATGATAGGTCTTCGTGCGCGTAGGAAAATTTTTGTTTCCCATGCGACGTTCCCCAACATGGGTCTCCTGGGGAAGGAGTCAGGGCGACGGGATCGGGGCGCTGTGGCGCTCGCATGAGTTGCAGGGGGAGCGACGGGAGAGGGAGAGACGGTGGGGTACGGGGCAACGGGATCGGGACGAGGGTGGGGGTAGGTGGCGACACGAGGGTTGGTGGGGTGACGAGGGAGCCCCTCGTCGCTTTTGGCGGCGCGGCAGGGAACGAGAGAGTGGCTGGCTCGGCGCTAGGGTTCCCCGTGGGGGTCTTATACCCCCACGTGGGTGGGCCGAATGTGGGGTAGCCGGCTGGGCCACTTTGGCCCAGTTGGGCTAGGGGCTTTATTTTTAATTACTTTCTTTTATTTTATTTCTTTCTATATATAGCTTATGTTTTAAATATATAGGGATTATAATAAATTTCAAAAATGCCCGATACACTTTTATAATTCATTAGGTATTTTTTGTAACTCCCCCGACATTTTTATTTTAACATTATAAAACTTCTCTCGTTTGACTCTATTTTTAAATTTTGAATTTGACTCGGTTTCGAACAAACGCGAGAACAACGATAGTAATCACCGTGACGTGGCACCATTAGCGTGGAATCGCTGTAGCTTAATTACATTCAACACTGTAGCAAAAGATGAAGATGCCACACTAGCCCTTTGATTTGAACATGACATAAGAAGAAACAGATGGACTTACATCACTCCATCCGTTCCACTGGTACAATGATGGCTTGTGGTGGGATTGACCAACCACATCTCAACGAGCCGCACCCGTTGCTCCATGGACAGGGGCGCCTCCTCCTCTTCTTCCTCTTCGTCGGTGTAGTAGGACGAACTAGAGCCGTCCAAACCCACGTGGTCATCGCTCTCGAGGCCGGGAAAGTCGTCGTAGCCTCCCACAACACTGCAGCTATTGTGGGGTCGCCACAGCCATCCCCTGAGATCCATGGGGAGAGGGGAGAACGAGTGCTACGGTTCGTGGGGGTACGACTCGATCCGATCGAGCCCACTAAGACCGACCGCGCCCAGCTCATCCTAGTGAGTGCACCGGCACGCGTCGATTGGCCAACATGACCGCTGGTGGGCACGCGCTGCCAATACAGCGTCAATACGCGGTTATATGGGGTCAATCCGTTTTATAACAATTAGATCAAATAGTGATACTGAAATGCGACATAGATGAACAAGAATGGTATCTTCATGCAATTAACTCTCCAAAACGCCTCAATTGGGAGAAATAAACTATGAGCACAACGTGCGGGTTCACCGGTAGTGTAAAGACTGAAGTCAAAAAGATGTTGAATCTGCAAACATCATTCATGCACAGCACAGGCCGGCCGTGCGAGCTAACCACTAGCACTACGCCACACGATCGCGCGCAGAGTGACCCTGCCAAGCGGGTAAACGGGGCGTGTTATATTACATACATGCATGGATTTCCCTATACATACCACATGCGAGATGCATGGAGCGACCAACATCTCGCGGTTTCCTCTCCAGGAAGGGATGCACATGTAGAGAAACCATAACCAACTCAACATACACCTATGTACAACGCTGCGCATCTTGCCTCCATCGACCAGACACCGAGCGCGAGCCGCGGCGAGACGTTGGTTAGTCGTAGCCTCGTAGTCATAGGACGTACATGGGAGGACGGGGTGGTTAGTTGGCGTTCAGAAGTCTATGATGGGCTCGCCGACGGTGAGGTTCCGCTCCACCGTCCAGGGGAGGTTGAAGAGCTTGGCCGTGATGAACTTGAAGATCTTGTTCACGTTGATGTTGTGCGTCGCGCTCGAGAAGAAGAGGGTCGCCTTCATCGCTCTTGCGTATGCTCTGGCCTGTCAACAAACAACATCTTCAAACTCATTTCCACCACCGCACTAGGTACATACATTGCATTCTGAAGAAAAAAAAAAGGTACAGACACTCTGAAAGAGATGCATCTAGATTGTACGCATGAAGCTCCTATATATCTCCTATGCATCCATGGAACTTTTGTTCTTTTCTTTTTGACATGATTTGATCAAACCTTTTTCCTTTATTAGATGCAACTGTCTTTTCCGTCTTTATCATGTTAAGTAAGAAGTGACCATCAATCTACATTTCGGAATCTGAAAGATTAGCAGTTTCGACCTGTGGCTGGTGGGACAAGATATGGGAACCCCATATTTCTATCTTGAGAGGAGAGCACTCTTGTTCCTGGCCAACACTCACCACCAAAGATCTGGGTACGATTAGTCTGAGTGTCTGACCAACAGGTCCCACTGACTTGAATGTGCAGTAATAAGTAAGCATTCATATAAGGTGGAGTACTCTCTGTCAGATTAGATCAGTATTAATTAGCCTAGTCCCCCGTAGTCGATTCAGGTTTTGGTATGTGCTATTGTCGCTGTCACACGACTACTCCAAGAATGGGGTATTTGTGGCTCTAAAATAAAGCTAAAAATCGTGTGGCTTCTGACCACTCAAAACTACAGCAGTAGTAAATCTAGCACCAGCAATCGGTGACCATGAAGCTTGGAAAGAAAAAAGAAATCGGTGGCCATGAAAAGACTCGTCCGAGATTAAAATTTCTGGCCCCTGTTAACCTGCACTGCTTCAGATGAAACACACATGCGCAGTCCTACCGTCAGAACCAAGGCATGGTCTCATCTTTCTATGCTAGTACTAACTGCATTGGAGGTGCTGAAGGTCCGTCAACCAAGACCATCCGAAACAAAAACAAAAGTGAACAATGTTTCGATCGCAAGAAAACTATTAGTAAAATTGCAGTACCTGATCGACAATGGTCCATTGCATCTCAAGAGGAAGCTGAGCGAAGTCGTCAAACTTCGTTCCTATTAGGATTGGAATAGCCGTCTGCCACAAGAACCATGAACATTATTCGCCATTCAGCTAGAGCATGGATTACAAAAACATATGAACAAAGAATTCAAAAATTATAATACCACAGAATGCACCAACCTTATTCCATTTCCTGGCCCTCTCGTACCAATCGGTAATACTGCAGCAATGAAATGGAAAAACCAGCAATCATAAGCACCTAGGGACGGGAAGAAAAACCCAATGGACTCAGAGTTAGTTCTCTGAGCCTGCAAATGCTGTGAAACTGAGCTGGGTGCTGCTACTAACTTATTGAGCGTGCACCGGCTGGTGAGATCGAACATGAACAAGATCGCCACGGCGTCCTTGCACGCGATCGGGACGTGGTCGGCGGACTGGCTGTCTCCTGCATCCATCCATTCCATAAGAAGAGGGTTCAGGCTTCAGGGTCCCGTGCTTGAACCAACGCAATCGCAATTTGGTGCCTGCATCTGCAGAGTGCAGACTGCAGTGCGGCCACATATATAATGAGTAGTAGTACCTGCCACATCCCAGATGTTGAAGGCGAGCCTGGCGCCCCGAACTGCCAGCGTCTTGTCCATCAGATTCAGGCCCGTCATCTGCAAGCCCCCGTTCTGCTCCTCCCCATCCCCAACATACTTGACCTGCACACGGCAAGATACAGTTAGTTACCTGAATGGACATGCAGTTATGAATCTCGAACCTATACAGAGGCGAATTTGTGATGCATTTGAAGTAGTACTCTATTGTACTCTTGTGCAATTTTTCTTTGTCAATATAGGAGGTTGCACATTGGGAGAATAGGTTATGTAGGTTGTACCAGTGGGAAAATAGATTCCGGCAATTGCTTCTTGATTTGACTGGTGTAGTTATTAGGCTTATAAATGAGAAAAGGAGCACGGACACCACCACACATAACCGGGATACTACCAAGAGAATGAATCGAGATTATCGACAAAAACAAGGAAGAAGAAGAAGAAAAAGAGCATATAAACAAGTTAGTAATTACCATGAAGCTGGTCTTGCCGATCTGGCAATCGCCGAGCAGGCTGACCTTGAGGCCGACCACGTCCTCGACATCCGCCGCGTCGGCGTGGGCGTCGACGGCAGCGCCGGCGTCGTCATCCATGGCGACGGGGGACAGCACGTCCGGTCCGTGCGGCGGGCCGAGGCGGCGGTACCGGCCCCCGCCGCCGCAGGAGGAGCAGGCGAGCAGCTGGTCCCAGACGAGGCGCACGACCCTGGTGGCGACGGCGAGGCGGAGCAGGCGCGCCCACCGGAGATCGAGGCGCAGCGCGGCCGGCCTGCGCCGGCGACCCCGGCCACATAGCTGCGTGACGGCCACGTTCATGGCAGCTGTCGTCGTCATGGCGCCGCGGCGCCCATGGACACCAATTAAGGCCGCCCCCGGTGCGGCGTAGCAGGCCGGAGGAGGGATAAAATTACACAGCGGGAGAGGCCGGAGCAGGGAGCACGACGCTAGTGTATTAAAACTTGAGAATCGGAGGCTAAACAAAGGGCTCGCGCTATAAAAAGGCAGGCTTGTTGCCCGCGCGAACGCTTTTGATGCGGTGTCGTCGTCCCTGCTGCCTCCTCCTGCTCACGGCAGAGGCGCCATGGATAGATGGCACGCACGCACGCACGCACGATGAACGCTTCGGTGGCTCTCTGGCTTTGGGCGCGTGCTCGGCAGCCAGGACTCGAGGTAAACGCTAGTCCTGCATGGGCCGGGATAATTGGCGCGCGGGCGGGCGACGGGAGTAATGCGAAAGGAGTAATGCGCGCGTGTGCGTTGGGGACGGAGGCGGACGACGACGTGCCGTGGTGGAAGTGGATGTCATGTACTGGCGGTAACGACCGGAGGGTGCGAGGTGGTGGTTGTTGACCCGTTAGCGCCACGGTCACAAGTGGCAGTCCCCGACCCGGAATTATTCTGGATGACGTTTCAGCCTCTCTAGTCTTGTACTACTACCTCGCCCGCGTTGGAGGAGTCCAAATCGCCGGCTGCCTAGCCAGCCAGGGCATCCTTTGCAGCCGTTGCTACTAGTACTAGGCCTCCGTTATCCACAGTTCCATTGGCACCGAAAGCTGTTCCCATGGAACCAGCGATTAAAGTCTAATATCATGGTTCTCTGCTCTGGTTGATTCCTTCGAATAATATCCTTCTTCTGCTTTAAGTTTTAGTTCTCATTCCCCGCAAAAATAGAATGTAATAATCAGCGAAAATTACTGACTACTACCTCCGTTTTTAAATATAATTTTTTTAGATATTTTAATAAAGGACTATATATGGAGCAAACTAAGTGAATCTACATTTCAAAGTATGTCTATATACATTTATATATAGTCCCCTAATAAAACCTTCAGAAAAACTTATATTTAGAAACGAAGAGAGTATACACGGTCTCGCAATCAGCATGCATCTTTAATCATTACTTTTTGTAGCCGCCTGTTAATGAAGAATTGTAAAAAAATCATTTTATGATAAATTGTCTAGTATCAACGTTTTGTGTAGCCAGTGAAAAATATCACTCCCCTGTTAGACATGAGATATTGTAGGGATAGATATTGTGTGTTGTAACAACTTTATGTTTAACTTTCTATCTCTATCCCTCTCATGTATATCTCTAGTTCCCAACCGATCACCATATCAATATATATAACCTTCGGCCCTCCTATTGGAGAGTCAAGGCGCATCACATCTTTCTACATGGTATACAGAGCAGGCCCTTCCACCGCATCTAGCTAAACTCCATCGACATCCCACCACGTCCCGTCCACCATGTCATCCTCCATCGCCCCCATCACCGCCGCTCTCAACTACAACACCTCCGAGCCCCTCTCCAGGACGAACTATGTCCTTTGGAGAGCTCAAGCACGATCCCAGATAATGGGCGCCGGCTTGTTTGACTATATAGATCAAACCCTAGAAGAGCCTTCCAAAACCATCTCCATCAAAGACAAAGACGACAAGGATCAGGTTGTCCCAAACCCTGCCTATGCCCCTGGCTGATCCAGGATCAACAGATTGTTGCCTACCTTCTTCGCAACCTGTCCAAAGAGGTACTTGTCCAGGTTGCTTCCCTCGAATCTTCACATACGATATGGGCTGCCCTCGCAGCTATGTTCGCCGCCGTCTCTCTGTCCCGCGTCAGCAATATTCGATCTGCACTCACCAATGCCCAGAAAGGCACTCAATCGGCCTCGGCATACTTTGGGCACATGCGCTCCCTCTCCGATGAGCTCGCGGCGGCGGGCAAACCACTCGGGGAGGGGGAGCTCATCTCCTTCATCGTCGCGGGTCTGGACATGGACTACCAGCCTATCATCTCCGCCCTCGACGTCCGCACCGAGCCTGTCACCATCGACGCACTCTTCTCCCTCGTGGCGAACTTCGATCAGCGGATCGAGATGTTCCACGGTGGTGGCGCCGGTGGCTTTAAGTCATCTGCCAACGCGGCCTCCCGAGGTCGCTCAAACGCCGGCAGAGGTGGCTACCGCAACCAGAAAGGCAGTGGTGGCAGTGGTCCTCGTGGCAACGGGGGGGGGGGGGGGGGCTATGGCACCCCTGGTGGCGGCAACTACGGCTCTGGTGGCGCTCATCACAACGGTGGCGGCGACGGCTATCACCAGGGTGGCGGTTCTGGTGGTCCTTACCATCAGAACAATGGAGGAGGCGGAGGCTATGGTGGCAGTGGCGGTGGCCACTACCACCAGAACTCCTCGACCGACGGCAACAACACTCGGCGCCCTCCCAACAACAACAACAGGGGGCGCCCCTTCCAAGGGTATGACGGCTATGAGGGCCGCTGCCAAATCTGTAAGAAATCCAATCACATTGCCAAGGACTGCGATTGGCGCTATACCGATGACCCTAACTCCCAAAGCAAGAAGATTGCAGCCGCAACAAATGTGTCCTATGGTGTTGATACCAATTGGTATATGGACACAGCGCCACAAATCATATCACTGGTGAGTTAGAAAAGATGTCCGGAGAAATACCGTGGCCATGATCAAGTCTACACTGCTGCCAATGGTACAGGTATGAAGATAAGTCATATTGGTCATTCATCTATCAAAACCCCACACAAAAACCTTGCCCTTAATGAAATCCTTCATGTTCCCAATGCTTCCAAAACTCTATTATCTGTTCACCGTATCGCCCTTGATAACAATGTGTTTCTAGAATTTCACCCATTCTTTTTTTTATCAAGGATCGGGTCACGAAGAAAATTCTTCATAGAGGTGTTTGTGTCCAAGGACTCTATGCTTTGCTTCCCCAATACTGCCAAGCCAATAAACAAGTCTATGGTGCCCTCAAGCTTTCTGCTGAAAGGTGGCACAGTCGTTTAGGTCATCCTTCTTTTGCTACTGTTCATCGCATTCTTAGTACAAATAATCTCCCAGTTGTTGGTGAGAGAAATCCAGAAACCATTTGTGACTCATGTCAACGAGCTAAAAGTCATTAATTACCATATCCTGTGTCTCTTAGCATCTCTACTAAACATTTGCAACTTATTTTTTCTGATGTATGAGGTCCAGCACCCACTTCTTTTGGAAGGCATCAATACTATGTGAGTTTCATTGATGATTTTAGCAAATACACATGGATATATCTTCTAAAGAAACGTTCTGATGTTTTCCAAGTGTTTCATAACTTTCAAGCTCTTGTAGAACGCCAATTTGATAGTAAAATACTTGCAGTCCAGTCTGACTGGGGTGGTGAGTATGAGAAGCTAAATTCTTTTTTTCAAAAGATTGGCATATCTCACCATGTCTCATGCCCACATGCTCATCAGCAGAATGGCTCTGCTGGGAGAAAACATCGCCACATTGTTGAAGTAGGCCTAGCACTGCTAGCTTCTGCCTCTATGCCCTTAAAGTTCTGGGATGAGGCCTTCCTTACAGCTGTTTACCTTATTAACATGTGGCCCAGTCGGACTATTTCTCATGAAACTCCCACAGAACGTCTTCTTCATGTCACACCTGATTACTCCGCTCTTCGCGTTTTGGTTGTGCATGTTGGCCCAACCTACGTCCATATAATACTCGCAAACTTATGTATCGCTCCACACAATGTGTTTTCCTTGGCTATAGTGCCCAACACAAAGGTGTCAAGTGCCTTGAAGTATCTACTGGTCGTGTGTACATCTCATGTGACGTAGTCTTTGATGAAACTCAGTTTCCGTTCTCACATCTTCACCCCAATGCTGGTGTACTTCTTCGAAAAGAAATTCTTCTCCTACCACCTAACCTTTCCAGTGTCTCATGTGCGGGTGCTGATATTTGTACTAACCAAAATATGACTAATCTATCTACACCTGAGTACATGTGTGCAGGAAACAGCCCCCATGACGATCTCCTGCACCCCCCTCGAGATCGCCACGCCTGCCCGTGTTAGCCCCGACCGCATCCTCCTCGGGATTGCCGTCGCGTCAGGACGCGCCCTGCATGCATGCGTCAGCACCGACAAAATCTGCTTCGGGGTCGCTGCCGCATCGGGATGCCAGGGGGCCTCCACCATCCTCCGCCCCCGAGCCACCCGTCCGACGCCACGTGTGGCCCTTCCCCCGCGCTGGCCTCCGCGGCTGCTGCACGCCAACCGACCGCGCGGTACGCGCCGGTCCCGCTGGTGTACAACCGACGGCCCCTGTCGGGTTCCACGCCGCCGGTTCCTGTGTCCTCTGCGCCAGGCGGGCCAGATCGACACGTCGCTGGCTCTGGCGGCGCCACTGGATCCGATGTTGCTCTGGTCTCCTCGCCTGGATCTTCTGCGCCATCGTCAAGCGCCCCTGCGGCCTCACCTGCCTCCGTGTCGGTTGGCTCCGCCACCACTGATCCGGTTGACCAGCAGCAGTTCCCAGCGGCTGGATCTTCAGTGGTTGTGACCACTTCTGCAGCACCTCATACACGACTCCGGGATGGCACTATTCCCCGGACAAACTACAAAACTAGGTATGGCCTAGTTTCCTCTGTTCTAACAGATGAACCCCGCACAGTTGATGAAGCATTGGCTGATCCCAAGTGGCGCATGGCTATGGAACAGGAGTTTCATGCTCTCCAGAAAAATCACACGTGGCATCTTGTTCCTCCTAGACAAGGTAAAAATGTTATTGATTGCAAATGGGTGTTCCGCATCAAACGCAGATCTGATGGTACTATTGATCGCTATAAAGCCAGACTTGTTGCCAAGGGGTTCAAACAAAGGTATGGACTGGATTATGAGGATACATTCAGTCTTGTTGTTAAAGCTGCTACCATTCGCCTTGTTTTATCAGTTGATGTGTCCATAGGATGGAGTCTCAGACAGCTAGATGTGCAGAATGCGTTTCTTCACGGTGTTCTGGAAGAGGAAGTTTATATGAAGCAACCTCCTGGTTTTGAGGACATACATAAATCATCTCATATCTGCAGGCTTGATAAATCTCTCTATGGACTCAAGCAAGCACCACGAGCATGGTACTCTCATTTGAGTTCTAAGCTGCACACTCTTGGCTTTGTTCCCTCCAAGTCTGATACATCCTTGTTCATTTACAATAAGTCACAGATAGCTATCTTTGTACTTATCTATGTGGATGATATTATTGTTACTAGCTCCTCCAATGGAGCTATTACTGCCCTTCTCAAGGATTTAAATTCAGAATTTGCTCTAAAGGATCTTGGAGATCTTCATTACTTTCTTGGCATTGAGGTCAAGAGGAATAAAGAAGGGGGTCTTCATCTCTCTCAGGTAAAATATGCATCTGATCTCTTGAACAAGGCAGGGTTACAAGGATGCAAACCGTCACCAACACCCCTTTCCAGTGCAGAAAGATTGTCCCTTGCAGAAGGGGTTCCTTTGAATTCAGAGGATGGTACAAAATACAGAAGTCTGGTAGGAGCACTTCAGTACTTGACACTCACCAGGCCTGATATTTCCTTTGCAGTCAATAAGGTTTGTCAGTTTCTCCATGCACCTACCTCAGCTCAGTGGACTGCTGTTAAGCGCATCTTGAGATATGTTAAGCACACCTTGGATGTTGGACTCACCTTCAGTAAATCTCCTTCCACACTTGTGAGTGCTTTTTCTGACTCTAACTGGGCAGGTTGTTTGCATGATAGAAGATCTACAGGTGGGTTTGCAGTTTTCTTTGGACCCAATCTTATATCATGGTGTGCTAAGAAACAGGCAACTGTCTCTAGATCCAGTACTGAGGCAGAATACAAGGCATTGGCAAATGCAACAACTGAAGTTATATGGGTAAAGGCAATGCTCAAGGAGCTTGGGATATGTCATATACAAACTCCATGTCTCTGGTGTGATAATCTTGGTGCTACATATCTTTCTGCAAATCCAGTTTTTCATGCAAGGACCAAACATATTGAAATTGATTATCACTTTGTTCGAGAAAGGGTTGCAAGCAAAGAATTGGAAATCCGGTTTGTTCCTTCAAGAGATCAAGTTGCAGATGGCTTCACAAAGGCCCTAGCTACCCGACCATTTGAGGAATTTAAGCGTAATCTAAACTTGAGAAGCTTAGATTAAGAGAGGGTGTTAGACATGAGATATTGTAGGGATAGATATTGTGTGTTGTAACAACTTTATGTTTAACTTTCTATCTCTATCCCTCTCATGTATATCTCTAGTTCCCAACCGATCACCATATCAATATATATAACCTTCGGCCCTCCTATTGGAGAGTCAAGGCGCATCACATCTTTCTACATCCCCATGTTCATGAATAGCGAAAAAGACAATTTTTGTTTTTTCCAACGACAAAGTGTCGGGGCCTAATGGCTTTTTGGGGGCATTCTTCAAGGAATGATGGAAATCATAAATGATGATATCACGCTCGTGGTCAACCACTAATCCAACTTACACTCTCATAATTTGCACTCACTCAACTCGGCGAACGCTACTCTCATTCCAAAGAAGAAATGGGCGGAATCTATCTCGGACTTTCGCCCCATTAGCCTTATTCACGCTATCGCGAAGATAATTCCTAAGATGATAGCTACCCGGATGGCCTCCCATATACACGACCTTGTCTCAAACGCCCAGAGCGTCTTCGTCTAAAACAGAAGCATCCACAACAACTTCATGTATGTCACAAACTTGGCGAGAACATTGCATCGCAAAAACAACCTAACCCTTCTATTCAAGCTTGATATCAAGAAGGTGTTCGACTGTGTGCGCTGGAACTTACTCATGGATCTTCTCCAACATCTTCACTTCGGTCAGATTCTCGGGGTTGGGTTGCGACTCTTCTGTCCACTGCCACCTCGAGGGTCTTGATCAATGGGGTGTTGGGAGACCAACTGAAACATGGATCTCGCCTTCGACAGGGCGACCCGTTGTCCCCACTTCTTTCCGTCCTCGCCATTGATCCACTCCATCGTATCCTCAGCAACTCCACTGCCCAAGGGCATCTCCATCCTCTGTATGGAACAACTCGAACGGTTAGAGCTTCGCTTTACGCCGATGATGATGCCATCTTTGTCAAACCAATTAAGGAGGGTGTACAATTGCTAGCAGCGACCCTAGCTTCATTTGGAGAAGTTGCCGGTCTTGTCAACAATTGTGCCAAAAGTCTTGTTGACCCTATCCGTTGTGATGGTATCGATTTGGAAAATGTGCTTCATGCTTTTCCGGAGTCCGTACATCGTTTCCGATGCGTTATCTTGGACTTCAAGAGAGTCCATTTCCAACATCTTGAAGATAAGATCACGGACAAGCTCCCACACTCGCAAGGAAGACATGTGGCTTCTGCAGGTCGAACGGTTCATGTCGAGGATGTCCTAATGTCCATCGCAATATATCTTCTCACTCCACGTGACATCCTGCTAGAGGTCCTTAAGAAAATTGATAGCATCCACCGTGCATATCTTTGGGCGGGCACAGACAAGGTTTCTGAAGGGAAATACAAGGTAAACTGGGACCTTGTTTGCAAACCAAATAACAAGGGTGGCTTGGGGTGCTAAGTGTGAACAAATTTGTTAAGGCCATGAGACTTTGATGGTTATGGTTTGAGTGGAAAGATAAGAGCAAGCCATGGATTCACATGGAAGTGTCGTGCACACAAGACGACCGCCATTTCTTTGTGGCGGCCACTACGGTCACCGTGGGAACTGGAAGGACATGGAGATTCTGGAATTCATCTTGGCTACAAGGATTGAGCCCTCGTGACATCGCTTCGGCCTCTACGATCTCTCTCGCAAGAAAACTCCTCTGTTCAACAAGCTATGAGCAACAACTAGTGGATTGCAAATATTGACAACTCAAATGGTCTCTCCCTTGAACTCATCCAACAGTTTGCTAACCTTTAGGACAAACTAGCAATGGTGGCCCTTGATGACGATGTTGAACATTCGATTATATGGAAGTTCACCAAAGATGGGATATACTCTGCATCATCGGCTTAAAAGGCACAATTTGAAGGCCTCGCCACCTCGGACCTTGTCCATTTAGTGTGTACGATGTGGGCGCCGCCTTGGTGCAAGTTTATTGCTTGGCTCGTTCTTCAAGATAGGATTTGGACTTCGGACCACTTGAGTCGTTGTGGTTGACCTAACTGTGGCCTATGCTCTCTTTGCAAGAAAGTACAAGAAACCTCAGCTCATCTCCTCTTCTAGTGCTGCTACATGATAACCCACAAGTATAGGGGATCGCAACAGTTTTCAAGGGTAGAGTATTCAACCCAAATTTATTGATTCAACTCAAGGGGAAGCCAAAGAATATTCTCAAGTATTAGCAGTTGAGTTGTCAATTCAACCACACCTGAAAGATTTAGTATCTGCAGCCAAGTATCAGTAGCAAGGTAGTATGATAGCAGAAGTAGCAATAGTAACCATTAGCAGCAAAGTAACAGCAGTAGCAGCAAAGTAACAACAGTAGCAACAGAGTAACAGTAGCAGCAATGACAGCAGTAGCGGCAAAGTAACGTAGCAAGGACCGGTAGGAAAAGACTCGTAGGCATTGGATCAGTGATGGATGATTATGCCGGATGTTATTCATCATGCAACAGTTATAACACGGAGAGATATGTAACTAGCTCCAGTTCATCAATGTAATGTAGGCATGTATTCCGTATGTAGTCATACGTGCTTAGGGAAAAGAACTTGCATGACATCTATTGTCCATCCCTCCCGTGGCAGCGGGGTCCTAATGGAAACTGCGGGATATTAAGGTTCTCCTTTAATAAAGAACCGGACCAACGCATTAACACTTGGTGAATACATGAACTCCTCATACTATGGTCATCTCCGGGAGTGGTTCCGGCTAGTGTCACTCCGTGGTTGCCGGGTCATAACACATAGTAGGTGACTACAACTTGCAAGATAGGATCAAGAACACACATATATTGGCGACAACATAATAAGTTCAGATCTAAAATCATGGCACTCGGGCCCTAGTGACAAGCATTAAGCATGGCAAAGTAGTAGCAACATCAATCTCAGAACACAGTGGATACTAGGGATCAATCCCCGTCAAAACTAACTCGATTACATGATAGATCTCATCCAACCCATCATCGTCCAGCAAGCCTACGATGAGATTACTCACGAACGGTGAAGAGCATCATGGAATTGGCGATGAAGGAAGGTTGGTGATGACGATGGCGACGATCTCCCCTCTCCGGAGCCCAGAACGGACTCCAGATCTGCCCTGCACATGAAGAACAGGAGGTGGCGACGCCTCCGTATCGTAAAACGCGATGAACTCTTCTCTTTGATTTTTTTCCGGACGAAAGGGACTAAATAGACGTGAGATTGGAGGCGGTGGAGTTTTGTGGACCCCACAAGCCTGCCAGGTGCGGCCAGGGGGCCCCGCGCCTGATGGGCTTGTGGGCTCCACGCTCCACCTCCTCCGTTGATTCTTGCGCCAGTATTTTTTATATATTCCACAAAAATTCTCCGTAAATTTTCAGGTCATTCCGAGAACTTTTATTTCTGCGCAAAAACAACACCATGGCAATTCTGCTCAAAACAGCGTTAGTCCGGGTTAGTTCCATTCAAATCATGCAAATTAGAATCCAAAACAAGGACAAAAGAGTTTGGAAAAGTAGATACGATGGAGGCGTATCAACTCCCCCAAGCTTAAAACCTTGCTTGTCCTCAAGCAATTCAGTTGACAAACTGGAAGAGACAAAGAAAAACTTTTACGAACTCTCTTTGATCTTGTTGTTGCAACTATGTCTAACTCATAACCAGAATTTGAGCAAGATCACAGGCTAAACACATAAGCAAATGACATCTAGATCTCACGCTAAACTCATATCAATGGCATAATCAACTAGCGAGCAAATAATAATAAGTCTCAAACGTCAACACTTCAATCAAAACAATCATGAAGCAGTACGTATAGATGGTATCTCGCTAGCTCTTTCTGAGACCGCAAAACATAAATGCAGAGCACCTTCAAAGACCAAGGGCTCACTAAACATTGTAATTCATGGCAAAGAAGATCCAGTCAGAGTCATACTCAATATCAGCCAAAAGCAAAGCATAAAAATGACAGAGGTGCTCTCTAATTGGTGCTTTATAAGAAGAGGATGACTCAACAGGAACATAAATAGATAGGCCCTTCGCAGAGGGAAGCATTGATTTGCAGAGGTGCCAGAGCTCAAGCTTTGAAAACAGAGATAATAATTTTGGGTGGCATGCTTTCATTGTCAACACAATGACTAAGAGTTTTCACCATCTTCCATGCTACACATGCTATAGGCGGTTCCCAAACAGAAAAGTAAAGTTTTGACTCCCCCACCACCAATCAATCACACTCCACGACTAGCCGAATACTCGGGTGCCGTCCATACCAACAACAATACAGGGGGAGTTCTGTTTGCAATTATCTTTTCGATTTGAGCATGGAACTCTGCATTCCAATTACCGTCCCCTTTCTCGTGAATGATAGTGAATAAACACATATCGAGGATAACACGCCTAGCATGGAAGATACTGATCGCCCCTTGTCACCACATGAGCGGTTCGGGCATGCAAAACAGATTATTTCTTGAAGGTTTAGAGAGTGGCACATGCAAATTTACTTGGAACGACAGGTAGATACCGCATATAGGTAGGTATGGTGGACTCATATGGAACAACTTTGGGTTTATGGAAGTGGATGCACAAGCAGTATTCCCGCTTAGTACGAGTGAAGGCTAGCAAAAGACTAGGAAGTGACCAACTAGAGAGCGACAACAGTCATCAAAATGCATTGAGATTAACCAACATTGAGTGCAAGCATGAGTAGGACATAAATCACCATGAACATGAATATCATAGAGGCTATGTTGATTTTGTTTCAACTACATGCGTGAACATGCGCCAAGTCAAGCCACTTGAATCATTCAAAGGAGGATACCATCCTATCATACTACATCATGGTCATCTCAAGATTCATGTTGGCATCCAAGACAAACCATTGTAAGCTCCTAGCTAATTGAGCATGGCATCAGAAACTATGATCTCTAAGTTGTCATTGCAAACATGTTTCTCTCACAACAAAGCTGAATCAGGAACGATGAGCTAGTCATATTTACAAAAACAAAATAGATCGAGTTCATACCAGCTTTTCCAAGCTGAGTCACTTCATCATATATCGTCATTATTGGCTTTCACTTGCACGACCGAATGATGTGAACAATAATAAGACTGCTCGTGCATTGGACTAAGCTGAAATCTGCAAGCAAACACAAAGGAGAAGACAAAGTAATATGGCTCTTTAACACATAAATAGATATGCATGCGAGAGCCACTAAACATTGTAACCATGGTCTTCTACCTTGACCCAAAGAAAAAGAAAACTATTTACACGGGAAAGCTCCCAACAAGCAAAAGAAGAACAAGAAAATCTTTTTGGGTTTTCTCAAACTAGACAGACACACGAAAAGAAACCGAGAAAAAAAAAATAAACTAGCATGGATGATACAGTGGCAAAGTGTGAACATCGACAAACAAAGTGAAAGCATAAGCAAGAATATAAAGTCGGTGAGAAATACGTACTCCCCCAAGCTTAGGCTTTTGGCCTAAGTTGGTCTACTCCCAAGGAGGGAAATAACCAGCTCCGGGGTACTCCAGAGTGGACTGAGGATGCCACTGTTGTGTGAGCTCCTCTGGCTCCCACTAATAAACTGGCGTCTGGTACTCGACTGGTGGCTCGGGCACGTGCACCTGTGGTTGGGCTATGCCCCAATATGCGTAGATGTCCGAGGGCATAATAATGTACCTGCCTGCATGAAGATTGAACAAAGAAGGAGCAGGCAAAGTAATATTCTCACGAGTACCCTGACTAAATACCAGGTTATAAATCATCCTTCTATTTATATCTCTATCAAGAAAGTCATGGCGAACCATGCTATCATAATCTAGATATCTCTCGGGAAGAAGAATCTCTTCTTCCTCGTCCACTCTAATAGGTATCTCAAAATGTCTAGCAAGACGAGTAGCATAGATACCTCCATAGACAACACCTTTAGAACGGTTCGTGTTCAACCGTTGAGCTACTATAGCGCCCAAGCTATAAGTTTTATCATCATAAAGGGCTTCGCGCAAGACCACGAGATCTGGGGAGCTAAGGGACCCAGCTTTCCCATGGCCAATTAAACATTTTCCCACAAATAATGAGACGTACTGAAGCACGGGAAAGTGTATGCTAGCAGCTCTAGCACAATACACTCCTTTCTCCTCTCCTACAACAATAGTATCGATGAAAGCTTCCAAGTCCCGTGGACGAGGTTCATTAATATCCCCAACATAAGGTAATTTGCAAACATTGCAAAAATCCTGAAGTGACATGCGCTGGGGATATCATATAATTTGAACTCAACCAGAGGAGGATTCTTCCTTGGATAGAAGTTAAAGCTTTGTACGAAGATATTACTCAGGAGGAGGTATTGCGGACACTTATCTTCAACGAAGGCGGTAAGGCCTGCGTTCACCACCAAGTAATAAAAGTCTTCATAAAGTCTGGCAGCGCGTAAGAACACATCGCATGGCCACTCGCACACTCGAACTTCTGCAACTCAAGGGACCGGATACTTGGGTTTCTTCTTCTCACTTCCATCATCCTTGGGGTCACGGCTTGAAGAGCCTCTTAAGAACCTCCTCATCTTTTCCCTTTTCTATCTTTGAAAATTTCTGAAATTTTTAGTGATTCTAAGGAAAAGTGAACAACGCTCAACAAAACTCACAGCAACTACTCCCACAAGTGCCTAGAGGCCATATTACGCATCAAAACTACTTGGGACCAGCTAAAATTAGCATGCAAAGCTCAAGAACATGGTCACCAAGGCAGCAAAAATACGCGATGTATGAGGCACTAGAGCAAAAACCAATTGCATCAATGGAGGAGTCACTTACCAAGGAGCAATTTCCCCAAAACAGTTTGGTGAATGGTGCTTTGCACAAGGAGATCGAAAATTCTAGCAAGATGAGCAAAAACACGGGTTTGAGTTGCGAAACGATTTTTTCTTGAGGTAGGAGAACCAGATGGGAGCTAGAATGAGTGGAGGGGTGCACGTGGGCCCCACAAGACTGGGTGGCGTGGCCAGGGGGTGCCCGCGCCTCCAGGGCTTGTGGCCCACTGGTGCATCCCCCAGTCTAGCTCTTCGTCTCAGTATTTTTCAAAAAATCCAGAAAAAATCATACTTGATTTTCAGGACGTTCGGAGAACTTTTATTTTTGGGGTACTTTTCTACGGGACGCTAAAACAGAAAACAGGGACAACTAAACTAAACCAATCATTTTTCTTCTAAGTAACAGAAGGTGAAAGCTTGGAACAGAGGTTTGTGACTCCTCGATTCATCCATCTCATGGTTATCGAAAGAAATCCGTCAATGAGGTTGATCAAGTCTCCTTGACAAACTTTTTCGAATCACAAAAGAAAACGGAGAATTTTCGGATAGTCACTAGGTCACCTCAATGGGGATGTGCATATCCCCGACAAGCAAATCATACTTCATCTTGACAGGAGGTATAGGGCATTCAAAGCTCCCAATAAGAATCGATGAAGTTTTTTCGATAGCATTGATGCAATGTACTCGATATTGTTCCTTCGGAAAGTGCACCATATGCTCATTACCGTTGACATGGAAAGTGGCATTGCCTTTGTTGCAATCTATAACAGCCCATGCAATGTTTGAAAAGGGTCTTCCAAGGATCTCCGCCATGGCATCGTCCTCGGGAATATCCAGAATAACAAAGTTTGTTAAGATAGTAACCTTAGCAACCACAACAGGAACATCCTCGCAAATGCCGATAGGGAAAGCAGTTGATTTGTCGGCCATTTGCACAGAGATTTTAGTGGGTGTCAACTTATCCAGCTCAAGTCTACGATAAAGAGAGAGAGAGAGAGAGAGTCATAACACTAACGCCGGCTCCAAGGTCGCATAAAGCAGTTCTAATGTAGTTATCTTTAATGGAGCAAGGTATAGTGGGCACTCCGGGATCACCTAGTTTCTT
Organism: Hordeum vulgare subsp. vulgare; assembly: GCF_904849725.1. Lineage (NCBI taxonomy): Eukaryota > Viridiplantae > Streptophyta > Magnoliopsida > Poales > Poaceae > Hordeum > Hordeum vulgare. The sequence continues at coordinate 206,325,871 of NC_058519.1, read as the reverse complement.
AGGAGTTCCACCCTTGAAGGTATAGTTAGCAAGCATGGTGGAAATCTCAACCTCAGGTATCCTCCTCTTATTAGTCACAATATCCTTCATGTACTTAGCATACGGAGACATTTTGGGCATATCTGTCAAATGCATTTGCAGAAAGACAGGTCTAATCATTTCAACAAATCGCTCAAAATCCTCATCATCCTTTTTCTTGGATGGTTTGGGAGGAAAGGGCATGGGTTTCTGAACCCATGGTTCCCTTTCTTTACCATGCTTCCTAGCAGCAAAGTCATTCTTATCGTATCTTCTGTTCTTAGGCTGTGGGTTATCAAGATCAACAGGTTCAATCTCCACATCCTTATCATTGCTAGGTTGAGCATCATCATGAACATCACTATTGATATTATCATTAGGCTCATGTTCATCACCAGATTGTGTCTCAGCATCAGAGACAGAGACATCGTTTGGACTCTCAGGAGTAACACCATCTGGGTTGCTAGTGTGCAAGTTCCTATCATCTCTCTTCTTCTTCCTAGGATGACTAGGTGCATCAGTGCTAACTCCTTGAGAATCTTGTTCAATTCTCTTAGGATGACCCTCAGGATACAAAGGTTCTTGGGTCATTCTGCCGCCTCTAGTGACGACTCTGACAGAATTGTCATTCAACTCATTGAGCAAGTCATTCTCAGCCTTAAGTACTTATTCTACTTGAGTAGTAACCATAGAGGCATGTTTACTCAAAAGCTTAAGATCATTGACATTTCTGTCCACACAAGCACTTAAATGACTAAGCATACGAGCATTCTGTTCTAATTGTCTGCTAACATAATCATTGAAACTTTGTTGTTTGGCAACAAAGTTATCAAATTCATCCAGGCATAGGTTAGCAGGTTTATCAAAAGGAATATCACTCTCATCAAACCTACGCAGAGAATTTACTTCTACTACCTGTATCGGGTTATCAAGACCATGGATCTCTTCGATAGGTGGTAGATTTTTGACATCTTCAGATTTAATGCCTTTCTCTTTCATAAATTTCTTAGCTTCTTGCATATCTTCAGGACTGAGGAATAGAATACCTCTTTTCTTAGGAGTTGGCTTAGGAGGTGGTTCGGGAATAGTCCAAGCATTCTCATTGCACAAGATATTATTCAATAGGATCTCAGCTTGTTCTATAGTTCGTTCCCTAAAAACACAACCAGCACAACTATCTAGGTGGTCTCTAGAAGCATCAGTAAGTCCATTATAGAAGATATCAAGTATTTCATTCTTCTCAAGAGGGTGATCAGGCAAAGCATTCAGTAGCTGGACTAGCCTCCCCCAAGCTTGTGGGAGACTCTCTTCTTTCGCTTGAGCAAAGTTGTATATTTCCTACAAGTCAGCTTGCTTCTTATGGGCAGGGAAATATTTTTCAGAGAAGTAGGGGACCATATCCTGGGGGCTACGCACACAACCAGGAGCAAGAGAAGTGAACCAAGTCTTAGCATCATCCTTTAATGAGAAAGGAAATAGCTTGAGGATATAGTAGTGGTGGATCTTTTCCTCATTCGTGAATAGGGTGGCTATATCGTGCAGTTTGGTAAGATGGGATACAACCGTTTCAGACTCATAACCGTGAAAAGGATCACATTTGACCAGAGTGATTAACTCAGGGTCGACAAAAGAATTCATAATCCTTATCGGTCACAAAGATAGGCGAAGTATCAAACTTCGGGTCGTATTTCATCCTAGCGTTCAAATATTTTTCTTTCCACTTGAGCAGTAATTTCTCAACATCATAGCTATCCTTACAAGCAAGAAAGTCCTCAGCTATGTCTCCCTCCATAACATAACCCTCGGGCATATCAGGCAATTCATACCTAGGAGAGCTAGTTCTAACAGGCAAAATAGGAGGTTCTACTTCAATAGTATCAGCACTTTCAGAAGTATCATCACATCTAGCAGCAACTCTAGCAATTTGTGCATCAAGGAATGCACCTAGTAGCAAAGCAGTATCAAACATAGCATCATCATAAGCATCATGGGCAGTAGAAGTAGCATCATCAAGCATAGGCGACATATCAAGATTTCTAGCAGGAGGTGTTGTCGCAAACTTACTCATAACTGAAGGTGAATCAAGTGCAGACCTAGATGGCAGTTCCTTACCTGTCCTCGTAGTTGAGGGCAAGACTTTAGTTCTTGGATCTATCGCATTCCTCATAGTGATCAGCAGACGTAAATCCCAAGTGACTCAGAGAATATAGCCGTGCCTCCCCGGCAACGGCGCCAGAAAATAGTCTTGGTAACCCACAAGTATAGGGGATCGCAACAGTCTTTGAGGGTAGAGTATTCAACCCAAATTTATTGATTCGACTCAAGGGGAAGCCAAAGAATATTCTCAAGTATTAGCAGTTGAGTTGTAAATTCAACCACACCTGAAAGATTTAGTATCTGCAGCCAAGTATCAGTAGCAAGGTAGTATGATAGCAGCAGTAGCAACAGTAACCAGTAGCAACAAAGTAACAACAGTAGCAGCAAAGTAACAACAGTAGCAACAGAGTAACAGTAGCAGCAATGGCAGCAGTAGCGGCAAAGTAACGTAGCAAGGACCAGTAGGAAAAGATTCTTAGGCATTGGATTGGTGATGAATGATTATGTCAGATGTTATTCATCATGCAACAGTTATAACACGGAGAGATATGTAACTAGCTCCAGTTCGTCAATGTAGTGTAGGCATGTATTCCATATGTAGTCATACGTGCTTAGGGAAAAGAACTTGCATGACATCTATTGTCCATCCCTCCCGTGGCAGCGGGGTCCTGATGGAAACTACGGGATATTAAGGTTCTCCTTTTAATAAAGAACCGGACCAATGCATTAACACTTAGTGAATACATGAACTCCTCATGCTATGGTCATCTCCCGGAGTGGTTCCGGCTATTGTCACTCCGGGGTTGCCGGGTCATAACACATAGTAGGTGACTACAACTTGCAAGATAGGATCAAGAACACACATATATTAGTGACAACATAATAGGTTTAGATCGGAAATCATGGCACCCGGGCCCTAGTGACAAGCATTAAGCATGGCAAAGTAGTAGCAACATCAATCTCATAACATAGTGGATACTAGGGATCAATCCCCGTCAAAACTAATTCGATTACATGATAGATCTCATCCAACCCATCACTGTCCAGCAAGCCTACGATGAGATTACTCACGAACGGTGAAGAGCATCATGGAATTGGCGATGAAGGAAGGTTGGTGATGACGATGGCGACGATCTCCCCTCTCCGGAGCCCAGAACGGACTCCAGATCTGCCCTCCACATGAAGAACACGAGGTGGCGGCGCCTCCGTATCGTAAAATGCGATGAACTCTTCTCCTTGATTTTTTTCCGGACGAAAGGGACTAAATAGACCTGAGATTGGAGGCGGTGGAGTTTTATGGGCCCCACAAGCCTGCCAGGCGCGGCCTAGCGGGTGCGCATGGTGGGATTGTGGGCTCCACGCTCCACTTCCTCCGTTGATTCTTGCGCCAGTATTTTTTATATATTCCACAAAAATTCTCCGTAAATTTTCAGGTCATTCCGAGAACTTTTATTTCTGCGCAAAAACAACACCATGGCAATTCTGCTGAAAATAGGGTTAGTCCCGGTTAGTTCCATTCAAATCATGCAAATTAGAGTCCAAAACAAGGGCAAAAGAGTTTGGAAAAGTAGATACGATGGAGGCGTATCACTACACCATGCGCATTTGGAATGACGTCCTCCCATGGCTCGTCATGCATCACATCACCACGTCTACTTGGTTGACGAGGGCTTCGGTATCAGAATGGTGGAAGTAACCTTCAGATCCGGCTCGGCTTGCCCAAGGTGCTTGCCTCCCTTACAATGCTCATCTCTTGGGAGGTTTGGCCGGAACACAATGCTAGAGTTTTCCGAAAGTCGGCGGCCCCTTTCATGGCCATCATCAACAAAATCAAACAGGAGGTGTCACTTTGGGCTTTGGCTTCAGCAAAATATTTGGGTGTTGTAGTGGTGCGAGAGTAGTCATTATATTTGATGTTTTGCGGATTATGTCTAAAATATATCCCTTAATCCATGAAATGGCTAGTCTTTTGGCTTGTTTCAAAAAAATGAATAGATGACTTCTATATATTGACATGGTTTCCATTGTGCACACTTGTCATTTCCATCTTGTTGATGTGTGCTATCAAATACTCCCTTACGGGCACTTTGATCACTAACAGAAAAAGACCCATCGCAAAATATCTAATGATGTTATTTCATCATATAAATCTAAATACTTATGCATTTCTTTGTAGTCAAAGTGGTGTAAGGTACTAAAGGTGTTATTGCATGTTTTCTTGGATATCATCTATTTCTGGTTCACAGAAAAATCATCAATTTTTCGATCAAAGAGAGTACTTGAAATCACATTTGGCGACCCTCGTGCCGAACCAAGTTTGAACGAGAATTTTAGTCCAAAATACACCGAATGGTGAACCCACATGTCCTACTTACATGGTTGTATCGAGGTGTGTAGTGTAGTGGTTAGTTTAACTAAGGCGAAGAACTAACTAGATCTTGACACCCCAAGGATATGTTTTATTTTCTCTAATGTGATAGATCAAATTAATAGGTAATGCATACTTTGTATACTGATATATCGATATAATGTGCAAATGTTGTCATGGTAGCAGAACACGACCATGAAAGCATTTTTCGAATATGAGGGTACCATTGGCGGGTGGCAATAGTGTGTGCCACTATTGTGTACTTTATCAATAATGGATTATTTGGCTCACAAATGCTGCCATGGCAGCAAAAATGATCCCTTTGTCTCAAAAATGTTCTCACGAGAACAAAATGATCACTTGCTCATTTTTCTTTTCATAGCAGAAAAATGAGCCCTTTGTATAACTGATGAACGTGAGAATGTTTTCTATAAAATGAAACATGAAGGACTAATTATTTGCATTTGATTGGCATCAGCAAATGTTGCTCACTCATATTTCATTGTTTTGTTCTCAAGCCCAACATCATATATGTTATCACTAGGAGGTTTTGTTGGAATTATGCCCTAGAGGCAATAATAAATATAGTTATTATTATAATTCCTGTATCAAGATAATCGTTTATTATCCATGCTATAATTGTACTGAATAAAGACTTATATACATGTGTGGATACATAGACAAAACACTGTCCCTAGCAAGCCTTTAGTTGGCTAGCCAGTTGATCAAAGATAGTCAGTGTCTTCTGATTATGAACAAGGTGTTGTTGCTTGATAACTGGATCACGTCATTAGGACAATCACGTGATGGACTAGACCCAAACTAATAGACGTAGCATGTTGATCGTGTCATTTTATTGCTACTGTTTTCTGCGTGTCAAGTATTTGTTCCTATGACCATGAGATCATATAACTTACTAACACCGGAGGAATACTTCGTGTGTATCAAACGTCGCAACGTAACTTGGTGACTATAAAGATGCTCTACAGGTATCTCCGAAGGTGTTCGTTAAGTTAGTATGGATCGAGACTAGGATTTGTCACTCCGTGTGACGGAGAGGTATCTCGGGGCCCACTCGGTAATACAACATCACACACAAGCCTTGCAAGCAATGTGACTTAGTGTAAGTTGCGGGATCTTGTATTACGGAACGAGTAAAGAGACTTGCCGGTAAACGAAATTGAAATAGGTATACGGATACTGACGATCGAATCTCGGGCAAGTAACATACCGAAGGACAAAGGGAATGACATACGGGATTATATGAATCCTTGGCACCGAGGTTCAAACGATAAGATCTTCGTAGAATATGTAGGATCCAATATGGGCATCCAGGTCCCGCTATTGGATATTGACCGAGGAGTCTCTCGGGTCATGTCTACATAGTTCTCGAACCCGCAGGGTCTGCACACTTAAGGTTCGACATTGTTTTATGCGTATTTGAGTTATATGCTTGGTTACCGAATGTTGTTCGGAGTCCCGGATGAGATCACGGACGTCATGAGGGTTTCTGGAATGGTCCAGAAGCGAAGATTGATATATAGGATGACCTCATTTGATTACCGGAAGGTTTTCGGAGTTACCGGGAATGTACCGGGAATGACGAATGGGTTCCGGGAATTCACCGGGGGGGGGGGGGCAACCCACCCCGGGGAAGCCCATAGGAATTGGGGGTGGCGCACCAGCCCTTAGTGGGCTGGTGGGACAGCCCAAAAGAGCCCTATGCGCCATAGGAAGAAAAATCAAAGAGAAAAAAAGGGGGAGGTGGGAAAAAGGGGAAGGACTCCTCCTTCCAAACCTAGATGGACTCGGTTTGGAAGGGGAGATCTCCCCCCCTTGGCTCGGCCAAAGTCCTTAGGGGTCCTTGGACCCCAAGGCAAGGCTCCCCCTCTTCCCCCTATGTATACGGAGGTTTTAGGGCTGATTTGACACAACTTTGCCACGGCAGCCCGACCACATATCTCCACGGTTTTAGCTCTAGATCGCGTTTCTACGGAGTTCGGGCGGAGCCCTGCTGAGACGAGATCATCACCAACCTCCGGAGCACCGTCACGCTGCCGGAGAACTCTTCTACCTCTCCGTCTCTCTTGCTGTATCAAAAAGGCCGAGATCATCGTCGAGCTGTATGTGTGCTGAACGCGGAGGTGCCGTCCGTTCGGCACTAGATCGTGGGACTGATCGCGAGACGATTCGCGGGGCGGATCGAGGGACGTGAGGACGTTCCACTACATCAACCGCGTTCACTAACGCTTCTGCTATACGGTCTACAAGGGTACGTAGATCACACATCCCCTCTCGTAGATGGACATCACCATGATAGGTCTTCGTGCGCGTAGGAAAATTTTTGTTTCCCATGCGACGTTCCCCAACAGTGGCATCATGAGCTAGGTTCATTGGTAGATGTCTTCTCGAGTAGAACACAAAAGTTTTTGTGGGCGGTGATGTGCGTTTTGCTGGCCTCCTTAGTCTTTTCTTGATTCCGCGGTATTGTTGGATCGAAGCGGCTCGTGCCAACATTACTCGTACGCTTACGAGAGACTGGTTTCATCGCTACGAGTAACTCCGTTGCTCAAAGATGACTGGCGGGTGTCAGTTTCTCCAACTTTAGTTGAATCGGATTTGACGGAGGAGGTCCTTGGATGATATTAAATAGCAACTCATATATCTCCGTTGTGGTGTTTGCGTAAGTAAGATGCGATCCTACTAGATACCCATGGTCACCACATAAAACATGCAACAACAAAATTAGAGGGCGTCTAACTTGTTTTTGCAGGGTATGCTTGTGGTGTGATATGGCCAACGATGTGATGTGATATATTGGATGTATGAGATGATCATGTTGTAATAGATAATATCGACTTGCACGTCGATGGTACGGCAACCGGCGGGAGCCATAGGGTTGTCTTTATAACTAACGTTTGTGCTTGCAGATGCGTTTACTATTTTGCTAGGATGTAGCTTTAGTAGTAATAGCATGAGTAGCACGACAACCCCGATGGCGACACGTTGATGGAGATCATGGTGTGGCGCCGGTGACAAGAAGATCGTGCCGGTGCTTTGGTGATGGAGATCAAGGAGCACGTGATGATGGCCATATCATGTCACTTATGAATTGCATGTGATGTTAATGCTTTTATGCACCTTATTTTGCTTAGAACGACGGTAGCATTATGAGGTGATCTCTCACTAAAATTTCAAGACGAAATTGTGTTCTCCCCGACTGTGCACCGTTGCTACAGTTCGTCGTTTCGAGACACCACGTGATGATCGGGTGTGATAGACTCAACGTTCACATACAATGTGTGCAAAACAGTTGCGCACGCGGAACACTCGGGTTAAGCTTGACGAGCCTAGCATGTGCAGACATGGCTTCGGAACACATGAGACCGAAAGGTCGATCATGAATCATATAGATGATATGATTAGCATGGGGATGCTTACCACTGAAACTATGCTCAACTCACGTGATGATCGGACTTGAGCTAGTGTAAGTGGATCATGAACCACTCAAATGACTAGAGAGATGTACTTTTTGAGTGGGAGTTTAGCGAGTAATTTGATTAAGTTAAACTCTAATTATCTTGAACATAGTCTATGTCCACTTTGAATATATTTGTGTTGTAGATCATGGCTCACGCGACAGTCACCCTGAATTTTAATACGTTCCTAGAGAAAGCTAAGTTGAAAGATGATGGAAGCAACTTTGTAGACTGGTCTCGTAATCTTAAGCTAATCTTACAAGCTGGGAAGAAGGATTATGTCCTTAATGCTGCGCTAGGAGATGAACCACCCGCTACGGCTGATCAGGATGTTAAGAACGCTTGGTTAGCACGTAAGGAGGACTACTTAGTAGTTCAATGTGCAGTCTTGTATGGCTTAGAACCGGGACTTCAATGTCGCTTTGAGAGTCATGGAGCATTTGAGATGTTCCAGGAGTTGAAGTTTATCTTTCAGAAGAACGCCCGGATCGAGAGGTATGAGACCTCCGATAAATTCTATGCTTGCAAGATGGAGGAGAACTCGTGTGTCAGTGAACATGTGCTCAAAATGTGTGGGTACTCAAACCGTCTGGCTGAGCTGGGGATTGAACTCCCGCAAGAAGCTATCACTGACAGAATCCTTCAATCACTGCCGCCAAGCTATAAAGGCTTTGTGTTGAACTACAACAGCAAGGGATGAACAAGTCTCCCGGCGAGTTGTTTGCGATGCTGAAAGTCGCAGAGTCTGAACTCCGTAAAGAGCATCAAGTGTTGATGGTGAATAAGACCACTAGTTTCAAGAGAAGCGGCAAAGGCAAGAAGGGTAATTCAAAGAAGAGCGGCAAGCCTGTTGCCAATCCGACGAAGAAACCCAAAGCCGGACCTAAGCCTGAAATAGAGTGTTACTATTGCAAGGGTATGGGTCACTGGAAGCGCAATTGCCCCAAGTATCTGGCTGATAAGAAGGCGGCCAAAGAAAAATCAGGTATATTTGATATACATGTTATTGATGTGTACTTAACCGGCTCTCGTAGTAGTGCCTGGGTATTCGATACCGGTTCTGTTGCTCATATTTGCAACTCGAAAGAGGAACTGCGGAATAGACGAAGGCTGGCGAAAGATGAAGTGACGATGCGCGTAGGAAATGGTTCCAAGGTTGATGCAATCGCCGTCGGCACAGTTTCACTTCATTTACCATCAGGATTAGTTATGAACTTGAATCATTGTTATTTAGTGCCTGCATTGAGCATGAACATTATATCTGGATCTTGTTTATTGCGAGACGGTTACTCTTTTAGTTAGAGAATAATGGTTGTTCTATTTCTATGAGTAACATCTTTTATGGTCATGCACCCAATGTGAGAGGATTGTTCATATTGAATCTTGATAGTGATACACACATACATAACATTGAGACCAAAATAGTTAGAGTTAACAATGATAGCGCCATATTTTTGTGGCACTGTCGCTTAGGTCATATTGTTGTAAAGCGCATGAAGAAACTCCATGCCGATGGACTTTTTGAGTCACTTGACTTTGATTCACTTGACACGTGCGAACCATGCCTCATGGGCAAGATGACTAAAACTCCGTTCTCCGGAACAATGGAGCGTGCAAGTGACTTGTTGGAAATCATACATACCGATGTGTGTGGTCCGATGAGCGTAGAGGCACGCGGCGGATATCGTTATTTTCTCACCTTCACTGACGATTTGAGTATATATGGTTATGCATACTTAATGAAGCACAAGTCTGAAACATTTGAAAAGTTCAAGCAATTTCAGAGTGAAGTTGAAAATCATCGTAACAAGAAGATCAAGTTCCTAGGTCTAATCGTGGGGGTAAATATCTGAGTTTCGAGTTTGGTGCTCACTTAAGACAATGTGGAATTGTTTCACAGTTGACACCGCCTGGAACACCACAGCGTAATGGTGTGCCCGAACGTCATAATCGTACTTTATTAGAGATGGTGCGATCTATGATGTCTCTTACCGATTTGCCATTATCATTTTGGGGTTATGCATTAGAAACAGCTGCATTCACTTTAAATAGGGCACCATCAAAATCCGTTGAGACGACACCATACGAACTGTGGTATGGCAAAAGGCCAAAGTTGTCGTTTCTTAAAGTTTGGGGATGTGATGCTTATGTCAAAAAGCTTCAGCCTGAAAAGCTGGAACCCAAAGCGGAAAAGTGCATCTTCATAGGTTACCCAAAAGAGACAGTTGGGTACACCTTCTATCTCAAATCCGAGGGCAAAGTGTTTGTTGCTAAAAACGGAGCTTTTCTCGAGAAGGAGTTTCTCTCGAGAGAATTGAGTGGGAGGAAGAAAGAACTTGATGAGGTTGTCGAACCTCTCATCCCTCTGGATGGTGGCGCAGGGCAAGGGGAAACCTCTGTCGTTGCGATGCCGGTTGAGGAGGAAGTTAATGATGATGATCATGAAACTCCGGTTCAAGTTTCTGTCAAACCACGCAGGTCGACGAGACCACATGCTGCTCCAGAGTGGTACGGTAATCCCGTCTTATCAATCATGTTGTTAGACAACAATGAACCTGCAAATTATGAAGAAGCAATGGTGGGCCCAGATTCCAACAAATGGCTAGAACCCATGAAGTCCGAGATAGGATCCATGTATGAGAACAAAGTGTGGACTTTGGAAGTACTGCCTGAGGGCCGCAAGGCTATTCAGAACAAATGGATCTTTAAGAGGAAGACGGACGTTGACGGCAATGTGACCGTTTATAAAGCTCGACTTGTGGCAAAGGGTTTTTCACAAGTTCAAGGAGTTGACTAGGATGAGACATTCTCACCCGTAGCGATGCTTAAATCCGTCAGAATCATGTTAGCAATAGCTGCATATTTCGATTATGAAATCTAGCAGATGGATGTCAAAACAGCGTTCCTTAACGGTTTCCTTAAGGAAGAGTTGTATATGATGCAACCCGAAGGTTTTGTCGATCCTAAGAATGCTAACAAGGTGTGCAAGCTCCAGCGATCCATTTATGGACTGGTGTAAGCATCTCGGAGTTGGAACAAATGCTTTGATGAGGTGATCAAAGCATTTGGGTTTATACAAGTGGTTGGAGAATCTTGTATTTACAAGAAAGTGAGTGGGAGCTCTGTGGCGTTTCTAATATTATATGTGGATGACATATTGCTGATTGGAAAGAATGTAGAGTTCTTGGAGAGCATAAAGGATTACTTAAATAAAAGTTTCTCTATGAAGGACCCAGGAGAAGCTGCTTACATTCTAGGCATTAAGATCTACAGGGATAGATCAAAACGCCTGATAGGACTTTCACAAAGCACATACCTTGATAAAGTTTTGAAAAGGTTCAAAATGGAACAGTCCAAGAAAGGGTTCTTGCCAGTTTTACAAGGTACGAGATTGAGTAAGACTCAGTGCCCAGCAACTGATGAGGATAGAGAGCATATGCGATCCGTCCCCTATGCTTCAGCCATAGGTTCTATCATGTATGCAATGATGTGCACTAGACCGGACGTTAGCCTGGCCATAAGTATGGCAGGTAGGTTCCAGAGTAATCCAGGAGTGGATCACTGGACGGCGGTCAAGAATATCCTGAAGTACCTGAAAAGGACTAAGGAGATGTTTCTCGTGTATGGAGGTGACGAAGAGCTCATCGTAAAAGGTTACGTCGATGCAAGCCTTGACACAGATCCGGACGACTCTAAGTCGCAAACCGGATACGTATTTATTCTTAATGGGGGTGCGGTAAGCTGGTGCAGTTCCAAGCAGAGCGTCGTAGCAGATTCTACATGTGAAGCGGAGTACATGGCTGCCTCGGAGGCGGCTAAGGAGGGTGTCTGGATGAAGCAGTTCATGATGGATCTTGGAGTGGTGCCAAGCACACTGAATCCAATAACCTTGTTCTGTGACAACACGGGTGCCATTGCACTAGCAAAGGAACCACGATTTCACAAGAAGTCCAGACACATCAAACGACGCTTCAACCTCATCCGCGACTACGTCGAAGGGGAGGACGTAAATATATGCAAAGTGCACACGGATCCGAATGTAGCAAACCCGCTGACTAAACCTCTTACACGGGCAAAGCATGATCAACACCAGAGCTGTATGGGTGTTAGATTTATTACAATGTAATTCGCATGATGATGTGAGGGCTGGATTATTGACTCTAGTGCAAGTGGGAGACTGTTGGAATTATGCCCTAGAGGCAATAATAAATATAGTTATTATTATAATTCATGTATCAAGATAATCGTTTATTATCCATGCTATAATTGTATTGAATAAAGACTTATATACATGTGTGGATACATAGACAAAACACTGTCCCTAGCAAGCCTCTAGTTGGCTAGCCAGTTGATCAAAGATAGTCAGTGTCTTCTGATTATGAACAAGGTGCTGTTGCTTGATAACTGGATCACGTCATTAGGACAATCACGTGATGGACAAGACCCAAACTAATAGACGTAGCATGTTGATCGTGTCATTTTATTGCTACTGTTTTCTGCGTGTCAAGTATTTGTTCCTATGACCATGAGATCATATAACTTACTAACACCGGAGGAATACTTTGTGTGTATCAAACGTCGCAACGTAACTGGGTGACTATAAAGATGCTCTACAGGTATCTCCAAAGGTGTTCGTTAAGTTAGTATGGATCGAGACTAGGATTTGTCACTCCGTGTGACGGAGAGGTATCTCGGGGCCCACTCGGTAATACAACATCACACACAAGCCTTGCAAGCAATGTGACTTAGTGTAAGTTGCGGGATCTTGTATTACAGAACGAGTAAAGAGACTTGCCGGTAAACGAAATTGAAATAGGTATACGGATACTGACGATCGAATCTCGGGCAAGTAACATACCGAAGGACAAAGGGAATGACATACGGGATTATATGAATCCTTGGCACTGAGGTTCAAACAATAAGTTCTACGTAGAATATGTAGGATCCAATATGGGCATCCAGATCCCGCTATTGGAAATTGACCGAGGAGTCTCTCGGGTCATGTCTACATAGTTCTCGAACCCGCACGGTCTGCACACTTAAGGTTCGACGTTGTTTTATGCGTATTTGAGTTATATGGTTGGTTACCGAATGTTGTTCGGAGTCTCGGATGAGATCACGGACGTCACGAGGGTTTCCGGAATGGTCCAGAAACGAAGATTGATATATAGGATGACCTCATTTGATTACCGGAAGGTTTTCGGAGTTACCGGGAATGTACCGGGAATGACGAATGGGTTCCGGGAGTTCATCGGGGGGGGGGGGGCAACCCACCCCGGGGAAGCCCATAGGCATTGGGGTGGCGCACCAGCCCTTAGTGGGCTGGTGGGACATCCCAAAAGATCCCTATGCGCCATAGGAAGAAAAATCAAAGAGAAAAAAAAGGGGGAGGTGGGAAAAAGGGGAAGGACTCCTCCTTCCAAACCTAGTTGGACTCGGTTTGGAAGGGGAGATCTCCCCCCTTGGCTCGGCCGAAGTCCTTAGGGGTCCTTGGACCCCAAGGCAAGGCTCCCCCTCTTCCCCCTATATATACGGAGGTTTTAGGGCTGATTTGACACAACTTTGCCACGGCAGCCCGACCACATATCTCCACGGTTTTACCTCTAGATCGCGTTTCTGCGGAGTTCGGGCGGAGCCCTGCTGAGACGAGATCATCACCAACCTCCGGAGCGCCGTCACACTACCGGAGAACTCTTCTACCTCTACGTCTCTCTTGCTGGATCAAGAAGGCCGAGATCATCGTCGAGCTGTACGTGTGCTGAACACGGAGGTGCCGTCCGTTCGGCACTAGATCGTGGAACTGATCGCGGGACGGTTCGCGGGGCGGATCGAGGGACGTGAGGACGTTCCACTACATCAACCGCGTTCACTAACGCTTCTGCTGTACGGTCTACATGGGTACGTAGATCACACATCCCCTCTCGTAGATGGACATCACCATGATAGGTCTTCATGCGCGTAGGAAAATTTTTGTTTCCCATGCGACGTTCCCCAATAGGTTTTATTTGAGTGTTGTTCACAAACCACTCTGGTATCATCTATAACAAACATGTGATACAACAATGGTTTGTGAAACTTTATCGATGAAATATCTTTAGGAACCGCCAAGCTACAACCTCCTAAGCGATGGTAATCCATATGGTTTTGGACTTTCTAAGAATATGGACAGAACTACATGCAAGTCTAGATGAGTGACCTTTGTTGATGCCAATCAAATAGAAGAGAATTACTCTTTGTAATTCGATGCCTAGGAAACACTAGCTATAAGTTTGCTCGTAGATGTTGCCATGACAACAAAAATGGACACGTCAACTAACGAGTGTTCACATGATAACAAAAATGAGCGTTTCAGCTAATAAATGTTGCCATGGTAGCGCAAAAGAAACCCAAATGATGACATGATGGCAAAATGTTGCCATCGCAATACAAATGATCCCAAATTCTTGTCATGGCAGAAAACTAATTCTTTTACCTTAAAAATATTGTCATGGCAGGTAAAATGAGCCCTTGGTAATGTGGTGATCTAGAGTCATTTTTCTGTTGTTATATGTTTGACATGTATGTAAGTGTTGTTATCCTTGCTAATGACACATTCGTCGACTCTAACTTCAACAGTTCTACCTCCTCCTTGCTTTGTTGCTATATACAATGTAGTATAATGTAATTTCAGTTTCTGGGCGCATATATGAATGTGGTTCATAAAATTATCAATGTAATGCATAGTTTTAGCATTGATATGTCAATTTAATGTAAAAAATGTTGTCATGACAACTTTTTTTGACCTAGTGAGGTTACCAGTGGCGAGCCGGAATACTCGTCTGCCACACGTATGCGTATTAGCAGTTGCAGGGTGCGCTTGTGTTAGGGCATATTTCTCCCTAAATGGTTTTGGTGATTGATGACAATGCTTGTGCAGACTACTCGTGTGCATTGAGCATTTCATATAATTCATGACTAAGCACAAGACGATTCGGTGCCCCTCGGAGTCTATCAAAGATGGTTGCTTTATACGTTTCTATTTGGTGGTTTTGAGTCGTAGGAAAGTTGTCCTATTAAGAGGGGGACGCTTCGGAAAGGTTAGGGTGGAATCAACACATACACAGTTCTATTGCACCACCTTTCCCTTGCTTCAATGGAGCTCTAGCTTATTTCTCCTTGTCTATGCAAAGGGTCAACGGTAGTACCGCAGGTGCGAGTGGTAGTACCGCTCTCTGGGCAGTAGTAGTTTTCTACTACTTCTCTCTCGGACTTTTGCACAACCTCAGCCTCAGCGGTGGTAGGCACGGAAGTAATTTTTTACTTCCGTGGTTGGTGAACCTACCGAGCGGTAGTACCGCTCCTAGCACTGGCAATACCGCTCTACTCGGCCTGAGAGTGGGGGTAACAGTTGGATTCTCCCCCCCCCCCACTATATAAAGGGGTCTTCTTCCCCAAGAAGACTACCTCCTACCTCCCCAAGCTCCATTGTTGATCCAAAGCTCATTTTTGCCCGATCTCTCTCCCTAGCCAATCAAACTTGTTAGTTTCCTAGAAATTGGTTGAGAAGGTCCTAATCTATAGTTCCACCTAGAGATATTTGATTCCTCCCACTAATCCCTTACGGATCTTGTTACTCTTGGGTGTTTGAGCACCCTAGACGGTTGAGGTCACCTCGGAGCCACATTCCATTGTGGTGAAGCTCCGTTGTCTTGTTGGGAGCCTCCAAGCTTTGTGTGGAGATTGCCCCAACCTTTTTTGTAAAGGTTCGGTTGCGGCCTTCAAGGGCAACGCTAGTGAAATCATGGCATCTCGCATTGTGTGAGGGTGTGAGGAGAATATGGTGGCCTTAGTGGCTTCTTGGGGACCATTGTTCCTTCACATTGCTCCAACAGAGACGTACTTCCTGTAAAAGGGAAGGAACTTCGGTAACACATCCTCGTCTCCACAGGTTCCACTTGTGGTTATCTCTTATCTTCATTTGTCCTTATAATTGTCGTGTTCTATTCCTCGCTTGCATTAGTTGTTGTTGTTAGCATCATATAGGTTGCTCACCTAGTTGTTTATCTAGAGAACCTTTTGCTGCTAACCCTAATTTGTTAAGAAGAGCTAAAAATTGATAGTTGCCTATTCACCCCCCCTCTAGTCAACCATATCGATCCTTTCAATTGGTATCAGAGCCGCGTCTCTTTATTAAGGGTTTCACCACCCGAAGAGTATGGCTGGCGATAGTGGGAGTGGGCATGAAGTGCACGAGGCCGTGGAGTTGAGTTCGGTCACACGTGACGACATGAATGAGGCTATTGCCTCACTCAAGACATCCATGACGATCGAAGTCAAGTCCATGCTTAAAGAATTACTTGAGGGGTTGCTACCTCTTGAGCTTGCGTTGGTTTTCCCTGAGGAAAGAGTGATGCAGCGAAGTAGATAAGTATTTCCCTCGGTTTGTTGAGAACCAAGGTATCAATCCAGTAGGAGGAACAAACAAGGCTCCAATAGTAGTACCTACACAAATAATCAAACACTTGCACCCAACGCTATAAAGGGGTTGTTAATCCCTTAAAAGTTATTTGCAAGGATGAGAGCTGGTAGAGATAGATATAAAATATTGATGGATCTGAAAGTAAAAAAAAGTAAATAAATTGTAGCAAAGTATTTTTGGTATTTTTGGTTTATAGATCTGAAAATATAATATGGAAAATAGACCCGGGGGCCATAGGTTTCACTAGAGGCTTCTCTCATGAAGGAAAATAATATGGTGGGTGAACAAATTACTATCGAGCAATGGATAGAAGAGCGAATAATTATGAAGATATCCAAGGCAATGATTATGCATATAGGCATCACGTCCATGTCAAGTAGACCGAAACGATTCTGCATCTACTACTATTACTCCACACATAGACCGACTCATGCGTGCATCTAGAGTATTAAGTTCATGAAGAAGAGAGTAACGCATTAAGTAAGATGACATGATGTAGAGGGATAAACTCAAGCAATAAGATCAAAACCCCATTTTTTTATCCTCGATGGCAACAATACAATACGTGCCTCGCTACCCCTACTATGTCAGCAGGTGAGGACACCACAAGATTGAACCCAAAACTAAGCACTTTTCCCATTGCAAGAATTACCAATCTAGTTGGCCAAACCAAACAAATAATTCGAAGAGACTTGCAAAGATATGAAATCATGCATATAATAATTCAGAAGAGACTCAAAGAATATTCACGGATAACCTGAACATAAACTCACAATTCATCGGATCTCGACAAACAGATAGCAAAAGAGTATTACATCGGATAGATATCCATGAAGATCATGAAGACCATGGTATTGAAGATCAAAGAGAGAGAATAAACCATCTAGCTACTAGCTATGGACTCGTAGGTCTGTGGTAAACTATTCACACATCATCGGAGGGGCAATGGAGTTGATGTAGATGCCCTCCATGATCAATTCCCTCTCCGGCAGATTACCGGAAAAGGCTTCCAGATTGGATCTCTCGGGAACAGAGGCTCCCGGCGGCGTAAAAGTATTTTTGTGGCACTTTTTGGCGATACGGGAATATTTGAGAATTTATAGGCCAAGAATTAGGGTTAGGAGACCTGCAGGGGGGCACGACCCAGGGGCGTGGCCACCCACAGGGCGCGCCGTGCAGGCTTGTGGCCTCCCGGCAACTGCCTTGCCCCTACTCCAAGTCTATTGTGTGTCTCCTGGTCCAACAAAAATCTTTCCGGAGATTTTATTCCATTTGGACTCCATTTAATATTCCTTATCTGCAATACTCAAAAACGTGGAAAAAACAGAAACTCGCTCTAGGCTCTAGATTAATAGGATAGTCCCAAAAATAATATAAAGAAACCTATAAATGCATATAAAACATCCAAAACAGATAATACAATAGCATGGAACAATCAAATATTATAGATACGTTGGATACGTATAAGGGGTTGAAAAATTCTCCCAAACTGTTGCTTGTGGCTAAACCCACCACATCAGAGTCGGAGGCCAATTCCAAAAAGGAAGCGGCTAAAGGTACTCGAATTTCTTCCCTTCTTGACAATAATGGCATAGTAACCTTTGCCATGGTTCCTCCTCCCCCAGTCTATGGAGGACTGGTCCTTACACTGCATATTAATAACCTTGGTCCTCTTCCTAAACTTGTTAAAGGTGATTTCGCTAATGGGTACTCAAGAACAACTCTAGTGGGTGCAAGAACAAGCAATGAGTGAGGACATGCTACAATTGCGGCAATGTGAGTCACTTTGTGGCGGATTGTCCTGACGAGAAGAGGGAAGACAACGGGGGCAAGCTCATTCGCAAAGACAAAGCCAAGTCTTTCCCAAGCAAGAACATCTTCACGAAGAAGACTCCTACAAGGGGTTTGGTGGCCCATGAAGAGTACACCTCTGATGATGACGAAGATGATGCAAGATGTGAGGGGATGGCAACGGCTACCATGGCCATTGCCACCTCCTCCCCCAAGGTGTCTCTCTTCGGCGCCACCAACGATAACCGCATCGCCAAGTGCCTCATGGCCAAAGGTATCAATAAGCTAACCCCCAACATCAAGACCACTATCACTACTACTCCTTCATTGTTAGATTGTGTTGATGATAGTGAAGTAGCGGAGCTTGATGAGAATGGGTTTGACAAATTCTTGTGTAAGATCAAAGGCGAATCCAAGAAGCACTTTGTTGCTCTATTGGAACAACTTGGTATGGACAATGATCTCATTGAGTCTCATGAGGATACTATCTCCGAGTTGGAGGGACATAGTCGTGATTGCGCCAATGTTATTGCGGAACTATCCATTTCTCTAGAGGAAGAGTGTGGTCTTCGTTTGGCTCTTGAGGAGTCACACAATGTTGATCATGCTAAATTGCAAAAAAGATCTTGATCATGCTATTGTTCTTACTCGTGTGCTTAATTCCGAGAAATTTGCACTTCGGGTTGGCCATGATAGACTCAAGGAAGAATTTGACACACTTGACAAGGCCCACAAGGTCTTGAAAGGTGTTCAATCCTCTCTTAAGGAGTCTCACGATCAACTCCAAGTAAAACTAACCAAGGAGATTTCTACTTGCCCTCCTTTTGTTCTAATTGATAATGATTGTGCTACTAACCCTTGTTATGAGCATGTGCATCTTGTGGAGGAGAATGCCAAGTTGAAAGAACAACTTGAGAAGGGCCTTGTGTCATGCATCCAAGGAGAGAAGAACCTAAATGACCTGTTGAGTAATCAAAAGGAAGTTGTAGGAAAGAAGGGACTTGGGTTTGGAGCCAAGTCTAAGAAGAAAAAGAAGAACAATACCAAGTTATCTCCTCCTCTTAAGGACATTTTTGTCAAAGAGGGTGAGAGTACTCATAAGAATATGAAGAACAAGGAAGGGGTGATAATGCCAAGAAGGGCAAACCCACCTCTACCAACAAAGCCGACGACTTTAACCCCTCTTATGTTTTATGTTGTGCTAGTGATGGGCATGTTTTCCAAATTTGTTGGTTCTTGTTATGAGTACATTGAATGGGCTATTTGGGTTCCTAAGACCCTTTTTTCTAACATCAAAGGACCCATTCAAGAATGGGTACCTAAATCCAAGAATTAATCTCTTGTAGGAGTTTGCTTCCGGTGGGGTGTCATGGTTGCTCGATAGTGGAGCCACAAATCATATGACCGGAAGCAGGGACTTGGTGGTGGATGTGCATCCAATTCCATCTATGCCCAACCATGTCTAATTTCTTGATGCCTCAACATCTAAGGTAATGGGATTTGGCAAGTTGGTCATCTCTCAAGATTTATCTATAGGAAGGTCATGCTTGTTGAGTCCCTTGCATACAATTTGCTTTTTGTTTGGCAACTTGCAATTATGGGCTTTGCCACATTCTTTAATCTTGATACCGTGGCCCTTTTGTGGAGCAAGACTCTTAAAGTGGCCTTTGTTGGACATGTCGAGAATGGTCTCTATGTGGTGAACTTTTCGGAGCAGCCCACCAAGATCGCGACTTGTCTAATGGCTAAAGTTCATATGGGTTGGCTTTGGCATCGCCAGCTAGCTCATGTCAATATGAGATCCTTGCAAAGTCTCCTCAAAGGGGATCACGTCCGTGGACTAACAAATGCGAGTTTTGCCAAAGATCGTGCTTGTATTGAAGGGAAGCTTCATGAAATGGCTCACCGTCCCATGACTATCATTTACTTTAAAAGGCCCTTGGAGCTCCTTCACATGGATCTCTTTGGTCCTCCATCTTTTGATAGTCTTGGGGAAAGAAAGTATTGCTTGGTGATTGTGGATGACTACTCAAGATACACTTGGGTATACTTCTTCAAGAGGAAGAGTGAGACTCAACAAACCATCATCGACTTTGCTAAGGAAGCTCAATGTCAACATGAATCAAAGATATTGGTGATTAGAAGTGACAACGGCACCGAGTTCAAGAACTTCACCTTGGATGAGTTCCTTAGTGACGAGGGGATCAAGCACCAATATTCGGCACCATATACCCCTCAACAAAATGGTGTGGCGGAGAGGAAGAACCGGACATTAATGGACGCGGCAAGAACCATGATGACAGAGTTCAAATCTCCGTACAATTTTTGGGCTGAAGGCATTAACACCGCATGTCATGCATCCAATCGGCTCTATCTCCGAAAAAATGCTTCAACAAGACTCCATACGAGATTCTTACCGGGAACAAGCTCAACCTCAAGTACTATCGGGTGTTCAGTTGTAAGTGTTTCATTCTCAAGAAAGGTGTTTGTTTGTCTAAATTAGAAAATATAGCTCATGAGGGCATATTTGTTGGTTATGCTACAAACTCTCATGCTTACCGTGTCCTCAACAAGTCCATAGGACTTATTGAGGAGACGTGTAACGTAGAGTTTGATGAAAATAATGGCTCCCAAGTGGAGCAAAGTGGTATTTGTGATGTAGGTGATGAAATTCCTCCTCAAACCATAAGAAGAATGGGGATTGGTGAAATACTCCCCATTGAGGAACCCCTTGTGGCCGAAGGATAAGGACAATGCTCTACTCAACTGGAGCCATCACCTTCGCTAGTCCCACATGCTTCCGAAGAACATAGTGAAGGCCCTCAACCCGTGGAACAAGATCAAGGACAAGATCAACCTCATGAGGATGGTGATGCACCAAATGATGTCCAAGATCTTTCTCAAGACTACAAGTTTGTCCAAGATCAAGTGCAAGCACAAGATCAAGGGCAAGCGAGTGAGCAAGCTCAAGACGGTGCTCAAGATGATCAAGATGATGATCCTCAATTACCTAGTGAGGAAATCTTAGAGCAACGCGCCGTCAAAGGGGCTTCCAAGCTCGAGCGTCAACAACATACTTAGAAAATGTGTGTGTAAGATTCAATAAGGGGGTAACTACTCGTCAACAATTATCAAACTTTTCTGAGCATCACGCGTTTGTTTCGCGTGTTTAACCCCAAAAGGTACATGAAGTGCTCGATGATGAAGATTGGCTTGAATCCATGCATGATGAACTTCACAACTTCGAGCACAATCAAGTTTGGGAATTACTGCCAAGGCCAACGGAGGAACATAATGTCATTGGAACCAAATGGATCTTCAAGAACAAGCAAGATGCAAATGGTGTTGTTGTTTGAAACAAGGCAATACTGGTGGCTCAAGGCTACTCCCAAGTCGAGGGTATCGACTACGGTGAAACCTTTGCCCATGTTGCTTGTCTTGAATCTATTCGCATGCTACTTGCATTTGCATCTCATCATGATTTCAAATTGCAACAAATGGATGTGAAGAGTGCATTTCTTAATGATCCCTTAAGTGAGTTGGTATATGTCAAACAACCCCCGTGATTCAAGGATCCCAAGCTCCCCACTCATGTATACAAACTCAAGAAGGCACCCTACGGCCTTAAACAAGCCCCACGTGTGTGGTATGAGTACCTTACCGAGTTGTTGCAAGATCATGGGTTTGAAATTGGGAAAATTGATCCCACCCTTTTTACCAAAAAGGTGAAAGGGGATTTGTTCATATGCCAACTAAATTTTGATGATATTATTTTTGGTTCTCCTAACAAATCTTTCAATGAAGAGTTTACTGCACTAATGACCAAGAAGTTTGAGATGTATATGATGGGAGAGTTGAAATTCTTTCTTGGGTTCGAAATCAAACAAGGAAGATAAGGAATGTTCATCAAACAAGCCAAGTACACTCAAGACATGCTCAAGAGGTTCGAGCTAGAGGATGTCAAGCCGGTCAAATTTCCCATGCCAACCAAATGCAATCTTGACAATGATTCCCATGGTAAAGAAGTGGATCAAAAGGTATATCACTCCATGATTGGATACTTGCTTTACCTTTGTGCATCTAAATTGGATATCATGTTAAGTGTGGGAATTTGTGCATGGTTTCAATCCGCACCAAAGGAAATCCACTATGCAACAGTTAAACGAATCTTTCTATATTTGGCTCATACCCCAAACTTTGGCTTATGGTACCCAAAGGAGCAAGCTTTAATCTAGTAGGTTACTCTCACTCAGATTGGGCTGGACACTTTGTCGGGGGGAAGTCTACTTCTGGAGGATGCCAAATCCTTGGTCACTTTTTGGTAAGTTGATCTTCAAAGAAGAAAAATTGTGTGTCACTTTCTTCCACCGAGGCCGAGTATGTAGCAGTCGCAAGTTGTTGTGCTCAACTACTATGGATGAGGCAAACTTTAAAGGGTTATGGTGTCACTTGTGACAAAGTGCCTATTCTATGTGACAATGAAAGTCCTATCAAGATTTCTCTCAATCCGGTGCAACATAGCAATACCAAGCATACTGATATTCGTTATCATTTCATTCGAGATCATATCAAGCATGGAGATGTTGAGGTCCTCTTCATCAACACACAAGAGCAACTTGCGCATATTTTCACAAAGCCTCTAGATGAAGCAAGGTTTCACGGTTTAAGGCATGATCTAAATATCATTGATTCGAGCAATGTGGATTGAAACTAGGCACACCACACCACACTCATCATTATATCTTGCTCTAGGTGTAGGCATGGACATAGGGGGTGTTATTCTCTCAATGAACTTTCCCTCCTCCATTATGCATAAATTGATCACGTCTTTCACTTCAGTCATTGTTGATGGCACTTGTGCTTCAAAGTCAAGCTATGGTCATGAACCCAAGGATAATTCTTCGTGGTGTCATACCAATTGTCTCAAATTTTGGTGCCTCTCGCCACTGCCCTCTCTTCGTCACAAGATTCGTTTCAGTGTGTGTTGGTCATGTTTGTTTTGCTTTGTTTGACTTCACTTGGAATTGTCCTATGTTTTTCTCCTTCTCTTGCAAAAATCAACCCATTTTTTGACTGGGCGGTACTACCGTGGATAGACACGGTACTACCGCTCGAGAGGGCACGGTACTACCGCATCAGGAGCAGCAGTATTGTTTTACTGCCGCTGGACGAACGATACTACCACTCAGTGACCGGTAGTAATATTTTACTACTGTTGGCCAAGAGATACTACCATGATGACCGCGGTACTACCGTGCAGTCGGGGCCACAAGGAGTTATAATAGGGCAGGGGGCAGTTACTTCTCCCCCATACCCATTCATATCGTGGCTCTCTCTCTCTCTCTTCTCAATAAACGGTGCCAGAAGGACTCACCGGATCTCCTTCTCTGGCTGCTCCCCTCACATTCCGTTTGGCGGGATCGTCTCCCTCGTGCCATGGAACCCGGTATTGCCCCTAGTTCTCTTCTCTTTGTTTCGATTTTGTTGGATCTAGGGTTGGGGCATATGAGTTAGGTTTCATCGTTTTGTGGCACAATCTTTACATGAATGGATGGTTGGAGAGTGCTTGTATGGTAGAAATGCTACTTAATAAGATACAACATGTTAGTTTTGGTCTATGGTAGTACCGCATCTGAAGATTGGAGTGTCAGATCTTGAAGTTTTGGCCCCGTGCGATGGTACCGCTCCTCCTGGAGCGGTACTACCGAAGTGGCTGGGTAGAAAATTTTTACTACCGCCTGAACTACGGTACTACCGCACCCTGGAGTGGTACTACCGCAGTTAGTGCGGTAGTAAAATTTTACTACCGCGTGAACTACGGTACTACCACACCCCGGAGTGGTACTACCCCGGTCAGCACAGCAGTAAAATTTTACTACCCCTTGAACTGTGGTACTACCGCTGCACCCTGAATTCACATGTTATGTCCTACTAATTCTCATTTCTCTCGGGTTTTCTGGTTTGCTTTCGTCTTTTCCTTGACTTCTTTTGTTGTTTTCTTGTGTTTGCGTTGTGTGTCATAGGTGGTGGCTCCAGTTCTAGCTCCAAGCGCTCGAACCCTTCTCGAGATACTGGTTCCAAGCTCCTCGCAATCAATAGGCACCCGATGGATCCAAGGCTCCGAAGCACAACTTCAAGAGGCCCGCAAACAAGAATACGGAGCACACTATCAGTTGGGATGGTATGCCGCAAGCTGAGTTTCAGATTCGTCGGAAGCGCAACCCCTACGTCATCGATAGGGTCCAAGCAATATGCTCTTATATATCAAGATGTGATCAAGACCAAGAAGAACATCTATGTCCCGATTCAGTGGATTGACATGGATCATCCCAAGAAGGACCCGCATACTTTGGTGATCCTCTGGACATGGTGGAGTAGCTTGGGATCGAGGAGATTATTTCATTTCAGCTTGACTTCGATCCTGAGATTGTGGCTCGGTTCTTTGTTACCATCCACCTCCACTCTGATGCGGAGCACACTTTGACTTGGATGACCAATGAGGAGAGGTTGTCTGCTACTTGGATGGAGTTCATGGATCTTTTGCATATTCGTGATGAGAGGCTTGAGCACCCAGTTGGTTTGCGCCCGCACGCGAAGCCATCTGCTACACCTAAGGAAAAGCTGCTGCCCTACTGTATTGAGAAGGTGTCCTCATGTGGTGAGATCTCTCATGTGCTGAACCAGTTCCTTGATGCCATGCACCGAATCTTTCGCCATACTCTCTTTCCGCGCATTGGCAACAAGGACCAGGTGCATTCGTATCTGGTGGATATGCTTCTCATGTGTGAGAAAGGGCAGGATCACGCTCCTGGACCGCTGGATGTGTCTCATGTCATGTGGAGTGAGCTTTAGTCAGATGTGTTTCACCGTAAGGTTCCCATCTATGGACCTTACTTGTTTTACTTTATCCGGGAGAGGTGGTAGATGACCTTTCCACAGATGATGTTTGATGCTTCCGGTTGGATCCGCCATGAGCCTATTAGAACGCGTCAGAAGAACAAGTGGGCCAACACTACCACGACACCTGATGCTGCCAACATAGATACTGATGAGGATGAGGCCAGTCCTGAGACACATGTGCCTTCCTCTTCTGAGCCATCTTGGGCCAAGAATCTCAAGGACAGGACGAAGACTTTGTTATGCATACACGCAAAGGGGCAGTATATGACCCATGTTGCTGAGAAGGAGAGCCGTCAGCGCGACAAGCTGATTCTGAGGAAGTTCGATGTGCACATATCCAGTTGGTCTGAGAAGGACATCGCTCGTGAAGCTGCTTGGATAGACAAGAAGAATCTTCAGTGGGATGAGTCTGATGAGGAGTCCGATGGCTGATGTTTATGCATTTCGAGCTACCACATGTGTCTTAGGTGTCCTCCTGCCTTTTCGGTGTCCGATGCCAAAGGGGGAGAGAGTGTAGGATTCGTGAGTTCCTTCGTTTTCCGTGTCTCTTTGTTCATTGAACTTTCGTTGTTACTTTGATTGGTTTTATTTTGTGTGTGAGACCAGGAGACGTACTCTATCATATGGTGTGAGACATATGCTAGCACTCCTCTATCTTTATTGTCTCGTTATTATCTAGTATGTTAGTAGCTTGTTAGTCTATTTATTATGTGCCCTTATCTTCATGCTCACATGATATGCCTTGCTTCCATGCTTAGTGTTTAATCAGTTTGTTGCAAGGAATATCTCATCTATAAAATCTAGGGGAGTGCTATTCCTAGGTTGTGTGCTTTGCAGTCCATGACATTTCTCTAAGTATGCACACATCTAGGGGGGCATGTCTCTAGTTTATAGATTTTGGGTTTGCATATGTTATTTTTATATCCTTTAGTACTAATCATGTATTGTCATCAATCCACCAAAAGGGGGGAGATTGTTAGAGCATATTTCTCACTAAGTGGTTTTGGTGATTGATGACAATGCATGTGCGGACCAATCGTGTCCATTGAGCATTTCAGATAATTCATGACTAGGCACAAGACGATTCGGTGCCCCTCGGAGTCTATCAAAGACGGTTACTTTCTACGTTTCTCTTTGGTGGTTTTGAGTCGTAGGAAAGCCGTACTATTAAGAGGGGGTCTGCTTCGGAAAGGTTAGGGTGGAATCAATACATACATAGTTCTATTGGACCACTTTTCCCTCGCTTCAATGGGACTCCAGCTTGTTTCTCCTTGTATGTGCAAAGAGCCAGCAGTAGTACCACAGGTGCTAGCGGTAGTACCGATGTCTGGGCGGTAGTAGTTTTTTACTACCGCTCTCTCGGACTTTGGAACAACCGCAGCCTCAGCGGTGGTAGGAACAGAAGTAGTTTTTTACTTCCATGGTTGGTGAACCTACCGAGCGGTAGTACCGCTCCTAGTAGCAGTAGTGCCGCTCCTAGCAGTGGTAGTACCACTCTGCTCGGGCTAAGAGTGGGGGTAACAGTTGGATTCTTTCCCCCGCTATATAAAGGGGTCTTCTTCCCAAAGAAGACTACCTCTTACCTCCCCAAGCTCCATTGTTGCTCCAAAGCTCATTTTCGCCCGATCTCTCTCCCTAACCAATCAAACTTGTTGATTTCCTAGGAATTGGTTGAGAAGGCCCTGATCTATACTTCCACCAAGATATATTTGATTCCCAGCACTAATACCTTGCGAATCTTGCTGTTGGGTGTTTGAGCACCCTAGACGGTTGAGGTCACCTCGGAGCCACATTCAATTGTGGTGAAGCTCCATGGTCTTGTTGGGGGCCTCAAAGCTTTGTGTGGATATTGCCCCAACCATGTTTGTAAAGGTCCGGTCGCGGCCTTCAAGGGCACCACTAGTGGAATCACGACATCTTGCATTGTGTGAGGGCGTGAGGAGAATACGGTGGCCTTAATGGCTTCTTGGGGAGCATTGTGCCTCCACACCACTCCAACGGAGACGTACTTCCTGTCAAAGGGAAGGAACATTGGTAACACATCCTCGTCTCCACCGGTCCCACTTGTGGTTATCTCTTACCTTTACTTTGTCCTTATTATTGTTGTGTTGTATTCCTTGCTTGCATTAGTTGTTGTTGTTAGCATCATATAGGTTGCTCACCTAGTTGTTTATCTAGAGAACATTTTTTTGTTAACCCTAATTTGTTAAGAAGAGCTAAACATTGATAGTTGCCTATTCACTCCCCTCTAGTCAACCATATTGATCCTTTCAGCTTCTCCATCTGCCACTAGTATATAGCGTGCGAATGGCGGGTGGAGAAACGTGCATGCTACTGGTAATGCTAAAGGTTGCTCATTTGTGCCCGCCACTAGTAGTTGTATTTGTTGTAGTGTCAAGAAATACCAGGTTTAAAATGACATTGACATGGTAGTATTAAAATTTGTTGCTCGTCTTTTTTCATTAGTTTGGACTTTCAAAGTAACTAGCAATAGTATATATCGAGGTGCATGAGCACATTGAGCCTGCATTTTTGAAGTTCAAAAATGGAGTTTTATGACCTGAAAACTTCCAAAGATTTGTGTATATGTAGGGATAGTAGTGTAACTATAACTATGCATAAATATCCGTGCTTGAATGTGAGAGACAAAAACAAGTATGCACATATTTTGGCTTGTTTTTGTTGATTTTGGGCTAAAATTTTGTCTTCTTTGTGTAGCATATAATACAACATATTATTGAATGAAAATTAGCAAGTACTAGAAGCATTGGACGATGTTTCTCGCGTCATTGAATTTGTTGGGATTCTTAAAAAATATTACTCACTTTATTGCAACATATATGGTGTATTACTTTGTTGTAAAGTCAAACTTCTTTACATTTGATCAAGTTTCAAAACAAGTATATCGAAATTCATAATATCAAATCGGTGTTATTAGATTCATCATGAAATAATTTTTTTGTTTAATATTTTGAATGTCGACATTTTTGGCTCTCAACTTCATCAAACTTAAAGAAATTTGACTTTCCAAAAAATTAATAACCCTTATATCAAAACTGATGGAATATTTAGTTTCACTGGTGGAGGAGATGATGGAACATGCTTTATGTTTATTTATAATGCGGATATTTGGGGGACTTTTCACGGCGTGATTCGATGTTATTCGCTAATCAACACATATTTTTGTGGGTATATTTTTAAATCGGTAGTTGTATGTCCTATATTCATGCTATAGTATCATATGGTGGCGGTTTTTCCTCGATGATGGAAGTCTCTCAAGGGGTTGATATATTTTTGTAGACTGATTTTTGTTGATTGATTGAAAAATCATTGGCCAGATCAAAACCGTAAACCAAATCCAAAATTGAACACCTCAATCGAATGAAAGAGCTTTACAATTTGGAAACATATAAATAAAAAATAATTAAATGGGAGAGCTTCTTGAGAAATTGTTGACCCCGTCAAAATCGGGTGATCCAATTCTAAATTGAAGCCTCAATTAATTGTGAAGAATTAAAAATTAAAAATCATAGAGTATTGTACAAAAAATTGAATGAGAGTGTTCTTAAAATTTATTGACTCGATCAAAATTGTATGACCAAATTTCAATTGAAGACCTTAATTGGTTGTGAGGCCTTCAATCCTAAAAAGATTAGTGCTATAGTATATTTAGGCCACATGGATGCATATTCATGTCAAAAAAGATTTAAAAAATCAAAACTTTCAAGCACCATTTTTTAGGGGTTTAAAAATCATGGTCCATAAGTTTACTTTATAGTATATATTCAATACTTAAGAAATTTACTTTATTATTGGGTCAAAGATTGGTAACTCGGCATACCACCCACTGAATTACTTATAAGATTTTATTGGTCGGCGCAATTGATGTGAATATAATTGGATGGTGCTATTGGAAATATGCCCTAGAGGCAGTAATAAATTGGCTATTATATTTCCTTGTTCATAATAATCGTTTATTATCCATGCTAGAATTGTATTGATTGGAAACTCAAATACATGTGTGGATACATAGACAACACACTGCCCCAAGTGAGCCTCTAGTTGACTAGCTCGTTGATCAAATATGGGCAAGGTTTCCTGGACATAGGCAAGTGTTGTCACTTGATGGCGGGATCACATCATTGGGAGAATGATGTGATGGACAAGACCCAAAACTATGAACGTAGCATATGACCGTGTCAGTTTATTGCTACTGTTTTCTGCATATCAATGCATCTGTTCCTATGACCATGAGATCATGCAACTCCCGGACACCGGAGGAATACCTTGTGTGTATCAAACTTCGCAACGTAACTGAGTGACTATAAAGGTGCTCTAAAGGTATCTCCAAAGGTGTATGTTGGCTTGGCATGGATCAAGACTGGGATTTGTCACTCTGTGTGACAGAGAGGTATCTTGGGGCCCACTCGGTAATACACCATCACAACAAGCCTTGCAAGCAATGTGACTAAGGAATTAGTTACGGGATCTTGTATTACGGAATGAGTAAAGAGACTTGCCAGTAACTAGATTGAACTAGGTATGGAGATACCAACGATCGAATCTCGGGCAAGTAACATACCGAAGGACAAAGGGAATAGTATACGACATTATATGAATCCTTGATATAGAGGTTCAACCGATAGAGATCTTCGTAGAATATGTAGGAGCTAATATGGACATCCAGGTCCCGCTGTTAGTTATTCACCGGAGAGTGCCTCAGGTCATGTCTGCATAGTTCTTGAGCCCGCAGTGTGTGCACACTTAAGTTTGGTGACGTTTCAGTATAGTTGAGTTATATGTGTTCGTGAACAAAGTTTTGTTCAGAGTCCCGGATGAGATCCTAGACGTCACCAGGAGTTTCGGAATGGTCCGGAAACGAATGTTGATATAGAAGAATTTGTTGTTTGGATTCTGGAAGGTTTTCGGGCATTGCCGGTAGTGTACCGGGAGTGACGAATGGGTTCCGGGGGCCCACTGGGTGGGCCCACCATGCTCCAAGGGGTCCACGTGGGTTTATTGGATGCGCAATAAGGCATAATGGGCTGACAAAGTCATCCAAGGAAAGCCCATGAGGAAAAAGTGAAAAATCCAAAAGAGGTGGGAAATTAAGGAAGGAGTCCTAATCCAAGTGGGATTGGAGGAGGTCTCCTCCCTCCTCCACTTCGGACGACCCAAGGGACATTCCCTTGTGGCGCCAAGGCTGCCTCCTCCCTCCTCCTATATATACTAGAGGTTTAGGGATTTTTGAGACACAAGTTTTCCACGTGTTGCCCTCTCCTCTAGATCGAAGTTCTTCCTCTAGATCGGTTTTCTACGGAGCTCGGGCGGAGCCGTGCAGGAATAGATCACCACCACCACCGGAGCGCCATCACGCCGTCGGGGAACTCATCTACATCCTCGTCTCTCTTGCTGGATCAAGACGGCGGAGATCGTCATCGAGCTGTACTGTGCGGAACGCGGGGGTGTCGTTCGTCCGGCACTTGATCGGGACGGATCACGAGATGGTTCATGGGACGGATCGTGGGACGGATCGTGAAGACGTACCACTACATCAACCGCGTTTATTAACGCTTCCACTTAGCGATCTACAAGGGTATGTGGATCTGATCTCCTTATCATAGATGATCATCACCATGATAGGTCTTCGTGTGCGTAGGAAAATTTTTGTTTCCCATGCAACGTTCCCCAACAGTGGCATCATGAGCTTGGTTCATGCGTGGATGTAATCTCGAGTAGAACACAAAAGTTTTTGTGGGTGTTGATGTTCGATTTGCTGCCCTCCTTAGTATTTTCTCGATTCGGCGGTATTGTTGGATTGAAGCGGCCCGAAACAACCTTACTCGTACACTTACGAGAGACTGGTTTCATTGACTAACATGCAACTTGGTCCATAAAGATGACTCGCGGGTGTCTGTTTCTTCAACTTTAGTTGAATCGGATTTGACCGAGGCGGTCCTTGGAGAAAGGTTAAATAGCAATTTGCATATCACCATTGTGGCTTTGCGTAAGAAAGATGCGATCATACTAGATACCCATAGCAGCCACATAAAACATGCGTCAACAAATTAGAGGACGTCTAACTTGTTTTTGCAGGGTATGCATGTGATGTGATATGGTTAAAGACATGATGTGATATATTGGATGTATGAGATGATCATGTTGTAATATTTAAATATCTACTTGCCCGTTGATGCTACGGCAATCGGCAGGAGCCATAGGGTTGTCTTTAAACTAACGTTTGTGTTTGCAGATGCGTTTACTATATTGCTAGGATGTATCTTTAGTAGTAATAGCATAGATAGCACGACAACCTCGATGGTTTCACGATGATGGAGATCATGGTGTGGCGCCGGTGATGATGAAGATCATGCCGATGCTTTGGTGACGGAGATCAAGAAGCACAAGATCATGGCCATATTATGTCACTTATGAATTTCATGTGATGTTAATCCTTTGATGCACCTTATCTTTCTTAGAATGACGGTAGCATTATAACGTGATCCCTCACTAAAATTTCAAGATAAAATTGTGTTCTCCCCGACTGTGCACCGTTGCAACAGTTCGTCGTTTCGAGACACCACGTGATGATCAGGTGTGATAGACTCAACATTCACATACAACGAGTGCAAAATAGTTGCACAAGCGGAACACTCGGGTTAAACTTGATGAGCCTAGCATGTACAGACATGGCCTCGGAACACAAGAGACTGAAAGGTCGAGCATGAATCATATAGGTTATATGATCAACATGCAGATGTTCACCACTGAAAACTATACTCAACTCACATGATGATCGGACTTGAATTAGTTGATTTGGATCATGCGCCACTCGAATGACTAGAGGGATGTCTATTTGAGTGCAATTTATTAGTAATATGATTAGCTAAACTCAATTATCATGAACATAGTCAAAAAGGTCTTTGTAAATTATGTTGTAGCTTGCGTTGTAGCTCTACTGTTTTAGATATGTTCCTAGAGAAAATTTAGTTGAAAGATGAGAGTAGCAATTTATGCGGACTGGGTCCGTAATATGAGGATTGTCCTCATTGCTGCACAGAAGGCTTATGTCCTTAATGCACCACTCGGTGTGCTGAACATCGAGCGTCGTTTGTGAATGTTGCGAACATCTGACATACACGTTTTTCATGACTACGTGATAGTTCAGTGCGTAATACTTAACGGCTTAGAATTGAGGCACTGAAGACGTTTTGAACGTCACGGAACATATGAGATATTCTAAGAGATGAAATTGGGATTTCATGCTCGTGCACTTGTTGAGAGGTATGAGACCTCCGACAAGATTCTTTGTCTAAAAAGTAAAGGAGAAAAGCTCAATCATTGAGCATGTGCTCAAATTGTCTCAGTGCAACAGTCGCTTGAATCAAGTGGGAGTTGATCTTCCACATGAGATAGTGATGGTTCTCCAAAGTCACTGCCACCAAGCTACTAGAGCTTCGTGATGAACTATAACATATCAAGGATAGATATGATTATCCTTGAGCTATTCACAATGTTTGACACTGCGAAAGTAGAGATCAAGTAGGAGCATCAATTGTTGATGGTTAGTAAAACCACTAGTT
Source organism: Hordeum vulgare subsp. vulgare (assembly GCF_904849725.1). NCBI lineage: Eukaryota > Viridiplantae > Streptophyta > Magnoliopsida > Poales > Poaceae > Hordeum > Hordeum vulgare. Next base: position 206,293,177 of record NC_058519.1, on the reverse strand, counting down.
TCAGGAAAGGGCAAGGGTAAGAAGGGATACTTTATGAAATGGCAAAACAGTTGCTGCTCTAGTGAAGAAATCCAGGGTTGAACCCAAACCCGAGACTAAGTGCTTCTGTTATGAGGGAAACGGTCACTGAGGCGGAACTACCCTAGATACTTGGTAGATGAGAAGGCTGGCAAAAGTCGACAAAAGTATATTGGATATACCTGATATTGTTGTGTACCTTACTAGTATTCCTAGTAGCACCAGGGTATTAGATACCGGTTCAATTGCTAAGTGTTAGTAACTCGAAGTTATAGCTATGGATTAAAAGGATACTAGCAAGGGTGAGGTGACGATGTGTGTTGGAACTAATTCTAAGGTTGATGTGATCAAACATCGCACGCTCCCTCTACCATCGGGATTGGTGTCAAACCAAAATAATTTTTATTTGGTGTTTGAGTTGAGCATGAACATGATTGGATCGTGTTTATTGCAATACGATTATTCATGTAAAGAGAATAATGGTTATTCTATTTGCTTGAATAATTACCTTCAATGGTTTATTGAATCTCGATCGTAGTGCTACACATGTTCATAATATTGATGCCAAAAGATACCAAATAGTAATGATAGTACCACTTACTTGTGGCACTGCCACTTGAGCCATGTTGGTATGAAATGCATGAAGAAGCTCCATGCTGATGGATCTTTGTACTCACTCATTTTTGAAACGTTTGAGACATGAAAACCATACCTATTGGTATAAACGCATGACGAAACTCCATGCAGATGGATAGTTTGGACTCACTTGATTTTGAATCACTTGAGACATGCAAATCATACCACATGGGCAAGATGACTGAAGGCCTCGTTTTCCAGTGAGATGGAGCTAGAAAGTAACTTGTTGGAAGTAATACATTTTTATGTGTGCAGTCCAATGAGTGCCAAGGCACGCAGTGGATATCGTTATGTTCTTACTTCACTAACGATTTGAGTAGATAAAATAGTATTTACTTGATGAATCACAAGTCTGAAATATTGAAAATTTCAAAGCTATTTCAGAGTGAAGATCTTCGTGACAAGAGGATAAACTGTCTACGATATGATCACAGAGATGAATATCTGAGTTGCGAGTTTTGGTACACAGTTAACAAAATGTGAAAATTGTTTTGCAATTCATGCCACCTAGAACACCATAGTGTGATGGTGTGTCCGAACGTCATAGTCGCGCCCTATTGGATATAGCGCATACTATGATGTCTCTTATCAAAATACCACTATCGTTTTGGGTTAGGCATTAGAGACAACCGCATTCACTTTAAATAGGGCACCACGTAATTCCGTTGAGATGACACCGTATGAACTATGGTTTGGTGAAACCTAAGCTGTCGTTTCTTGAAAGTTTGGGGCTACAACGCTTATGTGAAAAAGTTTTAGTCTGATAAGCTCGAACCCAAAGAGGATAAATGCATCTTCATAGGATATCCAAAACAGTTGGGTACATCTCCTATCTCAGATCCGGAAGCAAAGTGTTTGTTTCTAGAAACGGGTCCTTTCTCGAGGAAAGGTTTCTCTCGAAAGAATTGGGTGGGAGGGTTGTGGAACTTGATGGGGTTATTGAATTGTCACTTCAACCAGTGTGTAGAAGGGCGGAGGAAGTTGTTCCTGTGGCGCCTATCCCAATTGAAGTGGAAACTGATGATAGTGATCATTAAGCTTCGGATCAAGTTACTACAAATCTCGTAGGTCGACGAGGTCGCGTACTGCTATAGAGTGGTTCGGTAACCCTGTCTTGGAGGTCATGTTGTTAAACAACAATGAAACTATGAGCTATGGAGAAGCGATGGTGGGCCCGGATTCCGGCAAATGGCTGGAGGCCATGAAATCTGAGAGAGGATCCGTTTATAAAAACAAAGTATAGACTTTGGAAGAACTACTTGATGGTCGTAAGACTATTAAGTACATATGAATCTTTAAAAGGAAGACAAACGATGATGGTGAAAAGTCACCATTAAGAAAAGCTCGGCTTGTCGCAAAGATGTTTCCGACAGGTTCAAAGAGTTGACTATGATGAGACTTTCTCACTCGTATCGATGCTAAAAGTCTGTTGGAATTATGTTAGCAGTTGCTGCATTATTTATGAAATATTGCACATAGGATGTCAAAACATTGTTTCCTCGACGGTTTCCTTGAGGAAAGGTTATATGTGATACAACCAGAAGGTTTTGTCGATCCTAAGGATGCTAATAAGTATGCAAGCTCGAGCGATCCTTCTATGGACTGATGCAAGCATCTCGGAGTTGGAATATACGCTTTGATGAGATGATCAAATCTTTTGGGTTTATACAAGGTTTATGAGAAACTTGTATTTCCAAAGAAGTGAGTGGGAGCACTACAGGATTTCTGATAAGTATATGTGGTTGACATATTGTTGATCGGAAATGATGTAGAATTTCTGGAAAGCATATAGGGTTGTTTGAAAGGAGTTTTTCAAAGGAAAAAACTTGGATTGAACTACTTGAACATTGAGCATCAAGATCTATAGATATAGAATAAGACGCTTGATAAAACTTTCAGTGAAATGCATGCCTTGACAAATTTTTGAAGGAGTTCAAAATAGATCAACAAAGAAGGAGTTCTTGGCTGTGTTGTAAGGTGTGAATTTGAGTAAGACTCAAAGCCCGACCACGGTAGACGAAAGAGAAAGGACGAAGGTCGTCCCCTATGCCTTAGTCGTAGGCTTTAAAGTATGTCATGCTGTGTGCCGCACCTGATGTGTGCCTTGCCATAAGTCTGTTAAGGGGTACAAAGAGTGATCCAGGATTGAATCACTGAAAAACGGTCAAAGTTATCCTTAGTAACTAATGGACTAAGGAATTTTTCTCGATTATGGAGGTGATTAAAGAGTTCGTTGTAAAGGGTTACATTGATGCAAGCTTTGACACTAATCCGAGTAACTCTAAGGAGTAAAGCGGATTCGTATAGTGGAGCAATCATTTGGAATAGTTCCAAATGGCACGTAGTAGCAGCATCTATAGGATAACATAGAAATTTGTAAAGCACACACAGATCTGAAAGGTTCAGACTCGTTGACTAAAACCTCTCTCACAAGCAAGACGTGATCAAAGCCCAGAACTGTATGGGTGTTGGATTCGTTAAAATCACATAGTGATGTGAACTAGATTATTGACTCTACTACAAGTGGGAGACTGTTTGAAATATGTTCTAGAGGCAATAATAAATTGGTTATTATATTTCCTTGTTCATAATAATCGTTTATTATCCATATTAGAATTGTATTGATTGGAAACTCAAATACATGTGTGGATACATAAACAACACACTGTCCCTAGTGAGCCTCTAGTTGACTAGCTCGTTGATCAAAGATGGTCAAGGTTTCCTGGCCATAGGCAAGTGTTGTCACTTGTTAACGGGATCACATCATTGGGAGAATGATGTGATGGACAAGACCCAAAATGATCGTGTCAGTTTATTGCTACTGTTTTTTGCATGTCACTGTATCTGTTCTTATGACCATGAGATCATGCAAATCCCGGACACCGGAGGAATACCTTGTGTGTATCAAACGTCGCAACGTAACTGGGTGACTATAAAGGTGCTCTAGAGGTATCTCCAAAGGTGTTTGTTGGGTTGGCATGGATCAAGACTGGGATTTGTCACTCCGTGTGACGGAGAGGTATCTCGGGGCCCGCTCGGTAATACAAATCACAACAAGCCTTGCAAGCAATGTGACTAAGGAATTAGTTACGGGATCTTGTTTTACGGAACGAGTAAAGATACTTGCCGGTAAGGAGATTGAACTAGGTATGGAGATACCGATGATCGAATCTCGGGCAAGTAACATACCGAAGGACAAAGGGAATAGTATACGGGATTATATGAATCATTGACATAGAGGTTCAACCGATAGAGATCTTCTTAGAATATGTAGGAGCCAATATGGACATCCAGGTCCCGTTGTTGGGTATTGACCAGAGAGTGTCTCATGTCATGTCTGCATAGTTCTCGAACCCGCAGGGTCTGCACACTTAAGGTTCAGTGACGTTTCAGTATAGTTGAGTTATATGTGTTGGTGACCGAAGTTTTGTTCGGAGTCCCGGATTAGATCCTGGACGTCACGAGGAGTTCCGGAATGGTATGGAAACAAAGATTGATATATAGGAAGTTGGTGTTTGGATTCCTGAAGGTTTTCGGGCATTGCCGACACTGTACCGGGAGTGACGAATGGGTTCTGGGGGCCCACTGGGTGGGCTCACCACGTCCCAAGGGGTCCACGTGGGTTTATTGGATGCACAATAGGGCATAATGGGCTGACAAAGTCATCCAAGAAAAGCCCATGAGAAAAAAGTAGAAAATCTAAAAGAGGTGGGAAACTAAGGAAGGAGTCCTAATCCAAGTGGGATTGGAGGAGGACTCCTGCCTCCTCCACTTTGGTCGACCCAAGGAACATTCCCTTGTGGCGCCAAGGCTGCCTCCTCCCTCCTCCTATATATACTAGAGATTTAGGGCTTTTTGAGAACAACTTTGCCACGTGCTGCCCTCTCCTCTAGATCGTAGTTCTTCCTCTAGATCGGTTTTCTGCGGAGCTCGGGCGGAGCCCTCCAGGAATAGATCACCACCACCACCGGAGCGCCGTCACGCTGCCGGCGAACTCATATACATCCTCGTCTCTCTTGCTGGATCAAGAAGGCGGAAATCGTCATCGAGCTATACGTTTGCGGAACGCGGAGGTGCCATCCGTTCGGCACTTGATCGGGATGGATCACGAGACGGTTCGTGGGACGGACCGTGAAGACGTACCACTACATCAACCGCGTTTATTAACGCTTTCGCTTAGCGATCTACAAGGGTACGTGGATCCGATCTCCTTCTCGTAGATGATCATCACCATGATAGATCTTCGTGTGCGTAGGAATTTTTTTATTTCACATGCAACTTTTCCCAACACGTGCAGGTGCAAGTCGAGTGTTGATGTACATGTGTAATTGTACTCCATCCGTCTCAAAATAAATGTCTTAATTTTAATACAATTTTGTACTAGAGCTAATACAAAATTGAAACACTTATTTTTGGAACGGAGGAAGTATTGACAAGTTATTAAAGTTTTAGATCGCATATGTTTGTGCTAAAAACTTTGTATATGGTTGGAAATATAAGTTGACATCAAGTAACATGGGAGTTGCTATTGTCTCATTATTTTGATTGAAAGAGGTTGTAGCGGGAAAAAAAATCTCTCAATTGAAGTTTACAAGTTTACCCCTTCTCTGCTGCAAACGTGGAGGTACTATCATGCTTTTTGTAACGAGGAAATAGCAGGAGCTCTGTTTTTTGCCGCGCTCGAGGCCTGGTTTTGTGTTCATTCAAGAAGATGTAGTAATTTTATCAGCGAAAAAAAAAAGATGTTTGCACAGTTTGAATTCTTTACCCGCGAAGAAAAGCAATTCAGTTTCCTTATATGATACTGCAAAGTTTTGGATCCCAGACAAACTCGACCGTGGAATCTTCCACTGCATGCATTTTAGCCTTGTAGGGCATCCAACACTCACCGGCACTGGAGTGCTGTGTGCGATGCTTATCGTCCCACCAATCCATGTGCTGAATTAGTTTAGGTTAGGTGATTAGATCTGCAGCTCATGAGACCATTAAAAGATGCAGCCTGACCGAGCTGTGGATGGCCGGCTGTGCTACAGAGATCAGCAAACTGTACAACTGTCACGCCGAGACAAAAGGTAACAGAGGAAGAAAGAAAAACTAATCCAGCAGGTGAATCTTGTACCGCGGTCACGGCTTCCAAGACGCGAGATGTTGTTCTGGATCTGATCTAAATTTGTAGCTGGCCGGTGGCTGCTGCTTGCCATGCATAGAGTAGGTAACAAAATGGAGATCTAATTTTTTTTATAATACGTGTCTCATTCATGTCATAAAGATCAAAGTACAAGTCACATCAAGACCGACATGATAAAACTGAAAAGGTATTTTGAATAACGTGATTGTTTAGAAAGAATAGATAGACTAGGATTTGTTCATGTCTTGACTTGTACTCCAAAATAATCATGTACTCTTATATATATGCACACGAGGCTCAAGCAATGCATCAACTATTCCACCAATCCCTATTCTCCCGTTCAACATGGTATCTACCGCAAGTTCCTAGACCTAGCCGCCGCCCGCCGCTTCCGCACCGCGCGCCGCCTCTGGGGTGGTCGGCCTCCATGACCGCCGTCGGGGGCCGCGCCGCCCGTACCTAGGGTTCGTCTCCCGGTCGTGTTGACCGGATGCCCTAGAGAGTCTTTTCCCGATCTATTCATCGAGGGTTTTCTCTCTTCCGCCGGTCACTTTGATCAGCGTTTTCTTTTTGGTTTTCCGATCTTAGATCCGTTTGCATCGCCCGCCGCCGCCATCGATCACTGCGCCTCTACTCCGACATCGGCTCGACCCGGCTTCTCCTTCGATCTCGTGGCCTCGCGCGAACCCGACAGCCCATCATCGCCGCTGTTCGCGCACCGGCACGCCCGTCGATCTCCGCGAGCCTTCATCGTCCTGCTCCGATCGGGACTCCTGCATCGCCCCGACCCGACCGCCTCGCGCCATGCCGCGGCCCATCACACCCGCCGTTCGCGCGTCGCCTGCCCGTCAATCTCCACCGTCGCCTCGTCCGGTCGCGCACCGGCTGCTCGGGCCGGCTGCGTCGGGGTGGCTGCCGCCTCCGGCGGCATCATCTGCCTCAGGCCGGCTGCGTAGTGCCGGCTTCGGCTCCGTCCTTGTCGGCTGCCTCGCGTCGGCCGCCTCGGGCCGACTGTTGCGCCTCCTCCGTCATGCCGACTCCTTCGGGCCGCCTGCGTCGCGCCGGCTGCCAGAACTGGCCTCCATCGAGCGACGTCCACGACATCGCGTGCGATCGGATTGATCACCCGCACGCCCGCGATCCGCCTCATCTATGCCGTGCGACCGACCTGGCTTGTAGGTTGTGCGCGCCTCCGCAGGCCCCACAGCGCGCCCCTTCATCGAGCATCGGGTTGCTGCTGCGTTGCCCCCATCGGACTGCAGCGCCGCCGCCCACTGGTTCTCCCATGGTTGCCCCAATCCGTGCGCTACTGCTGCGTCGCTCCTTCGGGCCGCAGTGTCGCAGCCCGTGGTCTACTGCCACCTCGAGGCCGTCCTTTGCAGGTTGCCCCCATGAAACGATCGATATGGTTGACTAGAGGGGGGGTGAATAGGCAACGACCACTTTTTAATTAACCTTAGAAAGTTAGGGTAAACAACATACGGGTTCACAAATATAACAACAATGGGGTGAACCGTAATGAAGCTAACAACGAGGGCTACTAAGACAAGTAAGAGATAGACAACAACATAAGCATACACAAAGTAAAGGTTAGAGATAACAACAAGTGGAACCAATGAAGACGAGGATGTGTTACCGAAGTTCCTTCCCTTTGATAGGAAGTACGTCTCCGTTGGAGCGGTGTGGAGGCACAATGCTCCCCAATAAGCCACTAAGGCCACCGTATTCTCCTCACGCCCTCGCACGATGCAAGGTACCATGATTCCACTATAGGTGCCTTGGAAGGCGGCGACCGAACCTTTACAAACGAGGGTGGGGCAAACTCCACACAAAGCTTGGAGGCTCCCAACAAGACCACGAAGCTTCACCACAATGGAATGTGGCTTCGAGGTGACATCAACCGTCTAGGATGCTCAAACACCCAAGAGTAACAAGATCCGCACGGGATTGGTGGGGGAATCAACTTTTCTCTTGGTGGAAGTGTAGATCTAGGCCTTCTCAACCAATCCCTAAAGAATCAACAAGTTTGATTGGCTAGGGAGAGAGATCGGGCACTTTTGAGCTTAGGGAGCAACAATGGAGCTTGAGAGGGTAAGAGATAAGGTTCCACAACTAGAAGAACCCTTTATATAGTGGGGGGGGGGGAATCCAACCGTTTTCCCACTCACAGCCCGTTCCTGGCGGTACTACCGCTGGCTGCAGCGGTACTACCGCTGGCACTGCAGCGGTACTACCGCTGGGCCCATGGTAGTGCATAAGCACTACCACCGCCAAGAAAGTGTTCGCAAAAAGGTCCGTCCACGTACAACCGCTAGGATGGCGGTACTAAGCTCCTGGAGCGGTACTACCGCCAGCTAGCGGTACTACCGCTGGCTGCAGCGGTACTACCGCTAGGGCTAGCGGTACTACCGCTAGGGCTAGCGGTACTACCGCTAGGCCCAGCGGTACTACCCCTGAGGGACCATTTGCAAAGAAGAGAGAAACACAAAGGCGGGAGCCACTCCAAAGTTGCCGGCAAGGGGGAAAGGAGGTGAAGTGTGCACGTGCAAGATTGATTCCACCCAAACCTTTCCACTACGGTTCCGCTCTTAATAGTACGGCTTTCCTATGACTCAAATAAGGAGAATCATAGAGTACACCGTGCTTCTGTTCCATGAAAGAGGGGGCGAGTCGTCTTGTGCCGTTGACGTGTGATATATGAAATCTTAACACACACGGTTAGTCCTTTTGCGGTACTGTCATCAATCACCAAAATTACTTAGGCATAAACTATGCCCCAACAATCTCCCCCTTTTTGATGGACTGATGACAATACCGGATTTGCACAGTGAATAACATGTGAACAAAAAGATAGAGATATATGAAAATAAGGAGCATATGACTCACAGCATATGATGGAAATAAATCTCACACTAGTTCATGTCTAACGTCACACAAAGCAAAGATAGCAAAATAGAAGCAAACCAAGTTCGAAGCAAACAGGAAAGATAAGCAAAGCTAAGCAAAGTTCAACTCTCGAATCAAATCCAGCTCCTAGACTCTCTCCCCCTTTCGCACAAGACACCAAAAAGGGGCACACCTAACGACACAGGTGGTCACTCCTCATCCTCGTCATCCCCAGACTCGTCCGTAGCATCCGGATCGTCCTGCTCCTCTTCATTGTCCTCCTCCTCTGCATCAGACCACTGGTAACCTTGAGCCCACATCCCAGCAGACTCTGGAGTGGTGTCGTCCTCTGATCCGCTGGAGATGTCAACGTCAAGTGTCCTCAGGACACGCTTGTGCCTCTGACGGTTCTCCTTCTGGGCCACGTGCGTCTGATACTGTCCCTTAGCCTGCATACAGAAGAGAGTCTTCATCTTATCCTGCAGTTTCACGGCCCAAGATGGCATGGCAGAAGAGCGGGACTGAGAAGCTGTTCCTCTGTCAGCAGCAGTCTCTGTGTCAGTGTCCATGTGCTGAGATGAAGTTGATGGGTTGGCCCATTTGTCCTTGACGCGAAGCTTGATAGGATCATGCACAAAGTAGTCAGCCTGAATGTAGAACTCCTCAAGCGGATAGGTGTCTTGCCACTTCTGACGGATATAAGCAAACAAGTAGGGCCCGTAGATGGGAACCTTGCGCATCATGATGCAGCTCCAGAGCTTAGTGAACATCACATCAGAAATATCGAGAGGGGCAGACTCCTTAGTCATAGCCTCCTCACAGAGCAATAGCATCTCAGCCAGAGAGTCGTGTACCTCGTTGAAGTTGCCAATGCGAGGAAAGAGGGTGTTGCGGAAGATCCGATGCATGATATCCAGATGCCTGGGGAGCACACCTTTCTTCACATAGAGTTGCTGCAACCTGTCCTTGGCGGAGGCCCTATCAGTGGAAGCTGCAGCATGAGGACACGACCCAAGTGGAGTGTCAGCTCCATGAAAATCATCCTTGAGGAATGCCATGAAGTCACGCCAGGAACCTGTCATCTTTTGAGTCCCAGTCATCCAAACCAGGGAGCGCTCGTCATCACGCGAGAAGTGAACCGTGACATAGAACTTGGCAACAACATTTGGATCAAAGTATTTCTTGAAGGAGATGATCTCCTTAATGCCCAGATTGTCAATCAGAGAGAGAGCGTCACCAAAGTAATCCAGGTTCCGCTGAAGGTGAGCTAAGTCAATACACTGAAATGGAATAAAACTCTTCTTGAAATGCTTGATGATATCACGATAGATCCTGCAGGTATCCGTTGCCCAAACATGCTCGACATTCCTGATCACAACCCTCTCTTGGAGATAGTGGTTTTGGTTGCAGAACCGCAGAAAATCCTTAGGGGCATGGTGCGAACGTTGACCCCCTTGTCCTTGTGAGCGGCCTTCTTGAAGGCCTTCTTTTTGGGTTGCAGACCGGAAGTGGCGGAGCCCTCTGGAGCCTCTGGATTGCGATAATGCTTTGATTGTGTGTCCCGTGGGGGGTTCGAGCGGCGAGCACCACCTGTGACACAAAACACATACCGAAAAAGAGCGACAAAAGGAGTCAAGGCAATGAACAAGAAGAGGCATAAAAGTAAACACTCATTGCCAAGCAATGAAAAGAAGAAACAGAGAACCCTCCTGGCGGTAGTACCGCTACCCCTGGTGGTAGTACTGCTGGGGTCAGAGCGGTAGTACCGCTACCCCTGACGGTAGTACCGCTGGGGTCCTGGTGGTAGTACCGCTGGGTCCTAGCGGTAGTACCGCTGCCCCTGGCGGTAGTACCGCTGGGGTTTGATTTTTCAGATCTGAATATGAAAAGAACCCATAGAGATGGCTACATGGAATTTACGAGGGCCATGGGCCATGTATAATCACTAAGAACTTCACCACAGCCCTAACAACATGAGGATCACAAGTACCATCTAAATAAGGACATGCCTAGTCAAGAGAATGTGAGTTTTAGATCTAATCCAAACATAGAAGAAGTGCTTGATCTAAAACATGAAAATCCTAGGGCATGGCAATATAAAAGCAAAGATTCATAGGACCTACACTCCCTCGAATATATCCTTCATGCCATCCAAGAACAAGGCACAATATCAAAGACATGGATCCAAACCACCAATGCTCCTAACCCTAGAACACGAAAACATCAACCAAGAGAGGGAAGGGAGGAGCTTTACCGGGGTCCATGGCACTTGGAGGAGGAAGGAGAAGTGGAGCAAACCCTCCAGCTCAACGGAGAGAAGGGGCTCCACGGATAGAGATCCAAATAGGGGGAGTTCGGGGTTGGGGAGGGAGGAGCCATGAGGAAGAAGAAAGAGGCAGGAAAAACGGGCTCCCCCTCCTTTATATAGCCCAAGGGGTACGGGCCAGCGGTAGTACCGCTACCTGGCGGTAGTACCGCTGGTTGCAACGGTAGTACCGCTCCCCCTGGCGGTAGTACCGCTCCCCCTGAGACAGCCCTAAAAATGTCCTAGTTAGGTCGTGGTAGATTGGGGTCCTGGCGGTAGTGCCGCTATCCCTGGCGGTAGTACCGCTGGGGTCCTGGCGGTAGTACCGCTACCCCTCGCGGTAGTAATGCGGGGTCCTGGCGGTAGTACCGCTACCCCTGGCGGTAGTACCGCTGCAAATGTCACAACGAGACCTAGGAGATGAGAAGAACGTGGGCAAATGACAAGTTAGTGAAAATAAGAAGATAGCACCAGCAAGATATACTGACTTGTCATTTTGTATCCTTTCTTCCATATGAGAGAAAGGTGGGGGGGGGGGTGGCTGAGGCCACCTATGTTTGAGACAAAGGTATGACACCGTGAAGAATTATCCTTGGGTTCATGACCAACGCTCGTCTTTGAAGCACAAGTGCCATTTGGTAATGGCTAAAGTGAAAGACTAGATCGATTTATGCATAATGGGGGGAGGAAGAGTTCATTGAGAGAACAACACTCCCCCTATGTCCATGCCTACATCTAGAACAAGATAGAATGCAAAGTAAGGTGCAACGTGCCTAGCTTCAATCCACATTACTTGAATCAATGATATTTAGCTCATGCCTTAACTCCCGGAACCTTGCTTCATCTAGGGGCTTAGTGAAAATATCTGCAAGTTGCTCTTCAGTGTGGATGAAGTGAACCTCAATATCACCTAGCTTAATATGTTCACGAATGAAGTGATGGCAAATATCAATATGCTTGGTTTTGCTATGTTGCACTGGGTTGAGGGAAATCTTGATAGCACTTTGATTGTCACATAGAAGAGGCACTTTGTCACAAGTGACACCGTAATCCTTTAAAGTTTGCCTCATCCATAGCAATTGTGCACAACAACTTGCAGCTACCACATACTCAGCTTCGGTGGATGATAGAGAGACGCAATTCTGCTTCTTTGAAGACCAACTTACCAGTGAGCGACCAAGGAATTGGCATCCTTCAGAAGTTAACTTCCTCTCCACACAATCTCCTGCCCAATCTGAGTCAGAATAGCCAACTAGGTTGAAGTTTGCTCCTTTGGGATACCATAGGCCAAAGATTGGGGTATGAGCCAAATATCGAAAGATTCGCTTAACAACCATATAATGACTTTCGTTTGGTGCGGATTGAAACCGTGCACATATCCCTACACTCAACATAATATCTGGTCTAGATGCACAAAGGTAAAGGAGGGATCCAATCATGGAGCGATATACCTTTTGATCCATTGCTTTACCATTGGGATCACTGTCAAGCTTGCATCTTGTTGGCATGGGGAACTTGACCGGTTTGACATCTTCAAGCTCGAAGCGTTTGAGCATGTCTTGAGTGTACTTGGCTTGTTTGATGAAGGTCCCTTCTAGGCCTTGTTTAATCTCGAACCCGAGGAAGAACTTCAACTCTCCCATCATGGACATCTCAAATTTCTCAGTCATTAGTGCGGCAAATTCTTCATTGAAGGAAATGTTAGGAGAGCCAAAGATAATATCATCAACATATAGTTGGCATATGAACAAATCCCCTTTAACCCTCTTAGTAAAAAGAGTGGGATCTATCTTCCCAATTTCAAACCCACGATCTTGTAAGAACTCAGTAAGATACTCATACCACGCACGTGGGGCTTGTTTAAGGCCATAGAGTGCCTTATTAAGTTTGTACACATGATTGGGGACCTTGGGATGTTCGAATCCCGGGGGTTGTTTGACATAGACCAACTCATTTAAAGGACCATTAAGAAAGGCACTTTTCACATCCATTTGTTGTAATTTGAAGTTATGATGAGAAGCAAATGCAAGCAACATGCGAATAGATTCTAGACGAGCAACATGGGCAAAGGTTTCACCGTAGTCGATACCCTCGACTTGGGAGTAGCCTTGAGCCACCAATCTTGCCTTGTTTTGAATCACAATCCCATTGGCATCTTGCTTGTTCTTGAATATCCATTTGGTCCCGATGACATTATGTTCCTCCGTTGGCCTTGGCACTAAATCCCAGACTTGGTTGCGCTCGAAGTTGTTAAGTTCTTCATGCATGGCCATAAGCCAATCCTCATCATCGAGCGCTTCCTGTACCTGTTGAGGTTCTCAATACGAAACAAGCACGTGATGCTCACAATAATTCCAAATCTGTTGATGGGTGGATACTCCCCTTTTTAAACTGCCAAGTACATTCTTCATAAGATGTGACTTGACTCTCAGCTTGTTCGCAATCTTGGTTGCTCGACGCTCCAAGAGTTCTTCATTGGATAACTGGGGAGCATCGACTTGTTTACTTTGCTTGCCCTTGCGTCTTGAGCCTCCCTTGGCACCGGTTGTTGGTGCTGCAGAAGGGAATTGTGAGACAGTATCCTGATCATCTTGACTTTCGACTTGAGCAGGTTCACTTGTTTGTTCTTGTATTTGTGGTTGCTCTTGATCTTGATCTTGTGCTTCTACTTGGTCTGGATCTCGTGGTTGCACTTGATCTTGATCATGAGCAGGTTCAGAGCCTTGGGTGAGTGCTTGAATATCATGGGACACATCATCATTGTTGGGCAATTTATCTTGACCTTGAGCTTGTTCATTTTGTTGAGAGTCTTCTCTTTGTTCATCGGAAGCGTGTGGGGCTTGTGGAGGTGATGGCTCCATTTGAGTAGAGCATTGTCCTTCTCCTTCGGCGACAATGGGTCCCTCAATGGGGAGTATTTGACCAATCCCCATTCTTCTTATGGCTTGGGGAGGAATTTCATCACCTACATCACAAAGACCACTTTGCTCCACTTGGGAGCCATTATTTTCATCAAACTCCACGTTACACGTCTCCTCAATGAGTCCGGTGGACTTGTTGAGGACACGGTAAGCATGAGAGTTTGTAGCATAACCAACAAAGATGCCCTCATGTGCTCTAGAATCAAATTTAGCTAAACATGCACCTTTCTTGAGCATGAAACACTTACAACCGAATACCCAGAAGTACTTGAGATTGGGTTTGTTTCCAGTTAGAATCTCATATGGAGTCTTGTTCAAGCATTTGCGGATATAGAGCCGATTGGACGCATGACATGCTGTGTTGATGGCCTCTGCCCAAAAGTTATATGGAGATTTGAATTCGGCCATCATTGTTCTTGCAGCGTCTATCAAGGCCCGGTTCTTCCTTTCTGCCGCGCCGTTTTGTTGAGGGGTATATGGTGCTGAATATTGATGTTTTATTCCCTCATCACCCAGAAAACTCATCCAAGGTGTAGTTCTTGAACTCGGTGCCATTGTCACTTCTAATCATCAAAATCTTTGCTTCATGTTGACGTTGAGCTTCATTAGCAAAGTTGATAACAGTTTGTTGAGTTTCACTCTTCCTTTTGAAGAAATATACCGAGGTGTATCTTGAGTAGTCATCAACAATCACCAAGCAGTACTTTCTGCCTCCAAGACTATCAAATGATGGAGGGCCAAAAAGATCCATATGGAGGAGCTCCAATGGCCTCTTAGTGTAGATGAGAGTCGTTGGACGATGAGCAGTTTCATGAATCTTTCCTTCAATGCAGGCACTGCAAGCACGATCTTTAGCAAAACTCACATTTGTTAGTCCACGAATATGGTCCTTTGTTAGAAGACTTTGCAAAGATCTCATATTGACATGAGCTAAACGGCGATGCCAAAGCCAGCCCACATCAACTTTAGCCATTAAACACGTCGCGGTCTTAGTGGGTCGCTTTGAGAAGTTCACCACATAAAGACCATTTTCGACATATCCAACATAGGCTACTTTAAGAGTCTTGCTCCACAGGAGGACCACAGTATCAAGATTAAAGAATGTGGAAAAACCCACAATTGCAAGTTGACAAACCGAAAGTAAATTGTAGGCAAGTGACTCAACAAGCATGACCTTCTCAATAGATAACTCTTGAGAGACGACCACCTTACCAAATCCCAATACCTTTGACGAGGATGCATCGGCGAATTGGACATGGGTGGGCATAGATGGAGAAGGATGCACATCCACCACTAAGTCCTTGCTTCCGGTCATATGATTTGTTGCTCCACTATCGAGCAACCATGACGCCCCACCGGAAGCAAACTCCTGCAATAGATCAAGGCTTGGTTTTAGGTACCCATTTTTTAATGGGTCCTTTCATGTTAGAGACAAGGGTCTTAGGAACCCAGATAGCCCATTCAATGTACTCATCGTAGGAACCAACAAATCTGGCATAAACATGCCCATCACTAGTACGACATAAGACATAACAAGAATTGAGTTTGTCGGCTGTGTTAGTAGCAATGGATTTGCCCTTCTTGAGGTTTCAATCGTCCACCTTGTTCCTGTTCACCTTCTGAGTCCCCTCGCCCTCTTTGACAAAGATGTCCATGAGGGTAGGAGATCGTTTGTTCCTGTTTCTCCTTTTACCTTTTGACTTGGAGGTAAGTCCAAGTCCCTCCTTTCCTACAACACCTTTTTGAGTGCTCAAGAGATCGTTCAGGCTCTTCTCACCTTGTATGCATGCCACAAGGCCCTTCTCTAGTTTCTCCTTTAACTTGGCATTTTCCTCCACAAGATGTACATGCTCACAACAGGGATTAGTTGCACAAGCATTATCAATTAACACAAAGGGAGGACAAGTAGAGATCTCCTTGGTAAGCTTTGCTTGGAATTGATCATGAGACTCTTTCAGAGAGAAATGAACACCTTTAAAGACCTTGTGGGCCTCGTCAAGTGCGTCAAACTCCACTTTGAGTCTGTCATGGCCAACCCCAAGAGCATACTTTTCAGACTTAAGCATACGAGTAAGAACAACATCGTGATCTAGTTTCTTTTGCATTTTAGCGCAGTCATCGTTATATGACTCCTCAAGAGCCAAACGAAGAGTGCGCTCTTTTTCTAGAGCAATAGATAATTCAGCAATTTCATCGGCATAGTCACGACTGTGTCCCTAAAGCTCGGAGATGGTCTCCTCATGAGACTCAATGAGGTCATTGGCCTCACCCAGTTGTTCCAAGAGAGCAACAAAGTGCTTCTTGGATTCTCCCTTAATAGTGCACAGAAACTTGTCAAGATCATGCTCATTAAGTTCCCCAACATCACTATCCTCAACACAATTTAACAATGAAGGAGCAGTAGCGATGTTGGTCTTAATGATGGGGGTTACCTGATTGATACCTTTTGCCATGAGGCACTTGGTGATGTGGTTCTCGTTGGGGGCGTTGAAGAGAGACACCTTCTGGGAAGAGGTAGTGGCAATAGCAACAGTTGCCGTTGCCACTGTATCATCATCATCATCATCATCGGAAGGGTACTCTTCAAGGGCCACCATCCCTTTTGGGTGGGGTTTCTTCACAAAGTTGTTCTTGATTGGAAATGATTTGGTTTTGTCTTTGCGAATGAGCTTGCCCCCGTTGTCTTCCCTTTTCCCATAGGGACATTCGGCCATGAAGTGGCTGACGTTACTACAGTTATAACATGTCCTCACTCGTTGCTTGGGTATGAATCCACTCGAGTTATTCTTGGTGAAGGTGGGTCTTGAGTTCCTCTTGTTGCCCCAGAATTGCCTTGACGCAAGAGCCATGTGCTCATGATAGGCATACTTTGTGTCTTCAGGGCAGCTCTCCTCTTCCTCATCCTCTTCTTCTTCTTCAAACATTGCTTTTGCTTTTAACGCAAGGTTGGGTGAAGTTGTCTTTGAGCGAACACGAGCAAGTGCATTGTCAGCTGTTTCGTTCATGATTGACATTGCAATAAATTCATCCAACACCTCACTGGAAGACAAGGAGTGAAAGTCTGGACGATGACGAATGACACATGACATGGCTTTGTTGAAAGGCATGATGGCTTTGAGAAACTTGCTCTTGACCCATGTATCATCCACATCCTTGCTGCCATGATCCTTGAGTGCCACAGCAATAGCAGTCACCCTCCGATAGAGATCACGAGGGTCCTCGTCTTCCTTCATCACAAACTCATTGGCCTTATCAAGTATCACTTCATAGTTGGATCGTTGAATGCTTGAGCTTCCCTTGTACAACACCATAATATGCTCCCAACAATCCTTGGCCAAAGTGAAGGGACGCAGGTGAGGAAGATCTTCAGGTGGCACTGCGGATTGGAGAATGAACAAAGCGGAGTGATTGTATTGATTGTCTGCATCTTCTCTTGGAGTGAGGTTGCTTGGACCATGGGGATAATATCCTTGCTCGATGATTCTGCACAAATTTGTTGAGCTGTGATGCAAATGAGACTTAATAGAAAATACCCAGTTAGCAAAGTCACCTTTCACAAGCTTAGGAGGAGTACCAACAGGGTTAAGACGCGGTGTGGGAACGAATCCTCCATAGACCATGGGGGCTGGAACTGAGGCATAGGTTCCAGTTCCATCCTTTTTGTGAGATGAGGAAGATCGCATACCTTTAGCCTCTTCCTTAGAGGAATTGGCCTCCGAATCGGTGATGGTGGGTTTAACCACTAACGCCGGTTCGGGTGGACTTTTAAATCCCTCAATTAACTCTTTAAGCATGGTCTTGACTTCGTTCGTCAAGGACGTCTTGAGGGAGGCCATAGCCGTATTCAAGTCGTCCCTTGTGACCGAAGTCAACTCCATGGCCTCGGGTTGCCCATGGTTAATTCCCTCTTCGCCTTCCATACTCTTCGGGTAGTGAAACCCTTAATAAAGAGACGTGGCTTTGATACCAATTGAAAGGATCGATATGGTTGACTAGAGGGGGGGTGAATAGGCAACGACCACTTTTTAATTAATCTTAGCAAGTTAGGGTAAACAACATACGGGTTCACAAATATAACAACAATGGGGTGAACCGTAATGAAGCTAACAACGAGGGCTACTAAGACAAGTAAGAGATAGACAACAACATAAGCATACACAAAGTAAAGGTTAGAGATAACCACAAGTGGAACCAATGAAGACGAGGATGTGTTACCGAAGTTCCTTCCCTTTGATAGGAAGTACGTCTCCGTTGGAGCGGTGTGGAGGCACAATGCTCCCCAATAAGCCACTAAGGCCACCGTATTCTCCTCACGCCCTCGCACGATGCAAGGTACCGTGATTCCACTATAGGTGCCCTTGAAGGCGGCGACCAAACCTTTACAAACGAGGTTGGGGCAAACTCCACACAAAGCTTGGAGGCTCCCAACAAGACCACGAAGCTTCACCACAATGGAATGTGGCTTCGAGGTGACCTCAACCGTCTAGGATGCTCAAACACCCAAGAGTAACAAGATCCGCAAGGGATTGGTGGGGGAATCAACTTTTCTCTTGGTGGAAGTGTAGATCTAGGCCTTCTCAACCAATCCCTAAAGAATCAACAAGTTTGATTGGCTAGGGAGAGAGATCGGGCACTTTTGAGCTTAGGGAGCAACAATGGAGCTTGGGAGGGTAAGAGATAAGGTTCCACAGCTAGAAGAACCCTTTATATAGTGGGGGGGGGGGAATCCAACCGTTTTCCCACTCACAGCCCGTGCGTGGCGGTACTACCGCTGGATGCAGCGGTACTACGGCTAGCACTCCAGCGGTACTACCGCTGGCTGCAGCGGTACTACCGCTCGCACTCCAGCGGTACTACCGCTGAATGCAGCTGTACTACCGCTGGGCCCATGGTAGTGCATAAGCACTACCACCGCCAAGAAAGTCTTCGCAAAAAGGTCCGTCCACGTACAACCGCTAGGAGGGCGGTACTAAGATCCTGGAGCGGTACTACCGCTGACCAGGGGCGGTACTACCGCTGGCTGCAGCGGTACTACCGCTAGCACTCCAGCGGTACTACCGCTAGGGCTAGCGGTACTACCGCTAGGCCCAGCGGTACTACCACTGAGGGACCATTTGCAAAGAAGAGAGAAACACAAAGGCGGGAGCCACTCCAAAGTTGCCGGCAAGGGGGAAAGGAGGTGAAGTGTGCGCGTGCAAGATTGTTTCCACCCAAACCTTTCCACTACGGTTCCCCTCTTAATAGTATGGCTTTCCTATGACTCAAATAAGGAGAATCGTAGAGTACACCGTGCTTCTGTTCCATGAAAGAGGGGGCGAGTCGTCTTGTGCCGTTGACGTGTGATATCTGAAATCTTAACAGACACGGTTAGTCCTTTGTGGTACTGTCATCAATCACCAAAATTACTTAGGCATAAACTATGCCCCAACACCCCGTGCCCGCACTGACCCTCGCGATGTCGTTGCATCGCCCATCGGGCCGTAGCGAGCGTGGCACCCGGTCCCTGTCGCCGCCCGATGCCGTCCCCGTGGCTGCACCGACCCGCGCACCGCCGCTGCGTCGCCCCTTCGGGCCATAGCGTTGCGGCACGCGGTCTACGCCGCCACCTCGAGGTCTTCTGTCTTCGCCTCCGCCGTCCCCGCGCGTCGACTTCCTGTGGTATGCGTCGCGCCATCTCCTTCGGCACGGGAATGCCATCGTCTGCGCCGGTCTTCGTCATGTTGTCGGGCTCTTCCTCGCCTACTTCGAGCATCGCCACCGCGCTCCTAACCAGCCGCCGCCGCCGCTCTTCTTTGGTGTTGCTGCAGCTCACTCACCCGAGTCGCACCGCCCGTCCACCTCCTTCATCTTCGTCCAACACCAGCTCATCACCAGCGTCGTCGTCGTCTTCCCCGACCGCTTCATCTACTCCGACCACCGCGGGCAACATCGGCCCCTGCCGATTTGCGCCGCAACCGTCGTCGAGTCCTTCTCTGCTAGCCTCCTCGACATGACGTACAGGTTGTGTGCAGGTCCCCGTCTCCGCATGCCTGGTGCTGGCAACACCGACGTGTGCCCTCGTCCCTGATGTGTTCCTAGGCCTGGCAAACGTGGAGCAACGCATCATCAACATCGACTTCGTCCGTCTACGCATGCACGGTACTGGCAACACCGATGCGTGCCTTCGTCCATGATGTGTCTCTAGGCTCGGCAAACTCGGCGCGACGCGTCTCAACTACGTCTTCTTCCCGGCGCAGCACTACTTCGACACCACTGCGTCCATGACTAACTCGGCGCCTCCTTGCGCACGCGGCTCCACGGCGACTTCCTCGACACAGGCTACCCCGACTCGACATCGACCACGACGTTCTTCGCACGACTACCTCGACCACGGCTATACCACCCTACGCTCTTGGCTACCTTGGCCAACGCACAAAGGGCTACCACCTTGCTTGAGCAACCTCGTCGGTTTCCACTCCAACCACAACTTCCAAGATGCATCGACCGTTACGACTGTGGGGGGATGACCGTCGGCTTACCTTCGGATTCTTCTGCAGTCTCACCGTCTGCGTCGTTATCGTTGTGACTGCGAGGGGATGTTGAGTAATGTGATTGTTTAGGAAAGCATAGATAGACTAGGATTTGTTCCTGCCTTGACTTGTATTCCAAGATGATCATGTACTCCTATATATATGCCCACGAGGCTCAAGCAATACATCAACTATTCCACCAATCCCTATTCTCCCCTTCAACATCCAAAAAGATAGAAAACATCTGTGAGTTAGACATTAACATCCGTCACCTGTCTCCGACACCACCACATCAACCATCGAATAAAAGAATGACGAATAACCTTCTCATCCAAGCTCGACGCGACTCCATCACTGATATGTAGGTTTGCGCACCTCCAAGATGACTCACAAAAAATGAAGCCCATGTCATTGAACGAATCAGACCGAGGCAACACCCGAGACACCCCATCGAACTTTAGATCTGATACCCCACCACGACTAAGACGTCGAAGTAGGAAACCATACCTGGCATCCACGAACCACGAACCCAGCACATATTCCGTCTTTCAGATGTCGTCGATGCAGACCACAATCTGCATCCATTTCTGGACTAACTCCCAAGCTCCGCATCGACGCTGGAGCAAACGCCGTCGCAACGGCGGAGCCCGAGTACACAGGTCCACCACGAGGATGCCGACGCCACCACGCCATCCTTGTTTGAATAAACTGATTTGTAAAATCCATCCCAACCATAGGACCGATGACCTCATCAGAAAAGGATCTGAATAATCATTATTCAGCGTCGCCATCACCACTGTCGAAGCCAAGACGATGAACAACCTGAAAACCTAGACTACAAAATTTAAAAACGATCCACACGCATGGATCCGACGACCCTTTTGTTGGAAATATGAGCAAAGGATAAACCTAACCATCATAAGTAAGATAGAAGAAGTCATGCAATATAGATATGAAATGAGAGAAGACATGTGCACAAATGATCTAGAAAAGAACATATGCATAACCGTTCTATATAGACAAGGTACCATAGGAAGTGATGAGCAGACACGGTAAAAGTTGCGATAGAAACAAAGAGGTGGTCGACGTCAGGGAGCGACCTCCACCTCTCTTTTATAGGCGCAGGAGAAGAAGGCGAGAGACCAGCGACGGGATACAAAACGGCTCATTCCCGCAACCCGTGACGAGGCGGGCGGCGGAGGAGGAGCGCACGCGTATGTCTCTATTGTTCTCAAGCTCATACATGTGTGAAAACATCCTCCCTTATAAGGAGGTCCAACTCCCACTAAACTAGCAATGTGGGACTAAACATTTCCACCTCTTGCCTTGCATAAATGGGCTGCGTAGGCCTTTAAAATTTATTAGAAATTATATATTGAACTGGCCCAAACAATTAAATAAAATTCGAGCACCTTTTCACCATGGGCGATCGAGATCATCGGCGAAGGAGAGCCACACGACAGAAGATTGTCTTCTCCACGCGGCGGCTAGGGCTCGAACAGCTAGGGAAAAAAGGAAAACATTTGCCTGCAGTTACGTATCTCTATCTGATCGTAATACATAAACACGTGAATTCCATTTACTAGTAGCAGTAGTTTTCAGCCCTTTTCCACGTGTCGTTGTGGTAAGACAGACGAGTCGCCTCCCTTGTTTGTTCGTTGCAACACAATATAGCCAAGTAAAGTAGGACGTGGAGTATTTGAGGTCAAGCTTAAACGCACACGCATGAACAGTGAAAGTGATTTTTTTAAGAATAATTCAAACAATTTTGAATTTCTTTTGTGGTAAACTTTGACAAAATTTCTAAGTACTTGCAAATTTTTATCATGAGATCACATTTGAGTAAGGAGGACAAAAAACGATGCTCTGAAAATGCTACTTTCGAAAGCATTTTGAAACACTATTTTTTTTTGAATTTCCATGCCTTACACCAATGTGATCTCATGATAAAAATTTGCAAGAACTTAAAACATTTGTCAAGGTTCATCATAAAAAAATTAATTTTTTATAAAGTTTTTAATTTTATTTCAATTTTACTGTTTAGGTGGGTACATTTGAGTTCGAGCTCAAAAGGGTACTTCCGAGCAAAGCATCCCAAACTCTTCAAAGCTTAACACTCACACGACTCCTTTTTTTTCTCTAAATACCGAGGAGAGGCGATCTCGCGGGCGAACGGTTCCTGCCTTCTCTTGCCGGCGAGGGGGTTGGCTCTCTTCCCTCCGCTCGTCGCTTCGGCTAAAGCAGGAGGGTGGGGGAGCCCGGTTCCTTCCGTTCGGTCTGTAGATAGGTTTAGAATAGGTATGTCAGGTGTCTACGTTCGACCGATGCTGACGTCATCGTGAATAAAGTTTTCCAGGCCACCGACTCGACGACGTTCTTCTGGGACATCGAGGAGCCATGGATTTGTGTTCGAGGGAGTTCCTCAAGACGTCAATGTAGATCTTGCTTAGGTTCTTGTTTGTTCGGCTTCGTCCGTGTTGCATAAGCTGCGTCTCCAACGTCGTTGTGGAGCCGGAAATTTGTGTCTTGGAGTTGGTCGCCGCTGCAATGCCAGTCTTGTCCAAGGGATAGTCCACATAAAATTTGGCGGTGGAAGATGGTTGCCGGTTTTGGAGTTTTTCGACGGTTCTTTCTGTCAAGACCTTCTAGACCGCGATTCAAGATGTGTGAAACATTTCTTCGGCCGACAATTTACATTGACATGTGCGTTGCCACTTATGACAGTGTCTGTTCAGAGGCTCATAACGCAGCTTGGCTGCTATGGCATTATATTGAATCTTGGCAAGTTGGAGGCCTATGTTTCTCTCCTCCGGCGAACGCTTCGGCGTTGGCGAGGCTCGATTCTTTGACGATGATGATGTAAATAATCTTGTGTGCAGTCTTTTCGAACCGTTTCAAAGATATATCATATATGTTGTATGTTGCTACTTTTATGAATAAATACGTGGCTTTTCTTAAAAAAATATAGCCAAGCAAACAGAGACAGGGGACGAGTCTGAATCCACAACCGCTGCGGAGCAGACGTGATGCGGCTGCCAATCACTGCTCTTTTTTGTTTGCTGCTGCGTCTGCGAGAGAGAGAGATGTGGTTGCAGCAAACCATGGAGGCAAGTGGAGTAGTACGTGGCACGACCCGCAGGACGCACGGGCGGACTTTGACCCGGCAATGGCTGAAGCCGCGCACCTCTCGTCTAGTTGCACGATGCTTGCCGCCTTCATCGACGCGACGACTTTGAAGCAACTTGTTGGACGGACGTTGGGGCCGGTACCGTCTCAGCGCGTGGATGTGTCCTTTTTTCTGAACCGTAGACCGTAAAACAGCAGCCTATTCCCTTTTTACGGTGTAAAATTATTTATACTATAGGTGTTGTTCTACCGGAAAGTACCCTTCTACATTCGAGCTCAAATGAGCTCGGGTAACCAGTAATTTAAAAAAAAATTAAAATGTTTAATGGATTCTATTTTTAAAATAAATTTAACAAATATTCTAAGAGCTTGCAAGATTTTAGTCCGAAATTATATTTGTGAAAATCATGGCAAAAAAGCAAAATTAGTGCTTCAAAATCTTTTCGAAAGTAGCAGAGTTAGAGTTTTGATTTTATTTTTGCCACGACTTCTACGAATGTTATTTCATGATGAAACTTTTCGAGCTCTTAAAATATTTGTCAAAGTTTGATGTAAAAATCATATTTTTTTAACACTCTAATTTTTGTTCAATTGTTCTCGGGTGTAGAAACATCACGTCCTTATTCTACCCAAATAATGATATTTTCGGTGCTCTGACCTGAGTAGCCCAAAGGCCATCCTGCACATAGTGTGTCCATCCAGATAAGTGAGGAGTAGCAGATTTGAAGATCTTGTCGTTGCGGATGGACCAAATATCCTAGCATCCCATGATCACAATGTTAAGTGCAATATCTTGAGGCAGTTGCATTAAGGCAAGTTGAATGTCATCAAACACTCGGATACCTCTTTTCCGAAACGGTATTATATTGTCCCAGCATTGAAGAGTAATTTGACAGTTCCAGAACAGATGTAACAATGTCTCCTCTGTATGATCAACAAAGATGGCACAATTATAATTATCGAGGTGCATAGTTCTTCTATTAAGCATATTTCTCATGTTGATCCTATCATGAAGGAGAAACCAGAAGAAAATCTGATGTCTTAACCGACAGGATGTTTTCCGGATGTGTTTGAAAAGTATGTGTACTGTGCTAGGTCCCCTCATGTGCTTGTACATTTTGATTGATGAGTAGCCTTTGATAGATCCTCTCACAAACCATTCATCATTTGCAGTTCTGCTCACAAGATGTTCTTGAAGGATATTAAACTGCAGATGGACTTGTTAAGACAAGGGAGTATGAAACTATTCAGCTAGATCAATGGAGCCGAGGATTCGGTTGAGTGACAAAGTGTTATTGTTGGAGAATGAACTAAGCGTAGGATTTTTTTCCACCATAGGCATGTCCCACCAGCCATCAAGCTAGAATAGAATGGATTTGCGAAAATGTGCCTTGCAAATGGCATGCTCTTTGTGTGTTGGTATTAGTCTAAGAAAGATTTCCACCAAAATGATCCCACCATTTCGTCTCGTGGTAATGTGATGTTGTAGTAGGTTTCCCAGATAATATTGATCCAAGGAGTGTCTGCCTTATTGAACAACTTCTAGAGATGCTTCATGAGTAAAGCTTGATTGTGACTCTCAATATCCAATATACCCAAGCCACCATTTTCTTTTGGTTGACAAGCTTTGTCCCATGCAATAAGTGTTGCTCCTCTCTCTAGGGTACCAATTTCCTCCAAAAGCAATTATTCAGATAAATGTTTAGTTGGGTGATCACAGTAGAAGGGATCTTGAGGGAGCACATGAAGAAGATAGACAAACTCGAGAAAACAAATTTAATGAGACTTAATTTATCTCCAGTTATTAGTAATGTGGAACGTCCAAGCAATCTGTTCTCCACTCTTTGTTGGGGAACGTTGCATGAGAAAAAAAATCCCTACTCACACGCAATATCTATCCATGGAGATGCATAGCTATGAGAGGGACAATGTGACTACACACCCTTGTAGACCGCTAAGCGGAAGTGTATATTATGTGGTTGATGCAGTCGTACTCTACACGATTCAATCACGATCCAATTCGATCCAGCGCCGAATGTATGGAACCTCTGCGTTCACCACACATGCGTCTCAATGGCGTGTCCTCCTTCTTGATCCAGCAAGCAAGGGAGGAGAATTAGATGGGATCATGACCAACACGCCGACGTGGTGGTGAGGGTGGTGGCGCAGGTTTCGGCAGGGCTTCACCAAGCACTACTGAAAAACAGATCTACGAAGGAAAGAGGTGACGGGAGGGAGAGGGCTGCCGCAGGGGCATGGGGATTGTTGTTTGCAGCCCTCCCCTTTCCTATACTATATATAGGATGCAAGGGGCAGGGGTGAGGCGTAGCCATTGGCCCCTTCTCCAAGGAGGGCCGACGGCTAGGGAGGAGTCCTCCCTTCACAAGGAAGAGAGTGGTCCCCCTCCTCCAAGGCACCTCTAGGGTGCCTTGTCCCTTTGGACTCTTTCCCCCAAAGCCTCATGCGTCTCTAGGGTGTGGTGAACCTAGACCATGTTGGCTAGGGCACCCCGTGTTGCCCAAGTGGGCCCTTGGTGCAGGTGGACCCCGTGAACCCTTTCGGCACCCGGTAGACCATCGATAATGCCCGAATTTTTTTTGGCGACCATAGGACTTCTCATATATAAATATCTACCTCTGGACCATTCTGGAACTCCTCGTGGAGTTCGGTATCTCATCCGAGTCTCCGAACAACATTTAGTCACCAACGTGAATATCCAAATTGTACTCTAGTCGCAATCGAATGTTGCTACGGCAACAAAAGTCCTTCCTTGACACTTAGGAATTCTTCTTGTTACTTCTGGGGTTTGCGTCGGTTTTTTCCTTGAAGAGGAAAGGGTGATGCAGCACAGGAGCAGTAAGTATTTCCCTCAGTTTGAGAACCAAGGTATCGATCCAGAAGGAGGGTCTCGTCAAGTCCAGAGTACCTGCGCAAACACAAACAAGCTTGCACCCAACGCTTCAAAGGGGTTGTCAATCCCTTCAAGATTGTTTGCAAAGTGCGATCTGAAGACGAAAAGTGCAACGAAGTAAAAAGTGTAAGGCTGAAAATATGGTGTGGAGTAGACCCTGGGGGCCATAGTGTTCACTAGAGGCTTCTCTCAAAATAGCAAGTATTACGGTGGGTGAACAAATTACTGTCGAGCAATTGATAGAACCGCGCAAAGTCATGACGATATCTAAGGCAATGATCATACATATAGGCATCACGTCCGAGAAAAGTAGACCGATACTTTATGCATCTACTACTATTACTCCACACATCGACCGCTATCCAGCATGCATCTAGTGTATTGAGTTCATGACGAACAGAGTAACGCTTTAAGCAAGATGACATGATGTAGAGGGATAATCTCAAGCCAATGATGAAAACCCCATCTTTTTACCCTTGATGGCAACAACACGATGCGTGCCTCGCTACCCCTTCTGTTACTGGGTGAGGTCACTGCATGGTATGAACCCAAAACCAAGCACTTCTCCCATTGCAAGAATCATAGATCTAGTTGGCCAGACAAAACCCACAACTCGAAAAGAATTACAAGGATATGAAATCATGCATAAGAGAGATCAGAAGAATCTCAAATAGGATTCATAGATAATCTGATCATAAATCCACAATTCATCGGATCTCGACAAACACATCGCAAAAGAAGATTACATCGGATAGATCTCCATGAAGATCATGGAGAACTTTGTATTGAAGATCCAAGAGAGAGAAGAAGCCATCTAGTTACTAGCTATGGACCCGTACGTCTATGGTGAACTACTCACACATCATCGGAGAGGTCATGGTGTTGATGAAGAAGCCCTCCGTGTACGAATCCCCCTTCCGACAGGGCACCAGAACGTGCCCCACATGGGATCTTGCGGAGACACAAGCTTGCGGCGGCGGAAAAGTACTTTCGATGATCTCCTGATTTTTTTGGGATTTTTAGAGAATATATAGGCACAACCCCTAGGTGAGGGGGCGCTCAGGGGGCCCACAAGCCTGGATGCCGCGGCCTCCCCCCTGGCCGAGGGGTGGGGGCTGGTGGGGCCCCTGAGGCTCCCCTGCCTTGGCTCCCAAGCTTCCCGATCTTCTTCCGTTCGAGAAAAAAAATCTTTTCGGGGATTTTCTTCCGTTTGGACTCTGTTTCAAATTCTCCTCTCAAAGGGGTAAAAAACATGGGAAAAACAGGAACTGGCACTTGGCACTGAGTTAATAAGTTAGTCCAAGAAAATATATAAAAAGGCATGCAAAACATCCAAAGTTTGACAAGATAATAGCATGAAACCATCAAAAATTAAAAATACGTTGGAGACGTATCAAGCATCCCCAAGCTTAACTCCTGCTCGTCCTCGAGTAGGGAAGTGATAAGGAATGAATTTTTGATGTGGAATTGTACCTAGCATAGTTGTCCTTTGCAACTTCTTTCACGTGACATGAATGTTCAGATCCGTAAGATTCGAAACAATAGTTTGCTATTGACATGAAAACAATAATACTTCAAGCAAGCTAGCAAGGTAATCATGAACTTTCAAAATAACAAGGCCAATGAAAGTTATCCCTACAAAATCATATGGTCTGGCTATGCTCCATCATCCTCACACAACTAATGTAAATCATGCACAACCCCGGTATTGGCCAAGTAATTGTCTTCGCACTCTTACTTTCTTGAACTTTTTATAACTATCACGCAATACATGAGTGCGAGCCATGGATATAGCACTATAGGTGGAATAGAGTGTGGTGGTGGTTGTGAGACAAAAAGGAAGAGATGGTCACATTGACTCGGCGTATCAAAAGGCTATGGAGATGCCCATTAATAGATATCAATGTGAATGAGTAGGGATTGCCATACAAGAGATGCACTAGAGCTATAAGTATGTGAAAGCTCAAAAGAAGAACTAGTGGGTGTGCATCCAACTTGCTTGCTCACGAAGACCTAGGGAAATTTTGAGGAAGCCCATCATTGGAATATACAAGCCAAGTTATATAATGAAGATTCCCACTAGCATGTGGTAGTGACAAAGCAAGAAGCTCTCAATCATTAAGAACATGGTGCTATCATGAAGCACAAGTGTGGAAAAAGATAGTAGCATTGTCCCTTCTCTGTTTTTCTCTTTTTTTATTTGGGCTCTTAGACCTTCTTTTTTTTTTTCCTTTTTTCTCTTTTTTTTCTTTTTTTGGGCTCTTTGGCCTCTTTTTTTCCTCACATGGGACAATGCTCTAATAATGATGATCATCACACTTTTATTTACTCACAGCTCAAAATGATGATGACTCTATAGGAAATGCCTCCGGCAGTGTACCGGGATGTGCAATGATCTAGAATGGCGTATGACGTTGAAACATCTCGCTAGCTATCTTACGATCATGCAATGGCAATATGAGAGTGACGGCACAAGTCATGAGACGGAACGGTGGGAGTTGCATGGCAATATATCTCGGAATGGCTATGAAAATGCCATAGTAGGTAGGTATGGTGGATGTTTTGAGGAAGGCATATGGTGGGTTTGTGCACCGACGAGAATTGCGCGACACTAGAGAGGCTAGCAATGGTGGAAGGTGAAAGTGCATCTATACCATGGACTCACATTAGTCATGAAGAACTCACATACTTGTTGCGAATGTTTTTATTAGTAATCGAAACAAAGTGCTAAACGCCTACTCCGAGGGAAAGGGTTGGTAGGTGTTAACCATCGCGCGATCCCGACCTCAACACAAAGGATGACAATCAATAGATCAATTATGCTCTGACTTCCTAACATAGCGATTCACCATACGTGCATGCTACGGGAATCGCCAACTTTAACACAAGTATTTATAGATTCACAACACCGTACTAACATAGCTCTTAATATTACCGAATCCACGTCCCAAAACTAATTGAGAGGAATCAAAACTTCTCTTTATATTCAATGCACATGAAGATGGAGGTTTTTGTATCCTCTTTGGGTACCTATCACATTTGGGACTACTTTCATAGCTTAAGCCAACTACCAAATCACGCACCGCCGTGCTCTAAAGATATAAGTGAAGCACAAGAGCAAAAGTGTCTAGCTCAAAAGATATAAGTGAAGCACAAGAGCAAAAGTATCTAGCTCAAAAGATATAAGTGAAGCACTATGAGCATTCTAGCAAAATCACGATGAGTGCATGTCTCTCTCTCTCAAAAAGGTGTGCAGCAAGTATGATTGTGACACAACAAAAAGAAAAGAATCCTAAGATACAAGACGCTCCAAGCAAAACACATATCATGTGGTGAATAAAAATATAGCTTCAAGTAATGTTACCGATGGATTGAAGACGAAAGAGGGGATGTCTTCCCGGGGCATCCACAAGCTTAGGATTTTTGGTGTCCTTGAATTTGGCTTGGGATGCCTTGGGCATCCCCAAGATTGAGCTCTTTCCACTCCTTATCTCATCGTCCATGAAAACATCACCCAAAACTTGAAAACTTCACAACACAAAACTTAAACAAAAACTCGTGATAACATTATCACAAGAAAACAAACTACCACTTCTTTTGGTATTGTAGCAATCTTGAATTCTATCTATATTGGTGTTGGGATACTGTATTCTCACTTTTCCATGGCTAGTACCCCCCGATACTAACAATAGTTTCATCAAAACAAGCAACCAACTTAACAAAAACAGAATCTGTCAAAAACGGACTAGTCTGTAGCAATCTGTATACTTCATATACTTCTAGTACCTCAAAAACTCTGAGAAATTACGATGGCCTGGAAAAAAATTATATAAATCAGCAGAAAAAAGAATCAACTCAAAATCGTTTTCTGAATAAAAATGAAAAATCATCTCGTGAGCGAAAAGTTTCTGTCTTTTTCCAGCAGGAGCAAACAACCATTACCTAGACTAGTCATAAAGGCTTTGCTTGGCTCAAACACAAAAAGAAACACAAAAAACACGATCACAACAGAATTATGAAAGTGTGGACGCAACAAAACAGAAACAAAAAAGATCAATTCATTGGGTTGCCTCCCAACAAGCACTATTGTTTAACGCCCTTAGCTAGGCATAAAAGTGATAGAATCTCGTATCGTCGTCTTTGGTGCTCAAACCATAAGTGGCCCTCATCATGGATTCATAAGGCAATCTTATTTTCTTTCTAGGAAAGTGTTCCATGCCCTTCCTTAAAGGAAATTGAAATCTAATATTCCCTTCCTTCATATCAATGATAGCACCGATAGTCCTTAGAAAAGGTCTACCAAGAATAATAGGGCATGTAGGATTGCAATCAATGTCAAGCACAATGAAATCCACGGGTACATAGTTCCTATTTGCAATAATAAGAACATCATTGATCCTTCCCATGGGTTTCTTGACAGTAGAATCAGCAAGATGCAAATTAAGAGAACACTCTTCAATCTCACTAAAACCCAGAACATCACATAAAGACTTTGGAATCGCAGAAACACTAGCACCCAAATCACACAAAGCATTGCATTCATAGTTCTTGATTTTGATTTTGATGGTAGGTTCCCACTTATCATGAAGCTATCTAGGGATAGAGACTTCCAATTCAAGTTTCTCTTCAAGAGATTTTATCATGGCTTCGACGATATGATCGGTAAAGGCTTTGTTTTGGCTATAAGCGTGTGGAGAGTTTAACATGGATTGCATCAAAGAAATGCATTCAATCAATGAGCAACTATCATAATTGAATTCCTTGAAATCCACGGTAGTAATTTCATTACTACTCAAAGTTTAACATCTTCTACTCCACTTTTAATGCCTTTAGCATCAAGATAGATGGACTCTGAATCATTGGGGCACTTTTTAACCAAAGTGGATTCATATCCAGCCCCATAATCATTAGGCTTGACACAAGAAAACAAAGATTCAATGGGAGTCACACCAAGCACTTTAAGATCTTCGTGATTCTCATCACGAGAACACGCCTTTTTAAGCCATTCATGTCTAGCACGAATTTGGGCGGTTCTTTCTTGGCTTTCAATCATGGAAACACACATAGCTTTCAAAGTTTCATCCATGTTGACTTTGGGAGGAGCACATCTAACTTTCAAAGCATCAACATCACTAGACATTCTATCTACACTCTTAGCCAAATCGTCAATTTTGAGTAGCTTTTCCTCTATGGACGCATTGATTTTTTTTGCGAGTTGATAAACTCTTTGATATTACTCTCTAGATGAGAGGGTAATTTATTGTAATTTCCATGAGTATTGTTGTAGGAGTTGCCAAAATTATTAGAGGAGTTACTAGGAAAAGGCCTAGGAACATAGTTTCCTCTAAAAGCATTGTTGTTGCCAAAGTTATTCCTACCAACAAAATTAACGCCCAAGCTAGCGTTGCTACTCTCAATCAAAGAAGACAAGGGCATGTCATTAGGATCCAAAGGAGCACTTCTACTAGCAACTAAATTCATTAACTCATCCATCTTAGCACTTAACGAGTTAATTTCTTCTATAGCGTGTACCTTTTTACTAGTAGGTGACCTTTTAGTGTGCCACTGAGAGTAGATTGCCATGATGTTGTCTAAGAGCTTTATGGGTTCCCCTAACGTGATTTCCATGAACGTTCCACCTGAAGCGGAGTCCAAGATATTTCTAGAAGCGAAATTCAAGCTAGCATAAAAGATTTGAATAATCATCCAAAGACTCAAGCCATGAGCGGGACAATTTCTAATCATTAATTTCATTCTCTCCCAAGATTGTGCAACATGTGCATGATCAAGTTGCTTGAAATTCATGATAGCATTACGGAGAGAGATAATCTTAGCCGGCGGAAAATACTTGGATATATAAGCATCTTTGCACTTATCACAAGAATCGATACTATTTTTGGGCAAAGAAGAAAACCAAGTTTTTGCGCGATCTCGCAACGAGAAAGGAAAAAAGCTTCAATTTAATCACGTCATTATCCACATCTTTTTTATTTTGCATATCGCAAAGCTCAATGAAGGTATTGAGGTTGGATACGGCATCTTCACTAGGAAGGCCACAGAATTGCTCTTTCATAACAAGATTCAGGAAAGCGGCATTGATTTCGTATGACTCTGCACTATTGGCGGGAGCAATCGAAGTACTAATAAAATCATTATTATTAGTATTCGAGAAGTCACAAAGTTTGGTGTTTTCGTTCATGGTGACTTCAGAAAGCAAGCACAGAGGCAAACAAAGAGCAGGCGAGAAAAAGGGCGAACGAAAAAGGTAAATTGGTGAAGTGGGGGAGAGGAAAACGAGAGGCAACTGGCAAACAAAGTAAATGCAAGAGATGAGTTTGTGACACCTACTTGGATGAGTTCTTGACTTGATCTTCCTCCCCGACAACGGCGCCAGAAATTCTTGTGCTATGGCAACAAAAGTCCTTCCTTGGTGCTTAGAAATTCTTCTTGTTACTTCTGTGGTTTGCGTCGGCTTTTCCCTTGAAGAGGAAAGGGTGATGCAACATAGGAGCAGTAAGTATTTCCCGCAGTTTGAGAACCAAGGTATTGATCCAGAAGGAGGGTCTCGTTGAGCCCAGAGTACGTGCGAAACACAAACAAGCTTGCACCCAACGCTTCAAAGGGGTTGTCAATCCCTTCAAGATTGTTTGCAAAGTGAGATCTGAAGGCGGAAAGTGCAACGAAGTAAAAAGTGTAAGTCTGAAAATATGGTGGAGAGTAGACCCTGGGGGCCATAGTGTTCACTAGAGGCTTCTCTCAAAATAGCAAGTATTACGGTGGGTAAACAAATTACTGTTGAGCAATTGATACAACCGCGCAAAGTCATGACGATATCTAAGGCAATGATCATACATATAGGCATCACGTCCGAGACAAGTAGACCGATACTTTCTGCATCTACTACTATTACTCCACACATCGACCGCTATCCAACATGCATCTAGTGTATTGAGTTCATGACGAACAGAGTAACGCTTTAAGCAAGATGACATGATGTAGAGGGATAATCTCAAGCCAATGATGAAAACCCCATCTTTTTACCCTTGATGGCAACAACACGATGCGTGCCTCGCTACCCCTTCTGTCACTGGGTGAGGTCACCGCACGGTATGAACCGAAAACCAAGCACTTCTCCCATTGCAAGAATCATAGATCTAGTTGGCCAGACAAAACCCACAACTCGAAGAGAATTACAATGATATGAAATCATGCATAAGAGAGATCAGAAGAAACTCAAATAGGATTCATAGATAATCTGATCATAAATCCACAATTCATCGGATCTCGACAAACACACCGCAAAAGAAGATTACATCGGATAGGTCTCCATGAAGATCATGGAGAACTTTGTATTGAAGATCCAAGAGAGAGAAGAAGCCATCTAGTTACTAGCTATGGACCCGTAGGTCTATTGTGAACTACTCACGCATCATCGGAGAGGTCATGGTGTTGATGAAGAAGCCCTCCGTGTACGAATCCCCCCTCCGGAAGGGCACCACAACGTGCCCCAGATGGGATCTTGCGGAGACAGAAGCTTGCGGCGGCGGAAAAGTAGTTTCGATGATCTCATGATTTTTTTGGGATTTTTAGGGAATATATAGGCGCAACCCCTAGGTGAGGGGGCGCTCAGGGGACCCACAAGCCTGGATGGCGCGACCTCCCCCCTAGCCGCGGGGTGGGGGCTTGTGGGGCCCCTGAGGCTCCCCTGCCTTGGCTCCCAAGCTTCCCGATCTTCTTCCGTTCCAGAAAAAATCTTTTCGGGGATTTTCTTCCGTTTGGACTCCGTTTCAAAATCTCCTCTGGAAGGGGTCAAAAACATGGAGAAAACAGGAACTGGCACTTGGCACTGAGTTAATAAGTTAGTCCTAGAAAATATATAAAAGGCGTGCAGAACATCCAAAGTTTGACAAGATAATAGGATGAAACCATAAAAAATTATAGATACGTTGGAGACGTATCAAACGTTAAGCGCGCGGACTGTGCGGGTTCGAGAATCATGCATGCATGACCGAGACACCTCTCCTGCCAATAATTAGTAGCATGACCTCGATGCCCATATTGATTCCTACATATTCCACAAAGATCTTTATCGGTCGAACCACAACGTCAAGGATTCAGTCAATCTCGTATGCAGTTCCCTTTGTCCAACGATATATTACTTGCCCGAGATTCAATCATCGGTATCTCCATACCTAGTTCAATCTCGTTACTGGCAAGTCGCTTTACTTGTTCCGTAATACAATATCTCGTGAATAACTCCTTAGTAACATTGCTTGCAAGCTTCTTGTCATGTTGTATTATCGAGAGGGCCGAGAGATACCTCTCCTTCATACGGAGTGACAAATCCAAATATTGATCCATGCCAACCCAACAAACACCCTTGGAAATTCCTGTATAGTACCTTTATGACCACCCAGTTATGAAGTGAAGTTTGATACACACAAGGCATTCCTCCGGTGTCTAGGAGTTGCATGATGTCATGGTCTCACAAAGAGATACTTGACATAAAGAAAGCATAGCAACAAATTAAGTGACATGATCAAATGCTATGCTTATGGTTGGGTCTTGTCCATCACATCATTCTCCTAATGATGTGATCTCATTGTCAAATGACCACCCATGTCTATGGTTAGGAAATATTAACCATTTTTGATCAACGAGCTAGTCTAGTAGAGTCTCACTAGGGACACCGTGTTGTTTATGTATCCACACATGTATGTATTTAAGTTTTCGGTCAATACAATTCTAGCATGAATAATTGTTTTTATCATGAACGGGGAAATATTATAGTAACCAAAGTATTATTGCCTCTAGGGCATATTTCCAACACTCTTTGGAGCAAAGGCATGTAATATTCCACTCTCGGCTTTCACAACTGAGAGGGAGCCCCGTGTAGGAAAGAGTGAGGGTTCCAATATGTGAACCTAATAAAGCAAAAGGAGTGTACATCTTGTGGTTGGGATTGTTAATGGAGATCATGCTGGACTCGAGTAATTTACTTTCAGTCCAATGTATGCAACATAATGCAGCAGCATCTTTTTGGTGTTATTTAGTTGAGTTGCATAAGCATTCCTTTTAGAGAATGTAACCTAGAAATCTTTTACCTTTCCCTAGATTTCAGATATATCACCATTAGCGTGTTCATGATAAGATGAAAAAATTTCCATGTCTAACCAGTGAGAATCATAAAAAACTTTTGGCATAGTAGAAACCATGGATCCAATATCACAATAAGCAAGGAAGTCTTGGTTAGAGATGCTAATTCTAACAAAAGGTTCCCAGTCATCATCTATTTCCAAAAT
The DNA here is from genome assembly GCF_904849725.1 of Hordeum vulgare subsp. vulgare. Taxonomy (NCBI): domain Eukaryota; kingdom Viridiplantae; phylum Streptophyta; class Magnoliopsida; order Poales; family Poaceae; genus Hordeum; species Hordeum vulgare. The sequence goes on along the minus strand of NC_058519.1, from coordinate 206,257,435 downwards.
CTGCTCCTTATCAACCATGGGTTTCTCTCTTTATCTTAAGTCTAGAGCATCTATTTTTCCTTCAATAGTAGCAAGTCTATCTATAATAGTGTCATAACCATGATTATAGACAAGATTATTAGATAGGCCATGTATAATATCAAGAGCTCTTGATTCATCACACTCTAAGAAATCTCCTTTAGCTATAATATCAAGAGAGTGTTTGCACCATATAAAAAGACCATGATAAAAAAATCGAAGCACGATTTTGATAGGTATCCAAGGCATAATTCTTTTGTCTGCTTCATAAATTCTATCCCATGCTTCCTTCATATTTTTCCATTCCTTTGATGGAAGTCTAGGACCTCAGATTCCTTCCAGGAATCAAACCTTAACATGCTTGACAACAAAAATCAAAGTAACTATTTTTTTTGTGTTTTTGGTATAGCACTCTAAAGAAAAAACTAGAAAGCAAACTAACAAGACTAAAAAGCAAAGGTAAAAGATAGTGTGCAACTTGTCTATCTTGAAGAGTGGATTCCCCGACAACGGCGCCAGAAATTTGCTTGATGACGAGATGATGTATATACTTCTCGCCCCTCATTAGATACCCCAAGTGGAAGGTGGAGATGTAGTCAGCAGCAAATTTCCCTTACACGGAGACTATAAGGTTTATCGAACCAGGAGCACTCCTAGGCTCAACAAGTAGGTGTCTTCCACCCTGGCGCTAGCAGAAGACGTGGAACCGCACACACAACAAATAACTTTGCTCCCAAGGAGTAACAGAGAGGTTGTCAATCTCTCCGACCTTGTAGTTTGCAAAGGATCAAAGCACAAGCGGGAAGGTAATAGTGATTGCAACGAAAAAGTAAATGAAAGCGGTAAATGATGGAGGTGTAAACAATGATGGTGATATGGACCGGAGTCACATGATGTTCACTAGTGATGTCTCTCTCCCAAAAGACGATAAACAACTATGCTAGGGTAAACAAATCACAATTGGGCAATTGACAGAATTATGATTGCACCGCAATGCTAATTATGCTGCTTGATAGTTAGAGGTTCAATAGTAATGGGCAATATGCCAAGACAAGTAGACCATTTATTCACCAGCATCTACTTACTAATCATCCACCTTGAGATATCTGTCCAGAACATATCTCCGTTATGCGAGTCCCACCCAAAGTGTAAACTAAAAGCAACAGACAACTTCATTAACGAACTATGCGTAAGGTAAACAATCCTTGCAACTGTGGTTACAAGCACCGTTGTTTTCTCCCTGGTGGCAACAAGCACATCCCCTAGTCTCATGTTTCTGTCACTCAAGCTAGATATCGAGGGGCCCGAACCCACAATCATGCATAACGCTTCCTCTTGGAGTTATGATCTACTATTTGGCCAAAGTAATAAAAAGCAACGGAGAACATGCATGAATCACTAAGCAACATAATATAAAAGGATAATCAAATATATAACTCATAAAAATCTGAACATAATCTCATAATCCATCGGGCAGCTCACAAGGACTAACCATTGAAGCACAAGATTGGAGAGAAGATATCACATAGCTACTGGTCATGGACTCATGGTCCAAGGGAAACTACTCACAACACATCAGGGAAGCGTCCATGGTAGTGGAGAAGCTCCCGGAGCTCAATCCTCCCTCCCGTAGGGTGCCGGGAAGAGGTCTCGTGACGCTCCCGATCTCGGAAGCGCTGGGTCGGCGGAATGGTGGAGAAATTCACGATTCCAAAAAGTTTGCGAGGGTTTCCTCGCGGAACACTAAATATAGGGCAAAGGAGGGCACCGGAGGAGGTGGGACCTACCCAGGCGACCTTCTGGCGCGACCTAGGGTCTGGTCGCGCCCGCAGGCTGCGTGGGAGGCCCCTGACCCCCCGTGTGGCCCTCCTTCGGTGATCCCAAAGCTTCTGTTTCGCTGATTTTTTATATATTTTTCCTGGATTTTTTTGGGTTTTGGAAAATTGGGTAAAAGCCCGTGCAAAATAGACACCAGGAGACATAAATTGGCACTGGGTGCACTGAGTTAGTAGGTTAGTCCAAATATGTGTAAAATGATATAAAAGTGTAGCAAAACATATAACAATGTCACCCAAAAGATCATGGAACAAGCAGAAATTATAGATACGTTTGGGACGTATGAGTGAGAAAGTCTCATCGTAGTCAACTCCTTAAACTTGTGGCCTCTAACCATTTGTTGGAATCCGGGCCCACCATCACTTCTCCATAGCTCGTAGGTTCATTGTTGTCCAACAACATGACTGTTAAGACATGGTTACCGTACCAATCACGAGCAGTACGTGCCCTTTTCGACCTACAAGGTTCGATAGCAAGTTGATCCGAAGCTCCATGATCATCATCATTAGCTTCCTATTCAATATATGTAGGCTCCACAAAAACATCTTTCTGCACTGCGCTACTCTCTCGTTGAAGTAAAGGTTCAACATCCTCATCAAGTTCTATCTTCCTGCCACTCAATTCTTCCGAGAGAAAATATTTCTCAATAAATGTTCCGCTCTTAGCGACAAACACTTTGCCTTTGGATCTGAGATATAAGGTATACCGAACTATCTCTTTTGGGTATCCTATGAAGATGCATTTCTCCGCTTTGGGTTCTAGCTTTTCTGGCTGAAGTTTTTTGACATAAGCATCACATACCCAAACTTTAAGAAATGACAACTTTGGTTTCTTGCCAAACCACAGTTCATATGGCGTCGTCTCAACAGATTTTGATGGTGCTCTATTTAAAGCGAATGAAGTTGTCTCTAATGCATAACCCCAAATTGATAACGGAAAATCAGCAAGAGACATCATAGAACGCACCATATCTGATAAAGTATGCTTATGACGTTTGGACACACCATTACAGTGTGGTGTTCCAGGCAGTGTCAATTGTGAAAAAATTCCACATTGTCTTAGGTGAGTGCCAAACTCATAACTCAGATACTCTCCTCCTCGATCAAATCGTCGGAATTTGATCTTCTTGTTATGATGATTCTCCACTTCTCTCTCAAATTGCCCGAACTTTTCAAATGTTTCAGACTTGTGTTTCATTAAGTAAATATAACCATAACTACTTAAGTCATCGGTGAAGGTGAGAAAATAACTATATCCACCGTGCACCTCAATGCTCATCGGACCGCACACATCAGTATGTACAATTTCCAATAACTCACTTGCTCGCTCCATTGTTCTGGAGAACAGAGTTTTGGTCATCTTGCCCATGAGGCATGGTTCACATGTGTCAAGTGATTCAAAATCAAGTGACTCCAAAAGTCCATGAGCATGGAGTTTCTTCATGTGTTTTACACCAATATGACCTAAGGAGTAGTGCCACAAGAAAGTGGTACTATCATTATCAACTCTACATCTTTTGGCATCTATGTTATGAGCATGTGTATCCTCACTATCGAGATTCAACAAGAACAAACCCCTCACATTGGGTGCATGACCATAAAAGATATTACTCATATAGATAGAACAACCATTATTCTACGATTTAAATGAGTAACCATCTGGAAATAATCAAGATCCAGATATAATATTCATGCTCAACATAGGCACTAAATGACAATTATTCAGGTTGATCACTAATCCCAATGGTAATTGAAGTGAGAGTGTGCCTACGGCGATCGCATCAACCTAGGAACCATTTCCATGCGCATTGTCACTTCGTCCTTTGCCAACCTCCATCTATTGCGTAGTTCCAGCTTTGAGTTGCAAATCTGAGCAACCAAACCGGTATCAAATACCCAAGCACTACAGCGAGAGTTGGTGAGGTACACATCAATAACATGTATATCATATATACCTTGTTTGGTGTTGGCCGCATTCTTGTCGGCAAGATACTTGGAGCAGTTCTGCTTCCATTGACCAGTTCGCTTGCAATGAAAGCACTCAGTTTCTGGCTTGGGTCCAGCCTTGGGTTTCTTCTCGGGAGGGGCATCTTCTTTGCCACTCTTCTTGGAGTTACCCTTCTTTCCCTTTCCATTTTTCTTGAAACTAGTGGTTTTATTGACCATTGATACGTCTCCGTCATATCTACTTTTCGGAACTCTTTTCCCTTGTTTTGGACTCTAATTTGCATGATTTGAATGGAACTAACTTGGACTAATGATGTTTTCAACAGAATTGCCATGGTGTTGTTTTTGTGCAGAAATAAAAGTTCTCGGAACATCCTGAAAATTTACGGAGATTTTTTCTGGAATAAAAGAAAAATACCTGCGCAAAGATCCACCGGAGGGGGCGTGCTAGTGGGCCACAAGCCCACAGGCCGCGGGCACCCCCTTTGGTCGCGCCATGCAGGCTTGTGGGGCCCACGTGGCACCACCGCCCCCAATCTCACCTCTATATCTTCTGTTTCGCGTGGAAAAAATCAGAGAGAAGGTTTCATCGCGTTTTGCGATACGGAGGCGCCGCCACATCCCGTTCTTCATCTGGAGGGCAGATCTGGAGTCTGTTTCGGGCTCCGGAGAGGGGAAATCATCGCCACCGTCATCATCAACCTTTCTCCATCGACAATTTCATGATGCTCTTCATCGTTCGTGAGTAATGTCATCGTAGGCTTGCTGGACGGCGATGAGTTGGATGAGATCTATCATGTAATCGAGTTAGTTTTTGACGGGGATTGATCCCTAGTATCCACTATGTTCTAGATTGATGTTGCTACTACTTGGCTAGGCTTAATGCTTGTCACTAGAGCCCGAGTGCCATGATTTCAGATCTGAACCTATTATGTTGTCGCCTGATACGTCTCAAAGGTATCTATAATTTTTGATGGTTTCATGCTGTTATCTTGTCATCTTTGGATGTTTTATGTACCTTTTACATCTTTTTTGGGACTAACTTATTAATTCAGTGCCAAGTGCGAGTTCCTGTTTTTTCTATGTTTTTGGCTCTTTTCAGATCTGATTTTGGAACGGAGTCCAAACGGAATAAAAACCCCGAAATGATTTTTTTCCGAAGGGAAGAAGATCAAGGGGCCTCTCGGCCAAGCCAGGTGGGCTCCAGGGAGCCCACAAGCTCCCACTCCGCCACCAGGGGGGAGGCGGCGGTGGCATGGCTTGTGGCCTCCCTGGCCACCCCCTGATCTAGATCTTTGACCTATATATTCCCAAAAATTCAGCAAAACATCACGGGAGCCTCGAAAATACTTTTCCGCCGCCGCAAGCTTCCGTTTCCGGGAGTTCTCATCTGGAGACCCTTCCCGGCGCCCTGCCGGAGGGGACTTTGGAGTTGGAGGGCTTCTTTGGAGTTGGAGGGCTTCTTCATCATCATCATCTCCTTGTAAGTCCCTCCGAGTCTTGGGTTTTGTTTGGCCAACTAGATCTATGATTCTTGCAATGGGAGAAATGCTTGGTTTTGGGTTCTACCATGTGGTGACCTTTCCCAGTGACAGTAGGGGCAGCAAGGCACACACTAAGTAGTTGCCATCAAGGGTAACAAGATGGGCTCTAGCGTTGATATGATATTGTCCATCTACATCATGTCATCTTGCTTAAGGCGTTACTCTGTTCTTTTGGACTTAATAAACTAGATGCATGCTGGATAGAGTCGACGTGTGGAGTAATAGTAGTAGATGCAGAAAGTATCGGTCTACTTGTTTTGGACGTGATGCCTATAGATATAATCATTGCCATAGATATCGTCACGACTTTGCGCGGTTCTATCAATTGCTCGACAGTAATTTGTTCACCCACCGTCTACTTGCTTTTATGAGAGAAGCCACTAGTAAACACCACGACCCCCGGGTCTATTCACATCCATCATTTACACCTCCGCTTTTACTTTGCTTTGTTACTTTGTTGCTTTCAGTTCTCACTTGGCAAAGAATCTATAAGGGATTGACAACCCTTTCATAGCGTTGGGAGCAAGCTTTTGTGTTTGTGCAGGATCTTGTGATACTCCCCCACTGGATTGATACCTTGGTTCTCAAACTGAGGGAAATACTTCCACCGTTGTGCTACATCACCCTTTCTGCTTCGAGGGAACACCAACGCAAGGCTCCAAGGCCACGGGGGAAATCCTTTGCATATTTGCCTAGGAAGTCCCTTAAGGTGTAGCCGTAGCAGAAGGATTCCTGGTGCCGTTGCTGAGGAGTACCAAGCAACACTCCTATTTCTGGCGCCGTTGGAAGGTCTTTTGTTGCAGTAGCAGAAGTATTTCTGGCGCCGTTGCCGGGGAGGAGAAATCAAGATCTATCCAATTTTCAAGTTTTGGGTGAAGTTCTTATGGACAAAAAGATAAAGAGTGGCAAGACCTCAAGCTTGGGGATGCCCAAGGCACCCCAAGAGATTCAAGGATGCCGTAAAAGCCTATACTTGGGGATGCCCCGGGAAGGCAGCCCCTCTTTCGTCTTCAATCCATCGGTAACGTTACTTGGGGCTATATTTTTATTCACCACATGTTATGTGTTTTTGCTTGGAGCGTCTTGTATCGTAGGAGTCTTTTATTTTTGTTGTGTCACAATCATCCTTGCTGCACACCTAGAGAGAGAGACATGCACTCACCGTGATTTTCTCGAGCTTCACTTATATCTTTTGGTAGACAATTCATCTCACATATGCTTCACTTATATCTTTTGAGCTAGATACTTCTGCTCTATGTGCTTCACTTATATATTTTAGAGCACAACGGTGCGTGGCTTGGTAGTTGATCTATGCTTTGAAAGTAGTCTCAAAAGGGGTAGTTATCCAAAGGGATACGAAAACTTCCACCTTCATGTGCATTGAATAGTTAGAGAAGTTTGATTCATCTCAATTAGTTTTGAGTTGTGGTTATGGTAATATTGAAGTCATGCTAGTACGGTGTTGTGGATCTAGAAATACTTGTGTTGAAGTTAGTGATTCCCGTAGCATGCACGTATGGTGAACCGCTATGTGATGAAATCTGAGCATGATTAGTATATTGATTGTCATCCTTTGCGTGGCGGTCGGGATCAGGCGATGGTTTATACCTACCAACCCTTCCCCTAGGAGTATGTGTTGAATGCTTTGTTTCGATTACTAATAAAACTTTTGCAACAAGTATATGAGTTCTTCATGACTAATGTTGAGTCCATGGTTTAGATGCACTTTCACCTTTCACCATCACTATCTTCTTAGTGCCGTGCAACTTTCGCCGGTGCACAAAACCCACCATTAGCCTCCCTCAAAACAGCCACCATACCTACCTACTATGGCTTTTTCAAAGTCATTCCGAGATATATTGCCATGCAACTACCACCATGACATGTGCCACCACGTCTACATTACCATTGCATGATCATAAGATAGTTAGCATGAAGTTTCCATTAATGTCTATGCCATGCTAGATTATTGCCACGGTACACTACCGAAGGCATTCCATATAGAGTCATAGTTGCTCTAAGTTTTGAGTCGAAAGTGTGATGATCATCATTAATGGAGCATTGCTCCATTTGAGGAAATAAAAGAGGCCAAAGAAGCCCACCAAAAAAAAGAGGCCAAAGATCCCACCAAAAAAAATGAGAGAAAAAGAGAGAAGGGACAATGCTACCACTTTTTCCACACTTGTGCATATTAAGCACCATGATCTTCATGATTGAGAGTCTCTCGTTTTGTCACCACCATATAGCTAGAAATTTTCATTATATAACTTGGCTTGTATATTCCAATGATAGGCTTCCTCAAAATTGCCTAAGGTCTTCGTGAGCAAGCAAGTTGGATGCACACCCACTAGTTTTGTTTAAGAGCTTTCACTTACTCGTAGCTCTAGTGCATCATTTGTATGGCAGTCCCTACTCATTCACATTGATATCTATTGATGAGCATCTCCACAGCTCATTGATATGCCTAGTTAATGTGACTATCTTCTCCTTTTTTGTCTTGCAACCTCCACCACATTCCACACCATCTATAGTGCTATAACCATGGCTCACACTCATGTATTGCGTGAGAGTTGAAAAGGTTTGAGAAAGTAAAGGTGTGAAACAATTACTTGGCCAATACCGGGGTTGTGCATGATTTAAATTCGTTGTGCAATGATGATAGAGCATGGCCACACTATATGCTTTTGTAGGGATAACTTTCTTTTGGCCTTGTTACTTTGAAAGTTCATGATTACCTTGCTAGTTTGCTTGAATGATTATTGTTTCCACGTCAATAGCAAACTATTGTTTTGAATCTAATGGATCAGAACATTCACGTCACATAAGAGGAATTACAAAGGACACCTATGCTAGGTAGCATGAAAGCATCAAAAATTCATTCTTTATCACTTCCCTACTCGAGGACGAGGAGGAGTTAAGCTTGGGGATGCTTGATAAGTCTCAAACGTATCTATAATTTTTTATTGTTTCATGCTGTTATCTTGTCATCTTTGGATGTTTTATGTACCTTTTATATCTTTTTTAGGACTAACTTATTAATTCAGTGCCAAGTGCCAATTCTTGTTTTTTCTGTGTTTTTGGCTCTTTTTAGATCTGATTTTGGCACGGAGTCCAAACGGAATAAAAACCCCGAAATGATTTTTTTCCGAACGAAAGAAGATCAGGGGGCCTCTAGGCCAAGCGTGGTGGGCTCCAGGGAGCCTACAAGCTCCCACTCCGCCACCAGGGGAGGCGGCGGTGGCAGGGCTTGTGGCCTCCCTGGCCGCCCCTGACCTAGATCTTTGGCCTATATATTCCCAAAAATTCAGCAAAACATCACGGGAGCCTCGAAAATACTTTTACATCGCCGCAAGCTTCCGTTTTCGCGAGATCTCATCTGGAGACCCTTCCCGGCGCCCTGTCGGAGGGGACTTTGGAGTTGGAGGGCTTCTTCATCACCATCATCGCCCCTCCAATGACTCGTGAGTAGTTCACTTCAGACCTACGGGTCCGTAGTTAGTAGCTAGATGGCTTCTTCTCTCTCTTGGATCTTCAATACAAAGTTCTCCATGATCTTCATGGAGATCTATCCGATGTAATCTTCTTTGGCGGTGTGTTTGTCGAGATCCGATGAATTGTGGATTTGTGATCAGATTATCTATGATATATATTTGAGTCTTTGCTGATTTCTTATATGCATGATTTGATATCCTTGTAAGTCTCTCCGAGTCTTGGGTTTTGTTTGGCCAACTAGATCTATGATTCTTGCAATGGGAGAAGTGCTTGGTTTTGGGTACTACCATGTGGTGACCTTTCCTAGTGACAGTAGTGGCAGCAAGGCACACGTTAAGTAGTTGCCATCAAGGGTAACAAGATGGGCTCTAGCGTTGATATGAGATTGTCCATCTACATCATGTCATCTTGCTTAAGGCGTTACTCTGTTCTTTTGGACTTAATACACTAGATGCATGCTGTATAGCGGTCGACGTGTGGAGTAATAGTAGTAGATGCAGAAAGTATCGGTCTACTTGTTTTGGACGTGATGCCTATAGATATAATCATTGCCATAGGTATCGTCACGACTTTGCGCGGTTCTATCAATTGCTCGACAGTAATTTGTTCACCCACCGTCTACTTGCTTTTATGAGAGAAGCCACTAGTAAACACCATGACCCCCGGGTCTATTCACATCCATCGTTTACACCTCCACTTTTACTTTGCTTTGTTACTTTGTTGCTTTCAGTTCTCACTTGGCAAAGAATCTATAAGGGATTGACAACCCTTTCATAGCGTTGGGAGCAAGCTTTTGTGTTTGTGCAGGATCTTGTGATACTCCCCCACTGGATTGATACCTTGGTTCTCAAACTGAGGGAAATACTTCCACCGTTGTGCTACATCACCCTTTCTGCTTCGAGGGAACACCAACGCAAGGCTCCAAGGCCACGGGGAAATCCTTTGCATATTTGCCTAGGAAGTCCCTTAAGGCGTAGCCGTAGCAGAAGGATTCCTGGTGCCGTTGCTGAGGAGTACCAAGCAACACTCCTATTTCTGGCGCCGTTGGAAGGTCTTTTGTTGAAGTAGCATTGCCAATATATGTGTGTTTTAGATCCTATCTTCCGAGTTGTAGTCACCTACTATGTGTTATGACCCGGCAACCCCGGAGTGACAATAGCCGGAACCACTCCCGGAGATGACCATAGTATGAGGAGTTCATGTATTCACCGTGTGTTAATGCGTTGGTCCGGTTCTTTATTAAAAGGAGAACCATAATATCCCGTAGTTTCCATTAGGACCCCGCTGCCACGGGAGGGATGGACAATAGATGTCATGCAAGTTCTTTTCCCTAAGCACGTATGACTACATACAGAATACATGCCTACATTACATTGACGAACGGGAGCTAGCCACATATCTCTCCGTGTTATAGCTGTTGCATGATGAATAACATCTATCACACTCATCCATCACCGATCCACTGCCTACGAGTCTTTTACTACTGGTTCTCGCTACATTACTTTGCCTAGGCTTGTCCCTTTCTACCAAAGGGATTGGGACACTTTGCTGCTGCTGTCACTACTGCTGTTACTTGTTACTTTGCTGCTGCTGCTACTACTGTTCCTTACTACTCCACTGTTACTTCTTTCAAGGCTTTTTCTGGCGCCGTTGCCGGGGAGGATAGGTAAGCGGCACTAACATCCCGTCAGCAAGGCTTTTTCTGGCACCGTTGCTATCATACTACCTTGCTACTAATACTTTGCTTGCAGACACTAATCTTTCAGGTGTGGTGGAACCTGACACATTAAGCTGCTAATACTTCAGAATATTCTTTCGCTTCCCGTCTTGGCGAATCAACAAATTTGGGTTGAATACTCTACCCTCAAAAACTGCTGCGATCCCATACGCTTGTGGGACATCAAGGCTTTTTCTGGCGCCGTTGCCGGGGAGGCCAGGTAAGCGGCACTAACATCCCGTCAACAAGGCTTTTTCTGGCACCGTTGCTATCATACTACCTTGCTACTGATACTTTGCTTGCAGACACTAATCTTTCAGGTGTGGTTGGATCTGACACATTCAGCTTCTAATACTTGAGAACATTCTTTCGCTTCCCGTCTTGGCGAATCAACAAATTTTGGTTGAATACTCTACCCTCGAAAACTGCTGCGATCCCATACACTTGTGGGACACCAAGGCTTTTTCTGGCGCCGTTGCCGGGGAAGCACAACTATATTCTCTGAGTCACTTGGGATTGACGTCTGCTGATCACTATGAGGAATCCTAAAGATCCAAGAACTAAAATCCTACCTTCCACTACAAGGAGAGGTAAGGAACTGCCATCTAGCTCTGCACTTGATTCACCTTCAGTTTTGACTAAGTTTGCGACTTCGCCTCCTGCTAGAAATCTTGATATGTCACCTGTGCTTGATGATGCTACTTCTGCTACCCATGATGCTTATGATGCTGCTATGCTTGATACTATGCCTGTTGATGCTATGCTAGATACTATGCCTGATGATGCTATGCTTGATACTATGCCTGATGATGCTATGCTTGATACTATGCCTCATGATGCTATGCCTGATACTGCTTTGCTACTTGGTGCATTCCTTGATGCACATATTGCTAGAGCTGCTGCTAGATGTGATGATACTTCTAAGACTGCTGATACTATTGAAGTAGAAACTCCTACTATGCCTGAATTGCCTGTTATGCCTGATACGCGCTATGTTATGGAGGGAGAGATAGCTGAGGATTTTCTTGCGTGTAAGGATAGCTATGGTGTTGAGAAACTTCTGCGCAAGTGGAAAGAAAAATCTCTGAACGCTAGGATGAAATACGACCCGAAGTTTGCCACTTCACCTATCTTTGTGACCGATAAGGATTATGAATTCTCTGTCGAACCTAAGTTAATCACTCTGGTCGAATCTGATCCTTTTCACGGTTATGAGTCTGAAATGGTTGTAGCCCAGCTAACCAAACTGCACGATATAGCCACCCTATTCACTAGTGAGGAAAAGATCCTCCACTACTACATGCTCAAGTTGTTTCCTTTCTCGCTAAAGGATGATGCTAAGACCTGGTTTACTTCTCTTGCTCCTGGTTGCGTGCGTAGCCCCCAAGATATGGTCTACTACTTCTCTGAAAAATATTTCCCTGCCCATAAGAAGCAAGCTGCCTTGCAGGAAATATACAACTGTGCTCAAGCTGAAGAAGAGAGTCTCCCACAAGCTTGGGGGAGGCTTATCCAGCTACTGAATGCTTTGCCTGATCACCCTCTTGAGAAGAATGAGATACTTGATATCTTCTATAATGGACTTACTGATGCTTCCAAAGACCACCTAGATAGTTGTGCCGGTAGTGTTTTTAGGGAACGAACTGTAGAACAAGCTGAGATTCTACCGAATAACATCTTGTGCAATGAGAATGCTTGGACTATTCCCGAACCACCTCCTAAGCCAATTCCGAAGAAAAGAGGTATTCTATTCCTCAGTCCCGAAGATATGCAAGAAGCCAAGAAATCTATGCGAGAGAAAGGCATTAGATCAGAAGATGTCAAAAATCTACCACCTATCAAAGAGATCCATGGTCTTGATAACCCGATACAGGTAGTGGAAGTAAAATCTCTGCGTACGTTTGATGAGAGTAATATTCCTTTTGATAAACCTGCTAGCTTATGCATGGATGAATTTGATAACTTCGTTGTCAAACAACAGAGTTTCAATGATTATGTTAGCAGACAATTGGAAAAGAATGCTCGTATGCTTAGTCATTTAAGTGCTTGTGTGGACAGAAACGTCAACGATCTTAAGCTTCTGAGTAAACATGCCTCTATGGTTACTACTCAGGTAGAACAAGTATTTAAAGCTCAAAATGACTTTCTCAATGAGTTGAATGAAAATTCTGTCAGAGTCGTTACTAGAGGCGGTAGAATGACCCAGGAACCTTTGTATCCTCACGGTCATCCGAGGAGAATTGAACAAGATTCTCAAGGAGTTAGCACTGATGCACCTAGTCATCCTAGAAATAAGAAGAAAGATGATAGGAACCTGCACGCTAGCAACCCTGTTGCTGCTACACCTGAGAGTACAAATGATGTCTATGTCTCTGATGCTGAAACACAATCTGGTGATAAACATGAGCCTAATGATGATATCAGTAGTAATGTTCATGAAGATGCTCAACCTAGCGATGATAAGGATGTGGACATTGACCCTAGTGTTGATCTTGATAACCCACAACCTAAGACTAAGAGATACGATAAGAATGACTTCGCTGCTAGGAAGCATGGTAAATAAAGGGAACCATGGGTTCAGAAACCTATGCCCTTTCCACCCAAACCATCCAAGAAAAAGGATGATGAAGATTTTGAGCGATTCGTTGAAATGATCAGACGTGTCTTTCTGCAGATGCATTTGACAGATATGCTCAAGATGTCTCCGTATGCCAAGTACATGAAAGATATTGTGACTAATAAGAGGAGGATACCTAATCTTGAGATCTCCGCCATGCTTGACAATTACATTTTCAAAGGTGGAACTCCGAAGAAACTAGGTGATCCCGGTGTGCCCACTATACCTTGCTCCATTAAAGGTAACTACGTTAGAACTACGTTGTGCGACCTTGGAGCCGGTGTTAGTGTTATGCCACTCTCTCTTTATCGTAGGCTTGAACTGGATAAGTTGACACCCACTGAAATCTCTCTGCAAATGGCCGACAAATCAACTGCTTTCCCTATCGGCATTTGCGAGGATGTGCCTGTTGTGGTTGCTAACACCACTATCTTAACAGACTTTGTTATCTTGGATATTCCCGAGGACGATGCCATGGCTGTCATCCTCGGAAGACCCCTTTTAAACACTTCAGGGGCTGTTATAGATTGCAATAAAGGCAATGTCACTTTCCATGTCAACGGTAATGAGCATACGGTGCGCTTTCCAAAGAAACAATATCGAGTACATTACATCAATGCTATCGAAAAAACTTCATCGATTCTTATTGGGAGCTTTGAATGCCCTATTCCTCATGTCAAGAGGAAGTATGATTTTCTTGTCGGGGAGATGCATATCCCCATTGAGGTGACCTAGTGACTATTCGAAAATTCTCCGTTCTCTTTTGCGATTCGAGAAATTTTTGTCAAGGGGATTTGATCAACCCCATTGACGGATTTCTTTCGATGACCATGAGATGGATGAATCGAGGAGTCACAAACCTGTGTTCCAAGCTTTCACTTTAGGTTGCTCAGAAGAAAAATGATAGATTTAGTTTAGTTTTCCGTGTTTCCTGTTTTAGCTTCCGGTGGAAAAGTACCCCGAAAATAAAAGTTCTCCGAACGCTGTGAAAATCTAGTATGTTTTTTCTGGAATATTTGAAAAATACTAGGACAAAGAGTGTGTCTAGGGGCCACACCAGTGGGCCAGAAGCCCTAGTGGCGCGGGCACCCCCCTGGTCGCGCCACCCAGGCTTGTGGGGCCCACAGGCACCCCCTCCACTCATTCTTGCTCTCATCCACTTCTCCTACCTCCAGAAAAAATCGTTTCGTAGCTCAAACCCGTGTTCTTGCTCCTCTTGCTGGGATTTTCGATATCTTTGCTCAAATCACCGTTCCCCGAACTATTTGGGGAAATTACTCCTTGGTAAGTGACTCCTCCATTGGTCCAATTAGTTTTTTCTCTAGTGCCTTATACTCCGCGTATTTTTGCTGCCTTAGTGACCATGTTCTTGAGCTTTGTATGCTGATTCTAGCTGGTCCCAAGTAGTTTTGATGTGTAATATGGTCTCTAGGCACTAGTGGGAGTAGTTGCTACAAGTTTAGTTGAACCTTGTTCACCTTTCCTTTGGGTCACTGAAAATTTCAGAAAAGGAAGATGTTCAGGAGAAACTTTCATGGTGGTTCCTCAAGCAAGAGAGGTCCCCGTCTTGCGATTCGGGAGCCTGATCCTTACCAACCTAGGGACGCGCAGGTTTAACCATGTGAATGGCCTTCTGATGAATTTATGATTGAGGCAGGCTTCAAAGATGAGTTTGATGCATTTGTTCGCAACATCGGACTCGAAGGATTCATCTTCGATAAATGTGAACAATATGTTGCTCTCACTGCCTCTTTTGTTCGTAGATTCAAATTTTCAGCTCGCCGTGAGCCATCGGTACTGTTTGATCTCTATGATAAATCGTATACCATGGATTTAGAGGATTTGAGTAGAATTTGCAAAATACCTACTTGGGGTAGCCTCAGTGATCCTCCTAAATCTTCGGTTAGAGATTTTTGCACGGGTATTATGGTTGGAGAAACTAGAGACATTACGCAAGCTACCACGGGGAGTATCCATTTTCCCGCCTTGCATTACTTTGCCCTCTTCATCGGCAGATGCATTAATGGCAAGATTGAGCATTGTCACCTCTACGCACCCGACCTTAGTATCCTTAAGAGCGCAGTGACGGGCGACAAAAGCTTCAACATGGGAGCTATTATAGCAAGGAGGCTGAATAAGAATGCTATTGAAGGGGATTTATTTGGTAGCATCTATGCCACTCGCATAGAAAATTTCCTTGGAGTACCATCCACGAAGGAGATCCCCCGCTCCATACAGCTTTCCTTGACCGCGTCGCTTTGACACGCTACCAGTTCCATGAGAGGGATTACGAATCCCCCCTATACCGTTTGATATTTAACCGGCATCGTGTTTTCCATATTACCCTTCCTGCTCCTGCTCTCTTTAATTTGCAGGTAAAACAAAGATATTACATAACCAGAGGAGAGGCAGAGGAGTATGAGAGGGAGGCGAAGGCTGCTCGTCTTCGTGAGGCAGCTATTCAGGCACTGGTTGCAGCGCTCCCGTATAACCCCGATTATGATTTTGGATTTCGCCAAGACCATCCTTGGGAGTAGACCAAGTTAGGCCAAAGGCCTAAGCTTGGGGGAGTACGTGTTCTCACCGACTTTACATTCTTGCTTATGCTTTCACTTTGTTAGCCGGTGTTCACACTTTGCCACTGTATCATCCATGTTGGTTTATTTTCTTTTTCTCGTTTTCTTTTCGTGTGTCTGTCTAGTTTGAGAAAACCCAAAAATATTTCCTTTTTCTTATTTTGCTTGTTGAGAGCTTTCCATGTAGATAGTTTTGTTTTTCTTTGGGTCAAGGTAGAAGATATTGGTTACAATGTTACTGGCTCTTGCATGCATACCTGTTTAGCTTTCAAAGAGCCATATTACTTTGTCTTCTCCTTTGTGTTTGCCTGCAGATCCTAGCTTTAGTCCAATGCACGAGCACGCTTATTATTGTTCACATCATTCGGTCGTGCAAGTGAAAGGCAATAATGACGATATATGATGAAGTGACTGAGCCTGGAAAAGCTGGTATGAACTCGATCTATTTTGTTTTTGTAAATATGACCAGATCATCATGCCTGATTCAGCTTTGTTGTGAGAGAAACATGTTTGCAATGACAACTTAGAGATCATAGTTGCTTATGCCATGCTTACTTAGCTAGGAGCTTATAATGCTTTGTCTTGGTTGCCAACGTGAATGTTGAGATGACTATGATGTAGTGTGATAGGATGGTATCCTCCTTTGAATGTTTCAAGTGGCTTGACTTGGTGCATGTTCACGAATGTAGTTGAAACAAAATCAACATAGCCTCTATGATGTTCATGTTCATGGTGATTTATGTCCTACTCATGCTTGCACTCAATGTTAGTTAATCTCAATGCATTTTGATGATTGTTGTCACTCTCTAGTTGGCCGCTTCCCAGTCTTTTGCTAGCCCTCACTTGTACTAAGTGGGAATACTGCTTGTGCATCCACATCCATAAACCCAAAGTTGTGCCATATGAGTCCACCATACCTACCTATGTGTGATATCTACCTGCCGTTCCAAGTAAATTTGCATGTGCCACTCTCTAAATCTTCAAGAAATAATCTGTTTTGCATGCCCGAACCGCTCATGTGGTGACAGGGGGCTATTGGTATCTTCCATGCTAGGCGTGTTATCCTCGATATGTGTTTATTCACTATCATTCACGAGAAAGGGGCCGGTAATTGGAATTCCTAGTTCCATGCTCAAATCGAAAAGATAATTGCAAACAAAACTCCCCCAGGATTGTTGTTGGTTTGGACGGTACCTGAGGATTCGACTAGCCGTGGAGTGTGATTGATTGGTGGTGGGGGAGTCAAAACTTTACTTTTCTGTTTGGGAACCGCCTATAGCATGTGTAGCGTGAAAGATGTTGAGAACTCTTAGTCATTGCGTTGACAATGAAAGCATGCCACCCAAAATTATTATCTCTGTTTTCAAAGCTTGAGCTCTGGCACCTCTGCAAATCAATGCTTCCCTCTGCGAAGGGCCTGTCTATTTATGTTCCTGTTGAGTCATCCTCCTCTTACGAAAGCACCAGTTAGAGAGCACCTCTGTCATTTTTATGCTTTGCTTTTAACTGTGTTGAGTATGACTATGACTGGATCTTCATTGCCTTGAATTACAATGTTTAGTCATCCCTTGATCTTTGAAGGTGCTATGCATTTATGTTTTACGGTCTCAGAAAGAGCTAGCGAAATACCATCTATTCGTAGTGCTTCATGTTGTTTTGATTGAAGTGTTGACACTTGAGGCTTATTATTATTTGCTTGCTAGTTGATTATGCCATTGATATGAGTTTACCGTGAGACCTAGATGTCATTTGCTTATATGGTTTGATTGTGATCTTGCTGAAATTCTGGTTGTGAGTTAGACATTGTTGCAACAACAAGATCAAACAGAGTTCGTCAAAGTTTTTCTTTTGTCTCTCTCAGTTTGTCAACTGAGTTGCTTGAGGACAAGCAAGGCTTTAAGCTTGGGGGAGTTGATACGTGTCTGTCATATCTACTTTTCCGAACTCTTTTGCCCTTGTTTTGGTCTCTAATTTGCATGATTTGAATCGAACTAACCCGGACTGATGCTGTTTTCAGCAGAATTGCCATGGTATTGTTTTTGTGCAGAAATAAAAGTTCTCGGAACGTCCTGAAAATTTACAGAGATTTTTTCTGCAATAAAAGAAAAATACCTGCGCAAAGATCCACCGGAGGGGGCGTGCCAGTGGGCCACAAGCCCATAGGATGCGGCCACCCCCTATGGCCGCGCCATGCAAGCTTGTGGGGCCCACGTGGAACCACCGCCCCCAATCTCAGCTATATATCTTCTGATATGGAGGCGCCGCCAGATCCTGTTCTTCATCGGGAGGGCAGATCTGGAGTCCGTTTCAGGCTCCGGAGAGGGGAAATCGTCGCCATCGTCATCATCAACCTTTCTCCATTGACAATTCCATGATGCTCTTCATCGTTCGTGAGTAATCTCATTGTAGGCTTGCTGGACGGTGATGTGTTGGATGAGATCTATCATGTAATCAAGTTAGTTTTTGACGGGGATTGATCCCTAGTATCCACTATGTTCTAGATTGATGTTGCTACTACTTGGCTATGCTTAATACTTGTCACTAGGGCCCAAGTGCCATGATTTCAGATCTGAACCTATTATGTTGTCGCCAATATATGTGTGTTTTAGATCCTATCTTGCAAGTTGTAGTCACCTACTATGTGTTATGACCCGGCAACCCCGGAGTGACAATAGCCGGAACCACTCCCGGAGATGACCATAGTATGAGGAGTTCATGTATTCACCGCGTGTTAATGCGTTGGTCCGGTTCTTTATCAAAAGGAGAACATTAATATCCCGTAGTTTCCATTAGGACCCCGCTGCCACGGGAGGGATGGACAATATATGTCATGCAAGTTCTTTTCCCTAAGCACGTATGACTACATACGAAATACATGCCTACATTAGATTGACGAACGTGAGCTAGTTACCTATCTCTTCGTGTTATAGCTGTTACATGATGAATCACATCTGTCACACTCATCCATCACTGATCCACTACCTACGAGTCTTTTACTACTGGTTCTCGCTAGGTTACTTTGCCTAGGCTTGTCCCTTGCTACCAAAGGGATTGGGCCACTTTGCTGCTGCTGTCACTACTGTTGTTACTTGTTACTTTGGTGCTGCTGCTACTACTGTTCCTTACTACTCCGTTGTTACTTGTTTCAAGGTTTTTTCTGGCACCGTTGCCGGGGAGGCTAGGTAAGCGGCACTAACATCTCGTCAGCAAGGCTTTTTCTGGCACCGTTGCTATCATACTACCTTGCTACTAATACTTTGCTTGCAGACACTAATCTTTCAGGTGTGGTCGAATCTGACACATTCAGCTGCTAATACTTGTGAATATTCTTTCGCTTCCCGTCTTTGTGAATCAACAAATTTGGGTTGAATACTCTACCCTCGAAAACTGATGTGATCCCATACGCTTGTGGGACGTCAACCATCAACACTTGATGTTCCTTCTGAATTTCCGACTCAGCATCTTTCAGCATCGCAAACAGCTCGACGACTGATTTATTCATCCCTTGCATGTTGTTGTTCAACACAAAGCGTTTATAGCAAGGTGGTAGTGATTCAAGAACTCTATCAGCGAGAACAGTTCCCAATTCAATTAGACGGTTGGAATACCCAAACATTCCGAGTATGTGCTCACTAACAGACCCGTTCTCCTCAATCTTGCAAGCATAGAACTTATCGGGGGTCTCATACCTCTCGATCGGAGCATTCTTTTCAAAAATGAACTTCAACTCCTCAAACATCTCATATGCTCCATGACGTTCAAAACGTCTTTGAACTTCCGGTCCTAAGCCATACAAAATTGCACATTGAACTACTGAGTAATCATCTAGACGCGACGCCACACGTTCATAACATCTTGAGTTGGTGGGAGTGGGGGCGCGTCACCTAGTGGTGCATCAAGGACATAAGCCTTTTGGGAAACAACGAGGACAATCCTCAGACTTCGGGCCCAGTCTACAAAGTTATTTCCATCATCTTTCAAATTAGCTTTCTCTAGGAACGCATTAAAATGCAGGGGTGGTACTACGTGAGACATTGATCTAAAACATTAATTTGCAAAGATTACTTTGACTATTGTTTAAGATAATGAGTTTCGTTAGCCATATTACTAAAAACTCCCACTCAAATTGACATCCCTCTAGTCACTCGAGTGATACATGATCCAAATCCACCAACCCAAGTCTGATCATTACGTGAGATGAGCTGGTTACAATGGTGAACATCTTCATGTTGATCATATCTACTATATGACTCCTATTCGACCTTTCGGTCTCTTATGTTTCGAGGCCATGTCTTTGCATGCTAGGCTCGTCAAGTTTAACCTGAGTGTTCTGCATGTGCAAAACTGCCTTGCACCCGTTGCATGTGAACGTAGAGTCTATCACACCCGATCATCACGTGGTGTCTCGAAAAGACGAACTTTCGCAATGTTGCACAGTCGGGGAGAACACAATTTTATCTTGAAATTTTAGTGAGGGGTCATCTTATAATGCTACCATCGTCCTAAGAAAAACAAGGTGCATAAAAAGGATTAACATCACATGCAAATCATATGTGACATGATATGGCCATGATCTTGTGCTTTTGATCTCCATATCTAAAGCACCGAGATGATCTTCATCTCCAAAGCACCGACATGATCTCCATCGTCACCTACATAACACCATGATCTCCATCATCATGTTTCCATCGAGGTTGTCACGCCAACCATGCTTGTACTACTATTGCTAACGTTTAGCGATAAAGTAAACCATTACATAACGCTTAATGATTGACACACATGTCATACAATAATTAATGACAACCCTATGGCTCCCGTCGGTTGCCGTAGCATCGACATGCAAGTCGATATTAACTATTACAACATGATCATCTCGTACATCAAATATATATTATAATGTCTTTGGCCATATCATATCACAACATACCATGCAAAAACAAGTTAGACGTCCTCTAATTTGTTGTTGCATGTTTTACGTGGCTGCTATTGGTATCTAGCAAGAACGTTTCTTACCTATGCAAAATCACAAGATGATATGGAAGTTGCTATTTAACCTTCTACAAGGACCACCTCTGTCCAATCCGATTCAACTAAATTAGGAGAGACACACACCCGCTAGCCATCTTTATGCAACAAGTTGCATGTGAGTCGATAGAACCAGTCAGTCGTACATGGACGAGTAAGGTTGGTTCGGGCCGCTTCATCCCACGATACTCATGAATCAAGAAAAGGATAAGGACGGAAGAAATCTGAATATCAACACCCACAAAATCCTTTGTGTTCTAATCGAGATGTCATCTACGCATAGACCTAGCTCATGATGTCACTCTTGGGGAACGTTGCATGGGAAACAAAACGCACATACAATATCTATCCATGGTGATGACCATCTATGAGAGGAGAGATCAGATCCAAATACCCTTGTAGATTGCTAAGAGGGAAGCATTAAGAAATGCGGTTGATGTAGTTGAATGTCTTCGCGATCCAAATCGCAAGCCGTCCCGCGATCCAATCACATCTAGTGCCAAACGGACGCCACCTCCACGTTCAACACACATACATCTCGATGACGATCTCCGCCTTCTTGATCCAGAAAGAGGGGGTGGAGAGGTAGATGAGTTCTCTGACAGCACGACAGCGTGGTGGCGGTGGTGGTGGAGCTGATCCGGTAGGGCTTCGCCGTGCACTACCGAATCGATCTAGAGGAGAAACGATCTAGAGGAAGGGAGAGAGAGCTGTGATGTGGCTTAGGAGTGCGGCTTCCCTCTCTCCTCTCCAATATACTCCCTCCGTCTCAAAATAAGTGTCTTAAGCTTAATACAAATTTGTACTAGAGCTTATACAAAGTTGAGACATTTATTTTGGGACGGAGGGAGTATATAGGAGGGAGGAGAAGGAATGGCACCCTAGGGTTTCCCCTAGGGTCGGTCGGCGGCCCCAAGAGGAGGAGTCCTCTTACAATTCGGGAGGTGGAGCACAAGGAGGAGTCATCCTCCAATTCGGGCTCCCCCACCCACTTCCATACTTGGGCGCATATGCCCATAGGGTCTGGCATCCTAGTCTACCAGGGGCTAGTGCGCCACCACTTAGGCCTATGTGCCCCCTGGGGTGGGTGCCCCCCTGTGAACCCCCGGAACCCATTCGTCACTCCCGATACCTTACTGGTAATGCCCAAAACTCTTCCGAAACCCGTATACCTCTTTCCTATATATCAATCTTCGCCTCCAGACCATTCCAGAACTTCTGGTGACGTTCGGGATCTCATCCGAGACACCGAATAACCTTCGATCACCAACATACATAACTCAACTATACTGAAACGTCATCGAACCTTAAGTGTGCAAACCCTGCGGGTTCGAGAACTATGCAGACATGATCGAGACACTTTCCGGTCAATAACCAATAGCGGGACTTGGATGCCCATACTGAGTCCTACACATTCTACGAAGATATTTATTGGTTGAATCTCCGTGTCAAGGATCCAGTTAATCCCGTATGCTATTCCCTTTGTCCATTGGTATGTTACTTGCCTAAGATTCGATCGTCGGTATCTACATACCTAGTTTAATCTCGTTACTGGAAGTCTCTTTACTCGTTCTGTAATACAAGATCCCTTGACTAGCTCTTTAGTCATATTGCTTGCAAGTTTGTTGTGATGTTGTATTACCGAGTTAGCCCTAGAGATACCACTCCGTCATACGGAGTGACAAATCCCACTCTCGATCCACGCCAACCCAACAAAAACCCTCGGAGTTACCTTTAGAGCAACTTTATAGTCACCTAGTTACGTTGTGATGTTTGATACACACAAGGTATTCCTCCGGTGTCCGGGAGTTGCATGATCTCATGGTCATAGGAACACATAATTGACATGCAGAAAACAATAGCAATAAACTGACACGATCATATGCTATGTTCATAGTTTGGGTCTTGTCCTTCACAACATTCTCCTAATGATGTGATCCTGTTATCAAATGATAATTCATGTCTATGGCCAGGAAACCTTGACCATCTTTGATCAACGAGCTAGTCCTATAAAGGCTCACTAGGGACAATGAGTTGTCTACGTATCCACACATGTATTTGAGTTTCCAATCAATACAATTCTAGCATGGATAATAAATGATTATCTTGAACAAGGAAATATAATAAATAACCACTTTATTATTGCCTTTGGGGCATATTTCCAACACCTCAGCCCTCAGCTCGTGGACGCAGGGAATCAAATCAGGCGTGCGTTGGTGCGACGCACCCTCTGTCTGCGATGGCGGGACGACACGGCGGGGGCGATGCAAGGTCGCGTGTATCCTGGGCGGAGCCCAGGCACCGGGCGATGGTCGACACTCCAATCTGTCCTTCCGTAGGGTGGGCGTGGCCCAAGAAAGGCAACAAGACGCAGTGCTCCCGTGGGCCGCTACATGGCATCACCTTCGATTCGGAGGATTGCCTCAGATCTTTTCTGGCCTCGAACGCCCTCCCCATTGTGTGCAACCCCATCATCATGAGGGTCGCCGTCACCAAGGCCCTTATTGACGGGGGCGTCGGGCACAACATCATCTCCATTACGGTTTTCGAGGCGCTCTGGGTGCCTTACGGCCGGCTGCACCCTAGCAGACCTCTCTATGGGGTAGTCGGCGAGGTTGCGGCCCCTCTCGACCAGATCCGCCTCCCCGACACCTTCCGCACCCATAAAAAGTACCGCACCAAACTCATCAAATTTGACGTGGCACACATCAGCCTCCCATACAACACTATTCCGGGGTATCCCGTGCTCACCACATTCATGGTGGCGACTCATCCGGGGTACAACATCATCAAGATTCGCATAAGCAATGGTGTCCCGACCATGAGATGTGACGAGAGGGATGCACTGAGCTGCCTCAAGCAAGCGCGCACAGCCATGATCTCAACGACTGTGTGTGCAGCAAGCGGGGGCGAGGCGGTGCCTCCCGAGAGCCTACTCGAGGCGGCTTCGATGAGGAAAAAGCTGCAGTTCGCGCAAGACTGGACCAAGATGAAGAAGGTGTCGCTGGATGACGGCGGCTCGGGCTCCACCTTAGCCATTGGCGCTGACCTCGCTCGTGAACAAGAATGCGCAATCATCACCTTCCTTAGGGCCAACGCGGATGTGTTCGCGTGGAACGTGATCGACCTAACCAGAGTACCGAGGCACGTGATTGAGCATAACTTTGAGGTGTGCCCCAACACGCGCCGTCAAGCAGAAGGTGCAGCGCCAAGCACTGGAAAAACAACACTTCATCGTGTCGGAAGTGCACAAGCTGCAAGAAGCTCGGGTCATCCTCAAGGTGCACCACCCGGTGTGGCTCGCTAACCCTGTCATTGTCCCAAGAAGGGCGGCAAGGAATAGATGCATGTCAAATTCACCAACCTCAACAAGGCCTGACCGCTGGACCCTTTCCCTCTCCCACAGATTGACCAGATCATGGACTCCACTGCGTGCTGCAATCTGTTTTGTTTCTTGGACACTTTCTCGGGTTACCATCAGATCATGATGGCGGAGAAAGATGTGGAGAAGACGACCTTTGTCTCCCCTTGCGAGGTATACTGCTATGTGAGCATGCCCTTCGTCCTGAGGAGTGATGGCGCCACCTTCCAACGGCTAATGCAGATTGCGTTGGGGCCCCAGCTCAGGAGGAACACCGAGGCTTATGCCGATGGCATCATGGTCAAGACGCGCGAGTCCAGAACGCTTATCGAGGAAAGGTCAACCTTAAGCTCAACCCTGATAGATGTGTCTTCGGGGTCCCCTCTGGTAAGCTCCTGGGCTTTCTCGTGTCGCATCTAGGGATAGACGTGAACCCAAAGAAGGTCAAGGTCATCGAGCAAATGTGCCCTCCCGAATCCTCAAGGAAATGCATAAGCTGGAGGGATGCCTAGCCTCCCTCGAGTGCTTCATCTCAAAGTTCGGCGAGCCAGTGTTATCGTTCTTCAAGCTAATGAAGAGGTCGGGCCCATTCGCATGGACTATGGAGGGTGACGCCGCCTTTCCGGACCTCAATCGGTACCTCACGAGCCCTCCCGTCATGGTTGCGTCGCGGCCTCGTGAGCCCGTGCTACTGTACCTGGCAGCCACCCCACAGACAGCCAACGCAGCCCTCGTGGTGGAGCGGGAAGGCTCCGCTTGCCCCAAGAAGCAACCGACGGCCGCCCGACATGTGTCGCACGGGCTGGCGCGGAACCCATCAGGCCCCAGCAGAGGCGACCCTCGGGAGACCGCCACCAATATCGGTAGTGTCCCCTCTCAAGAGACTCGCCTCCCCATGAAGAACATCACGCCTCAGGAGGCTACCTCGCTACCGGGGCTCCCGAGACCCGAGTAAAAGCACAATTGCTCCAAAGGGTGGTTTTTATAATTGATCACAACATATGCGTCATTGGACATGTTTATCCAAGTATATTTCAGAAAATTTCAAAAGATGCTTTGGTTAAAGGCATATGTGGAGATGCCCCTTGATGCAAAAAATAATTAGGATTGGCTCAAGCTTCAAGCTAGAAGACTCTTCATTTTCTGTTTGTGATTAATCACATTTGAGTACATAGGAAACCCAATACTACTAAAAGGGGGTGAAGTATTAAAATTAACTGGTTGCTCAAGTGCTCAAAGTTAGCCACCAAAATACTGAGTCATTTTTCCCACATAACCATTATGTCCAATTCCACATATTCAAATTCGGTATCACCAACTTTCATATTTCGTACCCACCGAGTTTAACATCACAGAGAAACCCTAGCCACTTCCATCAAATTGGTGCAACCGAAAAGCATATCAGTGCTACTGAGTATGGGTGACTGATACGTCCCAAACGTATCTATAATTTCTGCTTGTTCCATGATCTTTTGGGTGACATTGTTATATGTTTTGCTACACTTCTATATCATTTTACACATATTTGGACTAACTTACTAACTCAGTGCACCCAGTGCCAGTTACTGTCTGTTGATGTCTATTTTGCAAGGGCTTTTACCCTATTTTCTGAAGCCCGAAAAAATCCAGAAAAAATATATAAAAAATCAGTGAAACAGAAGCTTCGGGATCACCGATGGAGGGCCACAGGGGGGCCAAGGGCCTCCCAGGCGGCTTGCTGGCGTGGCCAGGACCTAGATCGCGCCAGGAGGTTGCCTGGGTGGGTCCCACCTACACCGGTGCCATCCTTTGGCCTATATTTAGTGTTCTGTGGGGAAACCCTCGCAGACTTTCTGGAATCGTGAATTTCTCCATCGTTCCGCCGCAGCAGCGCTTCCGGGATCGGGAGCGTCAGGAGAACTCTTCCCGACACCGTGCCAGAGGGAGCATTGACCTCCGGGAGCTTCTCCACCACCATGGACGCTTCCCGGATGTGCCGTGAGTAGTTTACCTTGGACCATGAGTCCATGACCAGTAGCTATGTGATGTCTTCTCTCCAATTTTGTGCTTCAATGGTTAGTCCTTGTGAGTTGCCCTACATGATCAAGGAATCTATGTAATCCTCTTGCTTTTTCTATGCTCGGTTTGTTGGGATCCGATGGATTATGAGATTATGTTTAGATTGTTATGAGTTATATATTTGATTATCCTTTTATATTATGCTCCTTAGTGATTCATGCATGTTCTCCGTTGCTTTTTATTGCTTTGGCCAAGTAGTAGATCGTAACTCCAAGAGGGAGCATTATGCATGATTGTGGGTTCGGGCCCCTCGATATCTAGCTTGAGTGACAGAAACATGAGACTAGGGGATGTGCTTGTTGCCACCAGGGAGAAAACAACGGTGCTTGTGACCACGCTTGCAAGGATTGTTTACCTTACACATAGTTCATTAATGCAGTTGTCCGTTGCTTTGAGTTTACACTTTGGGTGGGACTCGCAACTTAATACTGGAGAGATGTTCTGGATAGATATCTCAAGGTGGATGATTAGTAAGTAGATGCTGATGAATAAACGGTCTACTTGTCTTGGCATATTGCCCATTACTATTGAACCTCTAACTATCAAGGAGCATAATTAGCATTGTGGTGCGATCATAATTCTGTCAATTGCCCAACTGTGATTTGTTTACCCTAGCATAGTTATTTATCGTCTTTTGGGAGAGATACATCACTAGTGAACGTCATGTGACTCCGGTCCATATCACCATCATTGCTTACACCTCCACTATTTACCGCTTTCTTTACTTTCTGTTGCAATCACTATTACCTTCCCTCTTGTGTTTTGATCCTTTGCAAACTACAAGGCTGGAGAGATTGACAACCTCTCTATACTCTTTGGGAGCAAAGTTATTTGTTGTGTGTGCAGGTCCACGTATTCTGCTAGTGCCAGGGTGGAAGACACCTAATTGTTGAGCCTAGGAGTCCTCCTGGTTGGATAAACCTTACAGTCTCCGTGTAAGGGAAATTTGCTGCTGACTACATCTCCACCTTCCACTTGGGGTAACCAACGAGGGGCGAGAAGTATATCTATCAACTCGTCATGAGTGACCAACATTTGGTTGCCTCAATACACATAATGGGAACTTCCGATTTTGAGTATCGATGTCATCGAGTTTTCTCATCTGACCGTTAGTCATTTTTTCGGTGCCACCAAGTTGTGTATATCGGTCTCACTGAGATTCAAAACTTGCTGCCTTTAGTGCATGTCAGTACCATCGAGTTTCGCACTTTGATGTCACCGATGATGCCACTTTTGGTGTAACGGTTGGATTTTGTGTGCTGCCTATATATACCCCTTCACCCACCTCTCATTCGTGGGAGAAGCACTCAGAACACACACTTCATACTGAGATCCATTTTCTGAGAGAGAACCACCTACTCATGTGTTGAGACCAAGATATTTCACTCCAATCATTTGAAACTTGATCTCTAGCCTCCCCAAACTGCTTTCTAGCAAATCAATCTCTCCTACCCATGTCTATTCTGTGAGAGAGTGATTTTGTGTTGAGGAGACTATCTTTAGAAGCACAAGCGCAAGGAGTTCATAGTTCTACCCCATCTATTACCTTTTGGAGGGTGGTGCCTCGTAGATTGGTTAGGTGTCGCTTCAGAGCCTGCTACTTCGTCTTGTGGAGTTGAACCAAAATGTTTGTAAGGGCAAGGAGATCGCCTACTTCGTGAAGATCTACTATGAGTAAGGCTAGTCATCCATGGACGGAAGCCATGATGGAATAAACAAGGTTGTTTCTTTGTGGATCTTTCATTGGTGGAGCCATCCATGGACTCCCACAGCCATTACCCTCCACGGGTTGAAGTCTCCACTAACATGGACGTACGATAGCGCGACCTATCGAAACAATGCCAAAAATCCCGGTGTCAACCTCATGAGTTTGATCTCCCCACCTTAGTACTTTACTTTACACGTGCATGTTTTACATTCCACTCCTACACTCTAGAACTCCATGTGTAGGGTGTACTTGATTTGCCTTAACTCGCAAATCTGCCCCTCAACTAAAATTGGGAAAAGCCAGAATTTTTATCTTGTCAATTAGTCTAATCACCCCCCTCTAGACATACTTTCGATCCTACAGGTGGTATCAGAGCTTTGGTCTCCATTGCATTGGTTTCATAACCTATGAGAGTATGGCGTCAAGTGAGGGAAATTATCAGCGTAGAGGTTCATACTTCAATGGCACTGATTTTGCTAGTTGGAAGCATAAGATGAAAATGCATATCCTTAGATTTAATCCTCATGTTTGGGTTGTTATTCGTGTTGGTGTGCAAGGTGATTTCTTCAGAGAAGGGCGTGAACCGGATCGTGATGCAACAACGTTGAACTAAAGATGTTGCAACTCAATGCACCTGCTTGCGACATCATCTTCAACTGTCTATGCCCCAAAGAATTCAACAAAATCAGTCGCCTTGAGAATGCAAAAGAAATTTGGGATACTTTGATCGCTATGCATGAAGGTACTGATTCTGTGAGAGAATCTAAGTTGTATGTGCTTCAAAATTAGCTTGACAAGTTCAAGATGAAGGATGGTGAAGGTTTCGCTGTAATGTACTCTAGGCTAGCTCTCATCACCAATGAAATTGTCGGCTTAGGAAGCGTAGAGATGACTGAGAAATTCATCGTCAAGAATATACTTAGAGCTCCTGATGGAAAGTATGACACTGTGTGCATATTGATTCAAATGATGCCAAACTACAAAGATCTCAAGCCAACTAAAGTCATTGGTAGGATTGTTGCTCATGAGATGTCACTCAAGAACAAGGATGAGCTACACAACAAGTCAAGCGGTGCTTACAAAGCTTCATGTGATGCTCCCGCTACTTCAAAGGACAATTTTGTAAATGATGAAGAGATAGGCCTCGTGGTAACAAACTTCAACAAGTTCTATAAGTGTAGAGGCAAAGAGAGAATCTGAAGCTCAAGATATGATGAGAAGTGTTCGTCCAGTCATGACCGAAACTGCTACAACTGTGGGAAGCCCGTACACTACTCCAATGAGTGTTGGGCTCCCTACAAATGAAGATAAGAGTGGCCTCGAAGACGAAGATCAAGAGACGAGTCACCTTGCAGAGAGAGAGAATGAGCATAGAAGATCGTTATGAATGAAGACACTCACAGAGAGGCAAGGAATCAGAGAAGAAGGACAAATTCGCCAAGAGCACCTGAAGAAGAAGACATCAAGCTCATGTTGGTGAATGGGTCTGTGGCTCCGAGTCTGACAACCAATCCGAGAGAAGCTACCACTCCAACTCCGACTATAGTCAAGATGAAGGTGTTGCCGGCATTACACTTGTTTCCTCCAACTCCTACGACTTATTTGATTCACCAAATGAGGGGTTCGGAAACTGCTTCATGGCTAGAGGCTCCAAGGTATCACACCCCGAGTATATTTATTTCAATAGCGATGAGGATGACTTGTTAGGAGAAGATGACTTGCTCTTTGCTAAAAATAGTAATTGCATTGAAAATGAACTTGCTAATTATCATGCTAGTCAAGAGAAATCGAATGACGATGATAAGAAAGATATTGAACGACTAACTCAAGAATTAAAGACTCTTAAGTTAGCTCATGAAACTACTCTAGTAGATCATAGAGAGCTTGCAAGAACTCATGAGAAGCTACGCTTCGAGAAGCTCAATTTGGATCAAGAGGATGAGTTCCTAAAAGCGATCAATGATGATCTTCGAAAGAAGAATTCTTATCCAATCAATGATTACTCTTGTCTACTTTTGTTCCACAAGTTAAAAATAACAACACTAGTAACAAAGGCAAGAAAGTTTCTTCATCTAGTAACAACCATGCTAAAGCTAAATCTAATGATGTTGTTGCTAGTAGCTCTCTTGATTCCACTAATGAATCTCTTATCCAAGTTACACTTGAGCAAGAAAATGATTTATTGAAAGGGATTATAGAGAGAGGTGTCTTCAAGATTCTTGTCGAAAGTAAGGAATTTGAGGAAATTGTACGCAAGCAAGCAGAACATCGGAAAAAACAAGGTGTTGGCTACTTCAACGTCAACGAAGATGATTGGGAAGAAGGTCCATATCCCATTCCTAAGTTTGTTCCTCAAGAGGAGAAGTATGATCCTACTCCCCCCAAGGGAACAAGCTCACAAGATGACCTTCCACCACAAGACCACAAGGGCAAGTGAAAGTTTCAAGAAGACATTGACTTATTTGAAGAGGAACCCCAAGTCAAGGTCAAGTGGATTCCCAAGAACACTTCTAGCACTACCTCATCTAGTGCTACAACAACTCCAAGGATCCCCATCAAGTGGATGTGGATTCCCAAGAAGAAGAACTAGAAAGTTCTTGAGGGGTGACTCCGCCAATGAAATTCACTCTCATTCATTTTGGCAAGAACTATTTGCAATCAACCTCAACCATATGCACTAGTTCAAGGAGTCACACATTCCCTCAAAGGTAAGCAAGGAATAAGGTAACTAATGCATCTTTGGACACCATACCATTTGTGTTTCACTCCATATCCATATATATTCTTGTATATGTTCCTCGTGCTCTGGGACTAACCCATGTAGGTGAGAAGTGTAAGAAACAACAAGGATTGTTCCCAACTCAATATGATCTTCATCAACGTTGAGCATCCACCACTACTTCACCTACTTGAAGTCTTCGATGACAAAACCCAAGGTTAGTTTGTCCCTCTTAGGGGGATGTCATATCAAGGGGGGTCTTTACTATAAGTCTTGAGTATAAGCATCTCCTAAGGATATGAACACATTGATGTTTATGTAAAAGAGGTAACCCCACTTGTGCTTAACGATGACTATGACCTATGATCAAGTATTCTTACTTGGCTCCTATGTCAATATACTCATATATAGATGACTTTGTCATCGCCCATGTGCTTGATAGATGCTAGGATGTTTTTGCATGTTCATCATATTTTATCTATCATTTTATTGTGTGAGCATGTTGGTCTGCATATTCTTGATCATTCGAGGACATCCAATTGTTGTTATTTGGCTTTTGATTTATCTTTTGCCAATTGGATGGACAAGAATGCCTAGGACCCTCCGCTAGCTATCTATGCTATTTAATCTCAAGTTCTATTCATGATTCATCACAAAACTTGAACAAACACTTGTCGATCCCTTTGTGTGAAGGAGCACTCGGAGTTGTGTATCACCAAAGGCTGACTTCCAAAACCTCTTTTTGAATCTCGGTGAAACCAACTCCGCAAACCCGGTTCCACCGAATTCCAAAGTTGATATGGGTTTTTAATCTCGGTACCACCGAAATCACAAACTCGGTTACACTGAGTTTCCGTGTCAAGTGACAGTAGAGGAACTCGGTGATACCGATTTCGTAATCTCGGTGACACCTACAGCAACGGGTATATATTCCAATGGATGGGTTCGTTGAATTCAGATCGTCAAAAACCCTTAGCCTCAAAACCCTAAGCTGCCCCCAAGACCCCTGGTCGTTGCCTTTGCCTCCCCGAGTGCCTCCACTGTTGGGAATCACCGTCGTCGATGAGTTCTTCACCGCCATCGCCACCATAGCCAGACCATCGCCACCATCTGATTCTTACGCAGTGGAAAGTTTATCTACAAGCCACCACGTGCAAACCCCTCTCGTCCACGAGAGTATCTCGTAGCATAGAGGAAGTTGAAATTTCAGGTATGATCTGCCGCAACATGCAACTCGGTGAGACCGAGTTTGCATAATTGATTCCACCGATTTCCCTTTTAGGGTTCCTGAGAAGCAACTCTGTGAGACTGAGCAGATCTTTTTGGTTCCACCGAAACAGACTGCCAAGTCTGCGTTAAGCGAGTAAGCCTTCTCAGTGACTCTGAAAATGTCAACTCGGTGCCACTGATTTACATCCTGTAGAAGATCATACCATCAGTTTCAAACTTCAAATTTTGAAAAATCCTTCTGTGTTTTGTGATGCTCAACCTTTCTGCTCTTCTATATCTGCTTCATAGGTCTGCCTGTCTTCTTGTATGTTGGTTGCTTGCTTGTGTGTCACAGATGTATGGATTGGAAGATAGCCGGAATGATTTCAAGGAACCAAGTGTTGAGATGGCCTCAGGCACTAGTCCTGAGAAGACTGACTCCGACCCTGGTTCCTACAGCTTCCATGGCTTGCCCAAGGCAGCCACCAGGCAGAGGAAGAAACTCAATTCAGATGAAGAAGACTCGGATTTTGTGCCGGAGGAATCCTCAGCTCCTCCAAAGGCTCCAAGGAAGACAGTCAGAAAGGAGTCTGCTAATCCTGCTGATTTGAGAGCACCTCTTATGTAAGGAAAATCACATCACTTTCCATTGATGATCCTCCTAAGAAGGCTGGTGCAAAGATAGCGAGAGGGTGATTCGTGTTGTTGGAAGACCTACTTCCATGTATGAGGACCCAGAAGATGCTGCTGGAGAAGATGAGATCCAGCTGATGCCCCTCCTCCTCCTCCTAAGAAGAAGAAGCTCATGGCTCATGCTATGCCCAAGAAGTCTGTTTCTAAGCCTCCTCCTAAGGCTAAGAAGACTGTATCTCACAAGAAGACCACAAAGGACATTCCTGCAGCTGCTAAGGAGAAAGGCCCTGCTTCCAGTGCCTTTGCTGCAGAGGAAGAAGAAGATGAGAATGCACCCATTCTTAGGAAGCTCCGAGCACATATGCCTCTTCATAATGATGCTCATCAAGGTAGCTGAAGACATGAAGAAGAGAAAAGATGCAGGTTTGAGAAAGTGGAGAGCTGCTGATCCATATGCTATCAGGAGAAGGATTGATGTTGATCCAAGGTTTCACACCAAGAAACAACAAGATTTCTATGAGACTGTCCTATATGAGAAATGTCAAGTTGTTAGCGATATGAGATATGTGGACTGGGCTTACATCAATGCCAATGAAGACTACTTTCCCCATGTGCAATACAACTTGAAGTCTCTGATATTGAAGATTTTGTTGGAAAGGAGATGACCCCATGGAACGATGAACTGATCATGCAATTCTACTCGACTGTTCACTTCTACTGATACGGTTCTATTTTGTGGATGACAGATGGTCACAAGTACGAATCAACTATTGATGAGTGGGCAACTATCATTGGTGACCCTAAGCAGAAAGAAAGTGATGTGGATGTGTATTCTAAAGCAAAAAAGAGTCACAACTCTATGGACAACATGTACAAGCCAATTCCTCACAAGTATTTGGCAACTCACAAGATGGGCTTAGTGTACTTATTGCAAGTAGGAATACCCACCACTAACACTATTCTGATACACACCTTGATGCCTAAATCAGGTGATGATAAGATGATCAGAGGACACTCCATCAACATGCTGCACCTCTACATTAGATTGAGAGTGATGGACTTGATCGTCCCCATTTACCTCTTCAGCCAGAGTTTGAAGACAATGAAGTAGTGATGGATGACAATGATCCCACCTCTGCTACAGTTAGAATGGTTGCTGAAGCAGTAGAAGCTAAGGCTGCTACGAATGTGCCACCACCAGCTCCACAACTCACAACTCAAGCTGAGCAAATGACATTTCTAGTTAGCTCTGTCCAAAGCATGGAGAAGAACATCTCGGAGATACTGCGTAAGCAGAAGCGGGTCGTGGAAACAAAATTTCATGACATGGATGTGAAGGTTACAGAATTGAACACTATAGTCAAACAACTTCAACATGAAGTTGACCCGGTGAAGATTCCACGCTTAGATGACAATGATGATGAAAGTGATGATGATGATGATGAAGAGTCACCTCCTCGCACTTCCACTCAGTTCAGCACCAAGCCTAGATCAGCTATTGTAACCACTCTCGAGACAAGACAGACTTCATCAGCTCAAGCATATGCACCTGCACCTTCAGCTCCAGCCCAGCTCAAGCACTTCCAGTATCCACTCCTCCAGCTCGAGGACATTTTGCAGAAGACTTCGTGGACGCTCTTCAGTCGACTCCATCATCAGTTTCCCACACAGACGATTAGCTCTATACTTTTGAACTTTTTGGTAACTTGTTGCCAAACGGGGGGTGGATTTATAGAGCATAGGGCTTCGACTGAGAGAGAGCTTTTGACTTTATTTGCTCTCACTCGGTATTACAAAACTTTGATCTTTTGGATGACTTTATCCAATCCCCGTGTGTGATCATACGCTTTATCCTATGTGATGCTACATTATTATCTTTTAGCTATCCATGTGATGATCATTCACTTATCTGGTTGGTGTTATGTGCATTACTATTCATTCTTATCTTGTTTACGCACCACCAAGATCTATGTGACATGCAAAAGTGACCCATGATCCTAATTGATTATGCATTTGCATTCAAACACAAATTTTAAATAATGCAAAAATTTAGGGGGAGCTCTTGCTTTTCACATACTTCTCAAAGCGTTGATGCTAATAATTCACTATATCTTTTGTCGAAGCTTTGATCTATATGTTCTCATCAATTACCAAAAACGGGGAGATTGAAAGCATAATTGCTCCCTAGGGTGGTTTTGATAATTGATCACAACGTATGCATCATTGGACTAATATGTTTATCCAAGTGTATTTTTGAAAAGTTCAAAACTTGATTTGGCTAAAGGCTTATGTGGAGATGCTCCTTCATGCAAGAAAGGATTAGGATTGGCTCAAGCTTCAAGTTAGAAGACTCTTCATTTTTCTATTTGTGATAAATCACATTTGACTCCATAGGAGAGCCAATAATATCAAAAGGAGGTGAGGTATTAAAATGAACTGGTTGCTCAAGTGCCCAAAGTTAGCCACCAAAATACTCAGTCATTTTCCCCACATAACCATTCTGTCCAATTACACATACTCAAATTCGGTGCCACCAACTTTCATATTTCCGACCCACCGAGTTTGACCTCAGACAGAAACCCTAGCCACTTCCACCAAATCGGTGCAACCGAAAAGCATATCGGTGCTACTGAGTTTGGGTCACCAACTTTCGGTTGACTCGATACACAAAATTGGAATTTCCGAGTTTGAGTATCGTTGTCACCGAATTTTCTCATATGACCGTTAGTCACTTTTTCAGTGCCACTGAGTTGTGTATATCGGTCTCATCGAGATTCAAAAATTGTTGCCTTTAGTGCATGTCGGTACCACCGAGTTTGCCACTTTTGGTGTAATGGTTGGATTTTGTGTGCTGCCTATATATACCCCTTCACCCAACTCTCATTCATGGGAGAAGCACTCAGAATACACACTTCATATCCAGATCCATTTTCTGAGAGAGAACCACCTACTCATGTGTTGAGACCAAGATATTTCACTCCAATCATTTGAAACTTGATCTCTGGCATCCCCAAACTGCTTTCCAGCAAATTAATCTCTCCTACCCATGCCTATTCTATGAGAGAGTGATTTTGTGTTGAGGAGACTATCTTTAGAAGCACAAGAGCAAGGTGTTCATAGTTCTACCCCATCTAGTACCTTTTGGAGGGTGGTGCCTCCTAGATTGGTTAGGTGTTGCTTGGGAGACTCCTAATTTGTATTGTGGAGTTGAACCAAGATGTTTGTAAGGGCAATGAGATTGCCTACTTCGTGAAGATCTATCACGAGTAAGGCTCCTCGTGTGTGGACGGAAGCCGTGGTGGAATAGACAAGGCCGCTTCTTTGTGGACCCTTCGTGGGTGGAGCCCTCTGTGGACTCTCGCAGTCGTTACCCTTTCTGGGTTGAAGTCTCCACTAACATGGACATAAGATAGCGCCACCTACCGGAACCATGCCAAAAATCGCCGTGTCAACCTCATGCGTTTGATCTCCCTACCGCCTTTACTTTACACGTGCATGTTTTACACTCCGCTCCTACACTATTAGAACTGCATTTGCAGGGTGTACTTGACTTGCCTTAACTACCAAATCTGCCCCTCAACTAAAATAGGGAAAAGGAAGAATTTTTATCTTGTCAAGTAGTCTAATCACCCCCACCCCTCTAGACATACTTTCGATCCTACACCGCGACTCCACACCTTTGATGGTCTCCACGGCTCCACCCCATGAGCCCTTCAGCAAATGCAACAATGACACCATGGATGCAAGGCACGTGGAGCATCTCGTGTACTACGTCAGCACAGTATCGAGAGATGTGCACGAGTGTTATCTCATGCAGCAGAAGCTCCTCCCCGCGCTCCTCGTCGCCTCCAAGAAGCTGCGCTACTACATCCAGGGGCACCCGGTCAAGGTTATCTCTGCCTACCCCTTGGTGCAGGTCCTCCGCAGCCCTAACGTCGTTGGCAGGGTCGCCGAATGGAACATCAACCTACAAGCTTTCGAGTTGGAATTCTGCACCACCAATGTCATCAAGGGTGTGGCCTTGGCAGACTTCATCGCGGAGTGGACGGACCCGAGCAAAAAAGAGCCTTGCGAGGGTGAATCCAACCTGCCTAGGGATGAAGCACCTTTCGGCTGGGTCATGCACTTCGATGACGCCTTCTCCGTGCAGGGCGCGGGGGCTGGCGTAGTGCTCGCTTCGCCAAAAGGCGACAAGCTCTACTACATGGTCTAGTTGTGCTTCAAGCACGACATGAAGGTCTCCAGCAACATTGTTGAGTACGAAAGCGTGATCGCCAGCCTTAAGGACGCCTCGGCCCTTGGCGTCAAGCACCTCATGGTTAAAGGCGACTCCGAGCTCCTGGTCAATATTTCCAACAAGAAGTACGCGCCCAAGGACGAGCACATGGCGGCCTACCTGGAGGAGGTATGTAAACTTGAGAAATGATTTCTTAGTTTGCAATTGCAGCACTTCCCTCGCGATGCCAACTAGGAGGCTGACGACATCGCCAAGCGGGTATCGCGCCGGGAGTCTGAGCGACATGGCATCTTCGAGTAGCACCTCCTCAAGCCGTCGGATGTGCCGCTTGTCGAAAACACTACGCTACTGCCCGGAGGGCTGCCACCTGCACCAACGACGGGTGCGCCAGACTGTGGCCCGCCCTCGGGGGATCGACTACCGCTGTCACTTGAGCCTTAAGAGGGCGATTAGATCGCTGAGCTTAAGGCCTACTTGATTTGTGGTGACCTCCCTGCGGAGGAGAAGGGGCGGACCATGTCGTCCGGCAGGCCACTGCCTACTGCCTGCAGGACAGGGAGTTGTACCGCAGGTGGCCCAACAGTGTCTCGTTGCGGTGCATCTTAGAGAAGCACGGGCGTGAGTTACTTGCCGACATCCACAGAAAGAACTGCAGGCACCACTCTTTGTCGCACACCCTCATCGACAAGGAGTTCTGCAGCGGTTTCTACTAGCCCACTCCACTACGCGACGACACTGAGCTGGTCCGATCCTGCGAGGTGTGCCACTTCCATGCCAAACAGATCCACCAACCCACGCTGGGGCTACAAACCATTCCACTCTCTTTTCCCTTCATGGTGTGTAGGCTGGCCATCCTGGGCCCTTTCCCCCACACGGCGGCCGGCTACCTCTATGTCGTCGTCGACAAGTTCACCAAGTGGACGGACGTTGAAGCCGTCTGCACCATCCCAGGCGGCTCGACCGTCAAGTTCATCAAGGGCCTTCTGTGCCGCTTTGTTGTGTCCAACTACATCATCACCGACAATGGGTCCCAATTCACGAGCGGTATTTTTCAATCATATTGTGCTAACCTTGGTATGCATATATGTTATGCCTCTCTGGCGCACCCATGCAGCAACGATCAGGGTGAGTGCGCCAATGTCGAGGTCCTCAAAGGCCTCAAGACCAGAAGCTTCAAGAAGAAGCTCGAGGCTTGCGAAAAGGGCTGGCTTGACGAGCTATGGTGTATGTTGTGGTCTATTCGCACCATAGTGACCAAGCCCACCGACGAGACCCACTTCTTCCTCGTCTACGAGGCGGAGGCCGTCCTCCCTGCGGAGCTCAAGTACGGTTCCCCGCGGGTGTTGACATTTGCTGAGGCGCATCAGGCTGACTCGCCGGAAGCCGACCTCTTGCTCCTCGAGGAGGCCTATCGTAGGGCCGCCCTTTGCCCTGCAAGATACCAATAGGCCCTACGGCCCTACCACAGCCGTCACGTCCGCCCGCGCACCCTCGAAGTTCGAGACCTTGTCCTGAGGCGGGTCCTCTCTAGGGAGGGACTTCACAAGCTCTCCCCTATGCGGGAGGGCCCCTTCTGGATCGCCCATGTCTCAGCATCTCCGGATGTTCTACCCGTGACCCTCTCATGTAATAATGAGGGGGTTGTATACGCCTGGGGCCTCCAATGCGTAACCCCACGACAAGTCGTGCCGTGGCCGCGGTAGAGGTCCCCTCCCACGTCCAAGTGGAAGTCCCTATGCTCTGTGATGTCCCACAAGCGTATGGGATCGTAGCAGTTTTTGAGGGTAGAGTATTCAATCCAAATTTATTGATTCGCTCACAAGGGGAAGCTAAAGGATATTCTCAGGTATTAGCAGCTGAGTTGACAATTCAACCACACCTGAAAGACTAGTGTCTGCAAGCAAAGTATCAGTAGCAAGGTAGTATGATAGCAACGACACCAAAAAAAGATTTGGCAATTTCCTGCAACTGCGCTAGAAAAGGCCCTGTTGATGGGATGATAGTGCCAACAAAGTCTTGCAACAAGTAACATCAGAGTATCAAGGAACAGTAGTAGTAGCAGCAACAGCAAAGTAACTGCACTAGTGACAGCAGCAAAGTGGCCCAATCCCTCTTGTAGCAAGGGACAAGCCTAGGCAATGTAACGTAGCGAGAACCAGTAGTAAAAGACTCGTAGGCAGTGGATCGGTGATGGATGAGTGTGACGGATGTGATTCATCATGTAATAGCTATAACACGGAGAGATATGTGGCTCGCTCCCGTTCATCAATCTAATGTACGCATGTATTCCGTATGTAGTCATACGTGCTTAGGGAAAAGAACTTGCATGACATCTATTGTCCATCCCTCCCGTGGCAGCGGGGTCCTAATGGAAACTATGGGATATTAAGGTTCTCCTTTTAATAAAGAACCGGACCAACGCATTAACACGCGGTGAATACATGAACTCGTCATATTATGGTCATCTCCGGGAGTGGTTCCGGCTATTGTCACTCCGGGGTTGTCGGGTCATAACACATAGTAGGTGACGACAACTTGCAAGATAGGATCTAAAACACACATATATTGGCGACAACATAATAGGTTCAGATCTGAAATCATGGCACTCGGGCCCTAGTGACAATCATTAAGCATAGCCAAGTAGTAGCAACATCAATCTAGAACATAGTGGATACTAGGGATCAATCCCCGTCAAGAACTAACTCGATTACATGATAGATCTCATCCCACTCATCACCGTCCAGCAAGCCTACGATGAGATTACTCACGAACGATGAAGAGCATCATGGAATTGTCGATGGAGAAAGGTTGATGATGACGATGGCGACGATTTCCCCTCTCCGAAGCCTGAAACGGACTCCAGATCTGCCCTCCAGATGAAGAACAGGATGTGGCGGCGCCTCCGTATCGCAAAACGCGATGAAACCTTCTTTCTGATTTTTTTCCAGGCAAAACGGAAGATATAGGAGTAAGATTGGGGTGGTGGTGCCACGTGGGCCCCACAAGCCCTCATGGCGCAGCCATAGGGGGTGGCCGCGGCCCAGGGGCTTGTGGCCCACTGACACGCCCCCTCACGTGGATCTTTGCGCAGGTATTTTTATTTTATTCCAAAAAAATCTCCGTAAATTTCAGGATGTTCCGAGAACTTTCATTTCTGCACAAAAACAACACCATGGCAATTCTGCTGAAAACAGCGTCATTCCAGGTTAGTTCCATTCAAATCATGCAAATTAGAGTCCAAAACAAGGGCAAAAGAGTTCGGAAAAGTAGATACGACGGAGACGTATCACTCTGCACTGGCGGAATGACTATAAAACCGTGACTATGCCCACACCATAGTGGAAACCCTTGCATCGCGTGTGGGACCAATCGAAGAAGACGTCTCTCGAGTCGGAGCTAACACTTCTTTTAGGTTGACCCATACTGAATACAGCAACTGCCCTTTCTTTCAAGGTTGATCCGTAATGAATACGACAACCGATTTTTCTTCTCCCCTTTTTTACTTGCAAGCAAGCTCACTGGGTTGACTCATGCACGCACGATAGCCGTACCTCCCCTTTTGGGCTTGTAAACGAGTTCGTCTCTGGTTTTGATAAAGATCTTGCTCTTCTGGTTTTCGCGGAGTTTCGTTGGTTTTCTCTTTTCTCACCAGGTGCGCTCACCGCCTCCCCCTTGAACGCCACGCGAGCGGGGGTTGGGGCACGGTGCCCACGCTCAGGACACGGGCTCCGTCCACAGGCCTGTCAGGCTCTGCCTACGAGCATGTTCCCACGCCCGCCACCTCTCCAAGGCCGTAGCGCCAAGTTTCCTCGCTCGACGCACAAAAGGGAGTCGACAAGTGTATGTCATGTGCACGGAGCACGACGCCGCGCGTAAAGGCGCGACACCTGGCGAAGGATCACCTATCAGGCATGCACCTCGGGAGGGCCCTAGCGTGCCACAGGTACTCCCGTTGCTCTGCCCCATAGGGGTGATTGCAGCCTGGTCACCAGGTGGCAGCCAAGCCCCGCATGCGGGACACACGTTGGGTGACACAAGGTACGAAATTACAATAGAGGCACCAGAATCCATGAAAAAAACATTCATGACACGAGCTGGAGGTTCAAGCAAAAGCTGCTCGCTTCGTGCCTCAGTAAGATTACAAGCCGACAGGGCCATGGGACTAGAGAGGCCTAGAGATACGCACAACTCTTGTCGCCATCATCATCGTCCTTGTGCACTTTGGCTTTATCGTCATATTCATCAACCTCGGCCTCGGCACCCCCTCGCCATCGAAGCCGTTGGGGGCGAATTACGCGCTCAACATGTCGACGTGATCTCTCACAACCTTCCCCATGGTGCCGCGGCTCACCTCCAGAACGGGCCCCATCGCGGCCTCGAAATTCAAGTGGGGATCGGTGTGGAATAGGTTGCTGAAGACGCACGTCAGCGCTTGGGACACAAGGTCATGGCTTTCTTCCTTCATCAAGACCCCCACTTCTTGGGCGCCTGCCTCAAGACGTTCCATGACCGTGGTAAATAAATCGATGTAGCCGGCTTCGTTGGGCACAAGAGGGATGGAGACGCTTCCCCTGCAGATGAAACCGAGGGCTCGACGTGCCCACCGCTCGAGACCTCGGAACTTCTTCGAGCGTTGAAGTTGAAGCCCCCGGGCCTCTCTCGCTTCGTCAGTCGCCCGCTCCACGAGGAAGCGGTGCCACTCACGAGCGACTCTAGCTCGGCTACGGTCGTGGCTTGAGCCCGAAGTGCATCCTCCTCCAGGCCTCCTACAAGGGTAAGGGACTCTTTGGGACCATCTATCTCGCACTGCAACTCTACGCGCCGAGATGTGAAGCGGCTTTCCTGTAGTTGCAACTTGCTTCTGTAATCCTTGTGGCCCCGCTCGACCTGCGTGTCGGCGTCCCCTTACATCATTTTCACTTGTTGGTTGTAGGTGGCCTCGGCGCCAATGACGTCCTGATCCAGCGCATGCAGTCGCTCATGCTCCAAGGCCAGCTTCGACGATGCCAAGGCAAGCTGTTGTTCGAGGGCACGGGGGTCTGCCTCGTGAAGGGCGAGCTCCTCCACCTCGACCCTCCGCCCCTTAAGTTGTTGTTCCAAAGAAGCGTTCGAGGTCTGGAGTTCCCGCTCACGCTCCTCGACGGCCTCGCGGTGCTCGTCCGCTTTGTCTGCCTCGTGGAGGGCGCCCTCGCACGCCTCCCTTGCCACGGTGGCGGACGCTTCAATCTTCGGACGCTTCAATCTTCGGACGTGCCTCTTTGTGGTGGTAGTGGCTCAATCTTTGCACAACCACGTCCAGTTGATGCCACCCGTGAGCCAGGCACACGCGTTCCTCAGCGAAGCGTACGTCTACGTCGTGAAGCTCTGCCCCAAGCTGCTTCACCATGCTCAAAGTACTCCTTAGGAGGTCGTCGCGGACCAAAGTCTGGGAGCCCATGAGGTCCAGGGCCTGGTCCGGCTCAGGCCCAACACCATCGCTCCCAAGTAGGGCCTTGGAGGTCCCGGCTCCATTTGCTGGGGGCTAGAAGCTGGTTTATGGCCGCCCCACCTCGTCGGAGCTGGGCGTCGTGCACCGCAGGCTTGAGGCCCCATCCGGGTCGGTTAGCCCCCAGAATCCTTCGTTACGTCTGGAGGGGTGCTGGGGGTGACTAGGGGCTCCAGCCCCCTCGAGACATCCTCACCTGCAGGGCTCCGCGCGGAGGACGCTGGGAAACTTGCCCCCTTCACCTCGCGGCCTCGACACGCGAGTGTGGGGCCTCGTCTCGACCAGGCGCATCGCTCACGCGGTGGTCCGACATGCAATGGTTGCTCTGCCCAGCCCCGGACGGTAGAGAGAAATCGCATGCCGATCCGGGGGGCTGGCCGTCCCTCTTGCCCGCCGGAAGACTGCGCGGAGGAAGGGTCAGTCACACCTGAAGTACGAAGGCGAGGAAAATGGAGGGGTGGTGTTTAAGTGTCCTTGGCGGTCCACCTCCTCCTCTTCTTCAACAACCTTGGTAGAGCCCCAACACTGCCCTCGGGTCGGTCTTGAGGTGCAGGCCCGCCACCTCCCGTTGCCGCGAAGGCCCCCGGCTCAGAACCCAACAAGACAGGCGGGTCCCGAGGCCCCTCGTGGCCTCTGGGAGGCGGCCCTCGCAGGTCGAAGCGGGG
This sequence comes from Hordeum vulgare subsp. vulgare, assembly GCF_904849725.1. Lineage (NCBI taxonomy): Eukaryota > Viridiplantae > Streptophyta > Magnoliopsida > Poales > Poaceae > Hordeum > Hordeum vulgare. Next base: position 206,214,589 of record NC_058519.1, on the reverse strand, counting down.
CATCGCCCGGGAAAATTCTCCCCCATTCTTGTACTTGTACAAGGGGTGCCCCACGGGGAGGCCACCGACGGACTTGTCGAGCAAAACCTGGAGTACCCCGTCAAGGGTGTTGGTCGGCAGGTGATAACGAGTTGATGGATATACTTCTCGCCCCTTGTTGGATACCCCAAGTGGAAGGTGGAGATGTAGTCAACAGCAAATTTCCCTCACATGGAGACTGTAAGGTTTATCGAACCAGGAGGACTCGTAGGATCAACAAGGAGGTATCTTCCATCCTGGCGCAAGCAGAAGACGTGGATCTGCACACAAAACAAATAACTTTGCTTCCAATGAGTACAGAGAGATTGTGAATCTCTCCGGCCTTGTAGTTTCCAAAGGATCAAAACACAAGCGGGAAGGTAATAGTGATTGCAACAAAAAAGTAAATGAAAGCGGTAAAAGATGGAGGTGTAAACAATGATGGTGATATGGACCGGAGTCACATGATGTTCACTAGTGATCTCTCTCTCCCAAAAGACATAAACAACTTTGCTAGGGTAAACAAATCACACTTGGGCAATTGACAGAATTATGATCGCACCACAATGCTAATTATGCTCCTTGATAGTTAGAGCTTCAGTAGTAATGGGCAGTACGCAAAGACAAGTCGACCGTGTATTCATCAGCATCTACTTACTAATCATCCACCTTGAGGTATCTATCCAGAACACCTCTCCGGTATTAAGTTGTGAGCCCCACACAAAGTGTAAACTCAAAGCAACGGACAACTGCATTAACGAACTATGCGTAAGGTAAACAATCCTTGCAACCGTGGTCACAAGCACCATTGTTTTCTCCTTGGTGGCAACAAGCACATCCCCCAGTCTCATGTTTCTGTCACTCAAGCTAGACATCGAGGGGCCCGAACCCACAATCATGCATAACACTCCCTCTTGGAGTTACGATCTACTACTTGGCCAAAGCAATAAAAAGAAACGGAGAACATGCATGAATCACTAAGGAACATAATATAAAAGGACAATCAAATATATAACTCATAACAATCTGAACATAATCTCAAAATCCATCACATCCCAACAAACGGAGCATAGCAATAGCAAGAGAATTACATAGATGCCTTGATCATGTAGGGCAGCTCACAAGGACTAACCATTGAAGAGAAGACATCACATAGCTACTGGTCATGGACTCATGGTCCAAGGAGGACTACTCACGGGACGTCCGACAAGCGTCCATGGCGGTGGAGAAGCTCCCGGAGGTAAATCCTCCCTCCGGCAGGGTGCCAGGAAGAGGTCTCCTCACGCTCCCGATCTCGGAAGCGCTGCGGCGGCGGAACGGTGGAGAAATTCGCAATTCCAGAAAGTCTGCAAGGGTTTCCTCTCAAGACTCTAAATATGGGCCAAAGGAGGGCACCGGAGGAGGTGGGACCCACCCAGGCGACCGCCAGCAGGCCGCCTCGGAGGCCCTTGGCCCCCCTCTGGCCCTTGTTCAGTGATCCGGAAGCTTCTGTTTTGATGATTTTATATATATATCTTTGGATTTTTTGGGGCTTCGAAAAATTGGGTAAAAGCCCCTAAAAAATAGACATCAGCAGACAGAAACTAGCGCTGGGTGCACTAAGTTAGTAGGTTAGTCCAAATATGTGTAAAATAATATAAAAGTGTAGCAAAACATATAACAATGTCACCCAAAATATCATGGAACAAGTAGAAATTATCGATATGTTTGGGACGTATAAGCAGGCGCCCCGGGTGAAGCCGCATGGGATCATTCGGCACGAAGAAGGACCACATATGTCTGGAGTGAAGTTGAACCGACGCAATCTGTCGCCTGAGGAATTCCCTCACAACCGGCACGACGGTCACCCCTCTTCCTTCAAGGTCTCCAATCTCCCCCGCACCGGCGACAACTTTGGGTCAGTGAGTGGCACGTGCTCCCACCTGGAGCTCATGCTGCTTGGAAGACGGGGTCAACAGCAGGGGGTTGTACTGCCCCCCCGTCCAGAAACACCCATTGCCACGTGAAGTCTTCGATGAAGTGATCGATCTCCATGTCGATGCATTCGCCCGCCGTCGCGGTCGCTGCGTGGAAGGACACTCAACGGACGTGGATGTCACCTAGAGGGGGGGTGAATAAGTGCTTTAAAATAATTATGGTTTAGGCTTGAAAAAATGCGGAATAAAACAAACGTTTAATTAGTGAAGCACAAAACCTAAAACAACTAGACTCACCTATGTGCACCAACAACTTATGCTAAGCAAGATGAACAACTAAGTGATAGCAAGATATATAACAATAAACAATACGAATATCACAAAGTAAAGTGCATAACTAAAGGGCTCGGGTAAGAGATAGCTGAGGCACGTGGAGACGACGATGTATCCCGAAGTTCACACCCTTGCGGAAGCTAATCTCTGTTTAGAGTGGTGTGGAGGCATAATACTCCCCAAGATGCCACTAAGGCCACCGTAATCTTCTCGCGCCCTTGCACAATGCAATATGTCGTGATTCCACTAAAGGATCCTTGTGGGTGGTCATCGAACTCGTACAAACAATGTTGGGGCAATCTCCGCAACTTAATTGGAGGCTCCCAGCAACACCACGAAGCTTCACCACAATGGACTATGGCTCCGAGATGACCTCAAATGCTCGGGGCAATCTCCACAACCTAATTGGAGACCCCGATGGTTGCCCGAAGCTTTAAACTACAATGATTGAGCTCCAAGGCACCACCAAGCTTTAGGGTACCAAACACCCAAGAGTAATAAGCTTCTCAACTTTTCACTTCCACGTACCGTCGTGGAGAACTCAAACCGATGCAAATAATGCAATGGCTAGAACACACGAAGTGGTCAAGTCCCTCACACTCAAATCCCTCCACAACAACAAAATCTATAGAGGAATATGAGAGGAAGAACAAGGAGCTCACAAAGAACTCCAACATCAGGATCCAAGGGGTTCCCCTCACATAGAGGAGAAAGTGATTCGTGGAAATGTGGATCTAGATCTCCTTTCTGTTTCCCTCAAAAACTAGCAAGAATCATTGGAGGGGTTGAGAGTTAGCAAGCTCAAAGAAGGTCAACAATGGGGGCAAATCGAGCTCAAAAGTTGGGGACCCAATTGCGGAAGAAGACCCCCTTAAATAGGTCCCCACAAATCTACCCGTTATGTGTAGAATTACACAGGGGCGGTACAACTGGTTATGCGGGCGGTACAACCGGCATGACCGGTACAACCGCCCAACCGCCGGACCACAACAGAAATGTGGCCGGTGGTTCCACCCCGATGCAACCGCTCAACTCGAGCACTGGAAACGACAAAGTCCCAAGCGGTATAACCGCCTGGAACACCGGTAGTACCGGGCTATATAGAATAGCGGTACAACCAGTCTACGTCCACCCAACAACCGGAGCTCAACAAAACTATGTCCGGTTGAAGCCCGTTGTTGGGCCGGTTCAACTGCCCACAGCTGCCACCCTTGGTCACCCAGCTGTGGGCAGTACAACCGCCCGGGGGGTAGCGCTACAACTGCTGGGGACCACTCAAGGGCAGAACCCCCAGGGTATCACCCTGGAGTGGTGGTTAGACCGGATGGCACGCGCGAGCGGTACAACCGCTAGGGTGAGCGGTACAACTGTATCAAGAAAACTCGTAAGACTAGAACTTCCATAACTTCTGCAAATGAGGTCTGGATTGAGCAAACTCAAGCTTGTTGGATCCAGGACAACAAAAACAATCCAACAACAAGAGTTATAATAAGAAGAGGCAGTTATCAAAATGCCAATGATATACAGATGTGAAACCTCTATGAATGATGAACCGGCAAAAACTCCAAGATCGAAAACATCATACATGATGCACATGAACTCCATTTTCGATGAACTCGAGCTTGTCATAAAGATGGCCATAAGCTCTAAAACTCACAAAGAGAAACACCAAACAAGAACCAAGAAATATGATGGAAGGATGCAAATGATTTGAGCTCTCTACGAGCGATATGATTAAGCTACTCACTTGAGACCCCCCCCTTGACACTACGACAATCTATCCTAAAATAGAAAAACCTATCAAGGGAAAACCTATACCTTGCACATAGTCCACTTGAGCTAAATGATGACAGTCTTGACTTCCTCAAGATGGACCACCTTTCTTGATTGCGTTGGCATGATGAAGACTAGTTGATTGCTCCCCCATACACAATATGGATGAGCCACTCTTCAGCACATCTTCACAAGTCCATTGCCACCACAACGAATGGCATGCTTAAAGCATGATATCTTTGTGATGCTCCACTTGAACTTGCACACCGCAATCTTGATGACTATCACCACTTGATGTCATCTTTCATGGGTTGTATGAGATCTTCCTCTTGACGCACACCCATGGAAACACACCTAACCCCACATAGAACTCTCATGAAGACCATGCGTTAGTACACAAAGCGTAGTGGACAATGCTTACCATCCCATGGGAGCACTTGATCCCTCTCGGTACATCTTGTACGCTTTTTGTGTTGATCAACTTGATTCACTCTTTGACTTAGTCTTGATCTACCTTGTGTCTTTGTGACCAATCCTTGGATAAAGCCTTGAATACCACCTTGGTCATCATATAAACTCCTTTAAACCAACACATGGACTTCAAGAAGTGCCTATGGACAAAATCTACAAATATAACTTAAGGCAACCATTAGTTCATATGAATTGTCATCAATTACCAAAACCACATATGGATAAATATGCTCTAACAGACACACACACGGAGAGCTGGTAGGACATGGTCATTTGGAGGGAGAAAAAGTGATGGAATAGCGCCATTGAAGGAGGGACACCAAGAAAGGTGAAGGATGAGAGGAGGAGAACAAACCTCGGGTCAAGGTACATCACATGAATCTGGTAATGCGTGAGCACGACGTCGAAGAACTCCGAGAATGGAGGAAGCAGGCCGGAGAAGAGTGCTGGGAGGTGAATAGAAATGGAAGTTGCCGACAGCTCGGTGGGGGGAGGGTTGAAGCTGGCAAGATCTTGGTTGGCCCCCATTCGCTCGAGCTGCCGCGACCATGGGGAGGATCTTGTCGAGCCCTTCACGATTCAGCACCGTGGACCTACCCAGCGTGGGTCCTGGTGCCTAAGGCAAGGGAGAGCAATCTTCATGAGGCAAATATAACTGAAGGAAGACGGAGCGAGGCGACATGAGGCAAGGGAGAGTTAGTTCGGGGTGGTTACCGAGGCATCGTGGGAAGCAGCAAGGGTGTCCCACGACTGGCCGAGCGCCACGCTGCACCGGGCCCGCATGTAGTTGGGACCCACGTCACCTCACCCCTCCCATTGGGAGGAGTTGTATCCGGTGCGGGCCCAAGAGCTACTATCGGTCCCCTGGCAGCGGGGGTACCCAGGCCCACCGGTCTGCGGCCCACGGGCGTGATGCGGTCGGATAAGCCTCGTTCGGCCCATCGGCGAGCCCGACAAAGAGGACCCTCATGAGAGCCCTCGCCTCGCTAGGTGAGCACTTGAAGGTTGTCGTCAAGGTCCTCGGTAGGGCGTCCGTCAAGGTTTCCCTCTAAGACCCTCGCGCCCACCGAGGGCGACTTGGCAGGGTCCCATGATCCGGCTTCTTCACGTGGATGAGGCACGCTATGCACGCGGCACAGGAGCGGTTCTAGCAGGCACAGACGGGGAGGATTTCCCCTTCCATGCTAAGTGAGGTGGGACAGCTCGCGTGCTCGTGAAGCAACTCCCGAAGGTTTCCCGTTTTGTGCAAGAGGACTAAAGCTGGGGCTCAGCAGGATGGAGGTCACCCCGAGCCCACCAGCGCGTCATGAAGAGAAGCTTTTGCAAGCGAAGACCACCTTTGCCAGGGCGAACTGCAGTCGTGTCGCCTTTCGATAATGACCGTTGTGGCAACCCTTCCCGCCAATGTTTTCGAGGGGAAGAGAACCAATACCAGTATATAGGAGAGGGCGACCTCCGTAGAAGAGGATCGAACCTCATCCCCCGACTAGGGCAAGAACCCACCTTTGTACTTGTCTTCCACCTCAAGCAATCCCACCACAAGAAGGAGTAGGGTTTTACACCGTGAGGTGGTCCGAACATGGGTAAACTGCTGTGTGTTTGAGCTCGTTTTCCAAGCTCATGCCACCGGATAGTCGCCGTGGAGCCGCCAGGTAGAATAGGGGAGGGGAGCGAACGCATCCCAATGTTTGAACCTTTCCTTGGGTCCACGGAGCCCCGATTCCGATAGAAGTTGATGTTGGGCTCAAGCAATGAAATATTACCTCCTTCAGTGATCGAGAACCCCACTTATTTAGAATATACCGAGAAACTAAAAGACCAAATTTGCAGCAATTGGACTTTGAAAAGAGATGCTTGTCCTCCAAAACACGCCCGGAGAATGGTAGTCACCGATCCATAGTGAATCAAATCTATGGAATTAAATCTTGGAACGTGTGAATTCTTCCACCAAGATGAATTTGTGATGATCACTACCTTCCTCGTAGTTGACGGGGACGCCCCACTTCCTTCATACTTCTACCACAAAATCTTGACCTTTATCGAAATCAAGATTTGCAAGAGTCATCGGGACAACTAGTTGCGAGCGTCATGTTCGGTGTGGACCACGTCACAACTTACGGGTGGATTGCCACGGCCGAGGGGCCATCGACTGCGAAGGGGCTAGGCTGTACCAAAACTCACTCGAGGGCAAGGAGAGCGTGGATGTGTCGTCGACCTTCGGAAACGACGCGTTTGATTATTTTCGTGAGAGCTTGGCGGTTTTTTTGTCTTTTCTGTTTCAGAGCGTGAGAGCTCTTAGATTGTTCTAGGCTTATAATACTATTGTACTACTGATATAAAAGTTGTAGTGAATGAGTGATAATTAATACTCCCTTTGTTCCAAAATAAATACTTGCTCCATCTCGGTGCATTAGACTACCCACAATGGAAATAACATAGGTAGTAACATAGATGACACGTAAGCAAGAAATATGATGTGGCAACTAATTAATGAGAAGAGTGAGAAATTGGGTAACTTAGCATGTTACTCATACTAGGAGTAACATAGCGGATACCGATGCAAAATGAGTCTATAGGCTAATAAATGAAAGGCTCAATGTTACTAACCCTATGTTACTATCTACTATGAGGGTAGTAACTTAGACTAGTAACATATGTATGTTACTACTCTATGTTACTCTCCATTGTGAGTAGTCTTAGGCATCTTACGAAAATTAAATAATCCCAAAACACTAAGGCACATTAGAGTAGTACTAGTTGCATGCATATTAATTAGACTCCATCTATTAATTAAAAGACCAATGCATGCAATTTCTGGGGCACACATTTCAAATTGGAAGAGGTCTCCTAATTAATAGCACGTTTTTAGTTGAAAAAGAAATAGTGTGATTTGCTTCCTCTGCAATTCAATTTCTTCTCGTAACCAATCTTTGTGTGGCTAGGTTGCAGTGCACCTTCTAAGATGCCTAAGGCTGGTTGTAATAGGTAGTATCATATACTAGTATCATGCATATGATACTAGCGTATGATACCATAACCATAATGCATAGTATCATGTGTTACTACCTCCGTCACGGTTTAGAAGGCACAGTTAAATTTACATGCATTTCCACAATAGGCAAGGTTTAAGTCGCATTGCATTTACTCCTAGCTTCTAATTAGTACTCTGTTGTACTACTTTTATATGCATGCGTAGTGCGAATACTATTTTTTAACTCATTTCATAGCCAATCAGTAACCACCTAGGTTCTAGAGAATTTCCATGCACGCCTTCTAAACCGTGACGAAATGAGTAGTATCATAGGATGGTTCATTTATTGTCATGCAAGACACATACTTCTAAACCGTGACGGAAGGAGTAGAATTTCCATGGGTTTGTGAAAAAAATTGTTTTTGAAGAGGCGCCCTACAAACTGTGATGGAGGGAGTAGTAACACATCATTTAATATGATACGGTATCCTGATATGATACTCAATCCTCTCTTTCTTCATTTAATTCTATATCACCTCATCGAAATTGCCTAGTTGGCATGCATGATACTACGTATGATTATTCCATTACGGATAACGAGGGAGTATCATAGATTTAGTACTTAATTAGTATAAAATTTGTATTAGATCAATGATACTTATTTACTTAATTAATACAAATTTTGTTGGAAATATGCCCTAGAGGCAATAATAAATTAGTTATTATTATATTTCTTAGTTCATGATAATCGTTTATTATCCATGCTATAATTGTATTGATTGGAAACACAATACTTGTGTGGATACATAGACAAAACACTGTCCCTAGTAAGCCTCTAGTTGACTAGCTCGTTGATCAAAGATGGTCAAGGTTTCCTGGCCATAGGCAAGTGTTGTCACTTGATAACGGGATCACATCATTAGGAGAATCATGTGATGGACTAGACCCAAACTAATAGACGTAGCATGTTGATCGTGTCATTTTGTTGCTACTGTTTTCTGCGTGTCAAGTATTTATTCCTATGACCATGAGATCATATAACTCACGGACACCGGAGGAATGCTTTGTGTGTATCAAACGTCGCAACGTAACTGGGTGACTATAAAGATGCTCTACAGGTATCTCCGAAGGTGTTCGTTGAGTTAGTATAGATCGAGACTGGGATTTGTCACTCCGTGTGACGGAGAGGTATCTCGGGGCCCACTCGGTAATACAACATCACACACAAGCCTTGCAAGCAATGTAACTTAATGTAAGTTGCGGGATCTTGTATTACGGAACGAGTAAAGAGACTTGCCGGTAAACGAGATTGAAATAGGTATGCGGATACTAACGATCGAATCTCGGGCAAGTAACATACCGAAGGACAAAGGGAATGACATACGGGATTATATGAATCCTTGGCACTGAGGTTCAAACGATAAGATCTTCGTAGAATATGTAGGATCCAATATGGGCATCCAGGTCCCGCTATTGGATATTGACCGAGGAGTCTCTCGGGTCATGTCTACATAGTTCTCGAACCCGCAGGGTCTGCACACTTAAGGTTCGACGTTGTTTTATGCGTATTTGAGTTATATGGTTGGTTACCGAATGTTGTTCGGAGTCCCGGATGAGATCACGGACGTCACGAGGGTTTCCGGAATGGTCCGGAAACGAAGATTGATATATAGGATGACCTCATTTGGTTACCAGAAGGTTTTCGTGCATTACCGGAAAAGTTTCGGGCTCATCGGTAGTGTACCGGGAGTGCCGGGAGGGGTGCCGGGGACCACCGGGAGGGGTGTCACGCCCCAAGGGGTCTCATGGGCTATGGGAAGAGATAAACCAGCCCCTAGTGGGCTGGAATAAGTTCCCACTAAGGCCCATAAGGTTTGAGAAGGAAAAAACACAAGGTGGAAAGAGTTTCCAAGTGGGAAGGTGGAATCCTACTCCAAGTAGGATTGGAGTAGGACTCCTCCACCTCCAATTTCGGCCAAACCTTGAGGGTTTGAGGCTGCCTCTTGCCTCCCCCTCCCTCCTATATATACTGAGGTATTAGGGCTGATTTGAGACGACTTTCTCACGGCTGCCCGACCACATACCTCCATAGTTTTTCCTCTAGATCGCGTTTCTGCGGAGCTCGGGCGGAGCCCTGCTGAGACGAGATCATCACCAACCTCCGGAGCGCCGTCACGCTGCCGGAGAACTCTTCTACCTCTCCGTCTCTCTTCCTGGATCAAGAAGGCCGAGATCATCGTCGAGCTGTACGTGTGCTGAACGCGGAGGTGCCGTCCGTTCGGTACTAGATCGTGGGACTGATCGCGGGATTGTTCGCGGGGCGGATCGAGGGACGTGAGGACGTTCCACTACATCAACCGCGTTCACTAACGCTTCTGCTGTACGATCTACAAGGGTACGTAGATCACTCATCCCCTCTCGTAGATGGACATCACCATGATAGGTCTTCGTGCGCGTAGGAAATTTTTGTTTCCCATGCAACGTTCCCCAACAGTGGTATCAGAGCTAGGTTCATGCGTAGATGTCTTCTCGAGTAGAACACAAAAGTTTTTGTGGGCGGTGATGTGCGTTTTGCTGCCCTCCTTAGTCTTTTCTTGATTCCGCGGTATTGTTGGATTGAAGCGGCTTGGACCGACATTACTCGTACGCTTACGAGAGACTGGTTTCATCGTTACGAGTAACCCCCTTTGCTCAAAGATGACTGGCAAGTACTGTTTCTCCAACTTTAGTTGAATCGGATTTGACCGAGGAGGTCCTTGGATGAGGTTAAATAGCAACTCATATATCTCCGTTGTGGTGTTTGCGTAAGTAAGATGCGATCCTACTAGATACCCTCGGTCACCACGTAAAACATGCAACAACAAAATTAGAGGACGTCTAACTTGTTTTTGCAGGGTATGATTGTGATGTGATATGGCCAACGATGTGATGTGATATATTGGATGTATGAGATGATCATGTTGTAATAGAAATATCGACTTGCACGTCGATGGTACGGCAACCGGCAGGAGCCATAGGGTTGTCTTTATACTAACGTTTGTGCTTGCAGATGCGTTTACTATTTTGCTAGGATGTAGCTTTAGTAGTAATAGCATAAGTAGCACGACAACCCCGATGGCAACACGTTGATGGATGATCATGGTGTGGCGCCGGTGACAAGAAGATCGTGCCGGTGCTTTGGTGATGGAGATCAAGAAGCACGTGATGATGGCCATATCATGTCACTTATGAATTGCATGTGATGTTAATCCTTTTATGCACCTTATTTTGCTTAGAACGACGGTAGCATTATGAGGTGATCTCTCACTAAAATTTCAAGACGAAATTGTGTTCTCCCCGACTGTGCACCGTTGCGACAGTTCTTCGTTTCGAGACACCACGTGATGATCGGGTGTGATAGACTCAACGTTCACATACAACGGGTGCAAAACAGTTGCACACGCAGAACACTCGGGTTAAGCTTGACGAGCCTAGCATGTGCAGACATGGCCTCGGAACACATGAGACCGAAAGGTCGAGCATGAATCGTATAGTTGATATGATTAGCATAGAGATGCTTACCACTGAAACTATTCTCGACTCACGTGATGATCGGACTTGAGATAGTGGATTTGGATCATGTACCACTCAAATGACTAGAGAGATGTACTTTTTGAGTGGGAGTTCTTAAGTAATATGATTAATTGAACTAATTGTCATGAACATAGTCTAATGGTCTTTGCGAATTACGATGTAGCTTGCACTATAGCTCTATGTTTTTATATGTTCCTAGAGAAAATTTAGTTGAAAATTGATAGTAGCAAACTTTGCAGACTGAGTCTGTAAAACCGAGGATTGTCCTCGTTGCTATGCAGAAGGCTTATGTCCTTAATGCACCACTCGGTGTGCTGCACCTCGAGCGTCGTCTGTGGATGCTATGAACATCCGACATACACGTTACTGATGACTACACGATAGTTCAGTGCAAGATACTTGATGGCTTAGAAGCAAGGCGCCGAAAACGTTGTAAAACGTCACGGAACATAAGTGATGTTCCGAAGAGATGAAATTGTGATTTCATGCTTGTGCCCTTGTTAAGAGGTACGAGACCTCCAAACAAGATTCTTTGTCCACAAAGTAAAGGAGAAAAGCTCAATCGTTGAGCATGTGCTCAGATTGTCTGAGTACGACAATCGCTTGAATCAAGTGGGAGTTAATCTTCCAGATGAGATAGTGATGGTTCTCCAAAGTCACTGCCACCAAGCTATGAGAGCTTCGTGATGAACTATAACATATCAAGGATAGATACAATGATCCTTAAGCGATTCGCGATGTTTGACACTGCGAAAGTAGAAATCAAGAAGGAGCATCAATAGTTGATGGTTTGAAAAACCACTAAGTTTCAAGAAAGGCGAGGGCTAGAAGGGATACTTCGTGAAACGGCAAAACAGTTGCTGCGCTAATGAAGAGACCCAAGATTAAACCCAAACCCGAGACTAAGTGCTTCTGTAATAAGGGGAACAGTCACTGAGGCGGAGCAACTCTAGATACTTGGGAGATAAGAAGGCTGGCAAAAGTCGAGAGAAGTATATTTGATATACATAATGTTGATGTGTACTTTACTAGTACTCCTAGTAGCACGAGGGTATTGGATACCGGTTCGGTTGCTAAGTGATTAGTAACGCGAAATGAAAGCTACGGCATAAGCGGAGACTAGCTAAAGGCGAGGTGACGATACGTGTTGGAAGTGTTTCCAAGGTTGATATAATCAAACGTCACATGCCCCCTCTACCATCGGGATTGGTGTTGAACCTAAATAATTGTTATTTGGTGCTTGCGTTAAGCATGAACATGATTGGATCGTGTTTATTGCAATACGATCATTCATTCAAAGAGAATAATGGTTACTCTATTTGCTTGAATAATCACCTTCAATGGTTTATTGAATCTCGATTGTAGTGTTACACATTGGTGCCAAAAGATACGAGTTAAATGATGATAGTACCACTTACTTGTGGCACTGCCGCTTGAGTCATGTTAGTATATAAATTGCATGAAGAGGCTCCATGCTGATGGATCTTTACTCACCTGATTTTGAATCACTAGTGACATGTAAATCATACCACATGAGCAAGGCCTTGTTTTCATTGAGATGAAACAAGATAGTAACTTGTTGGAAGTGATACATTTTGATGTATGCAGTCCAGTGAGTGCTGAGGCACGCAGTGGATATCATTATGTTCTTACTTCACTAACGACTTGAGTAGATGCAGGAGTATTTGCTTAATGAATCACAAGTCTGAAATATTGAAAAGTTCAATTCTGTTTCAGAGTGAAGTTCGTCGTAACAAGAGGATAAACTGTCTACGATATGATCATAGAAATGAATATCTGAGTTACGAGTTTTTGGTACACAGTTAAGACAATGTGGAAATTGTTTCACAGTTCATGCCACCTGGAACATCATGGTGTGATGATGTGTCTGAGCGTCATAGCCACGCACTATTTAGTATGGTGCATGTTGTGATGTCTCTTATCGAATTACCACTATCGTTTATGGGTTATGCATTAGAGACAACCACATTCACTTTAAATAGGGCACCGCGTATTTCCGTTGAGATGACACAGTATAGACTGAGGTTTAGAGAAATCTAAACTGTCGTTTCTTGAAAGTTTGGGGCTTCGAAACTTATGTGAAAAAGTTTCAGTCTGATAAGCTCGAACCCAAAGCGGATAAATGCATCTTCATAGGATATCCAAAACAGTTGGGTACATCTCCTATCTCAGATCCGAAAGCAAAGTGTTTGTTTCTAGAAACGGATCCTTTCTCGAGAAAAGGTTTCTCTCGAAAGAATTGAGTGGGAGGGTAGTAGAACTTGATGAGGTTATTAAACCATCACTTCAACCAGTGTGTAGCAGGGCATAGGAAGTTGTTCCTGTGGCGCCTACACTAATTGAAGTGGAAGCTGATGATGGTGATCATTGAGCTTCGAATCAAGTTACTACAAACCTCGTAGGTCGACAAGGTCACGTACTGCTGCAGAGTAGTACGGTAACCCTGTCTTGGAGGTCATGTTGTTGAGCAACAGTGAACCTACGAGTTATGGAGAAAGCGATGGTGGGCCCAGATTCCGACAAATGGCTGGAAGCCATGAAATCCGAGAGAGGATCCATGTGTGAAAACAAAGTGTAGACTTTGGTAGAACTGCTTGATGGTCATGGGACTATTGGGTAAAATGGATCTTTAAAGGAAGACAGACGATGATGGTGATAAGTCACTATTAAGAAAAGCTCGACTTGTCGCAAAGATGTTTTCGACAAGATCAAACAGTTGACTATGATGAGTCTTTCTCACTCGTAGCGATGCTAAAGGTCTGTTAGAATTGTGTTAGTAGTTGCTGCATTATTTATGAAATATTGCACGTAGGATGTCAAAACATTGTTTCCTCGACGGTTTCCTTGAGCAAACATTGTATGTGATACAACCAGAAGGTTTTGTCGATCCTAAAGATACTAGCAAGTATGCAAGCTCCAGTGATCCTTCAATGGACTGGTGCAAGCATCTCGGAGTTGGAATAAGCACTTTGATGAGATGATCAAAGATTTTGGGTTTGTACAAGGTTTATGAGAAACTTGTATTTCCAAAGAAGTGAGTGGGAGCACTATAGAATTTCTGATAAGTATATGTGGTTGACATATTGTGGATCAGAAGTGATGTAGAATCTCTGTAAAGCATATAAGGTTGTTTGAAAGGAGTTTTCAAAGGAATACCTGGATTGCGCTACTTGAACGTTGAGCATCAAAGATCTATGGAGATAGATCAAAAGCGCTTAATGAAAGTTTCAATAAAATGCATGCCTTGACAAGTTTTTGAAGGAGTTCAAAATAGATCAGCAAAGAAAGAGTTCTGGGTTGCGTTGTGAGGTGTGAATTTGAGTAAGACTCAAAACCCGACCACGGCAGAATAAAGAGAATAGACGAAGGTCGTCTTCTATGCCTTAGCCGTAGAATCTAAAGTATGCCATGCTGTGTACCGCACCTGATGTGTGCCTTGACTCAAAGTATGTTGAGAGGTACAGAGAGTGATCCATGATTGAATCACTAGCAGCGGTCAAAATTTATCCATAGTAACTAATGGACTAAGGAATTTTTCTCGATTATGGAGGTGGTTAAAGAGTTCGTCGTAAAGGGTTACGTCGATGCAAGCTTTGACACTAATCCGAATAACTATGAGTAGTGAAACGGATTTGTATAGTAGAGTAGATATTTGGAGCATTTCCGAATAGCACGTAGTAGCAGCATCTATAAGATGACATAAAGATTTGTAAAGAACGCACGGATCTGAAAGTTTCAGAACCGTTGACTAAAACCTCTCTCACGAGCAAGACGTGATCAGACCCCATATGGGTGTTGGATTCGTTGGAATCACATGGTGATGTGAACTAGATTATTGACTCTAGTGCAAGTGGGAGACTGTTGGAAATATGCCCTAGAGGCAATAATAAATTAGTTATTATTATATTTCTTAGTTCATGATAATCGTTTATTATCCATGCTATAATTGTATTGATTGGAAACACAATACTTGTGTGGATACATAGACAAAACACTGTCCCTAGTAAGCCTCTAGTTGACTAGCTCGTTGATCAAAGATGGTCAAGGTTTCCTGGCCATAGGCAAGTGTTGTCACTTGATAACGGGATCACATCATTAGGAGAATCATGTGATGGACTAGACCCAAACTAATAGACGTAGCATGTTGATCGTGTCATTTTGTTGCTACTGTTTTCTGCGTGTCAAGTATTTATTCCTATGACCATGAGATCATATAACTCACGGACACCGGAGGAATGCTTTGTGTGTATCAAACGTCGCAACGTAACTGGGTGACTATAAAGATGCTCTACAGGTATCTCCGAAGGTGTTCGTTGAGTTAGTATAGATCGAGACTGGGATTTGTCACTCCGTGTGACGGAGAGGTATCTCGGGGCCCACTCGGTAATACAACATCACACACAAGCCTTGCAAGCAATGTAACTTAATGTAAGTTGCGGGATCTTGTATTACGGAACGAGTAAAGAGACTTGCCGGTAAACGAGATTGAAATAGGTATGCGGATACTAACGATCGAATCTCGGGCAAGTAACATACCGAAGGACAAAGGGAATGACATACGGGATTATATGAATCCTTGGCACTGAGGTTCAAACGATAAGATCTTCGTAGAATATGTAGGATCCAATATGGGCATCCAGGTCCCGCTATTGGATATTGACCGAGGAGTCTCTCGGGTCATGTCTACATAGTTCTCGAACCCGCAGGGTCTGCACACTTAAGGTTCGACGTTGTTTTATGCGTATTTGAGTTATATGGTTGGTTACCGAATGTTGTTCGGAGTCCCGGATGAGATCACGGACGTCACGAGGGTTTCCGGAATGGTCCGGAAACGAAGATTGATATATAGGATGACCTCATTTGGTTACCGGAAGGTTTTCGTGCATTACCGGAAAAGTTTCGGGCTCATCGGTAGTGTACCGGGAGTGCCGGGAGGGGTGCCGGGGACCACCGGGAGGGGTGTCACGCCCCAAGGGGTCTCATGGGCTATGGGAAGAGATAAACCAGCCCCTAGTGGGCTGGAATAAGTTCCCACTAAGGCCCATAAGGTTTGAGAAGGAAAAAACACAAGGTGGAAAGAGTTTCCAAGTGGGAAGGTGGAATCCTACTCCAAGTAGGATTGGAGTAGGACTCCTCCACCTCCAATTTCGGACAAACCTTGAGGGTTTGAGGCTGCCTCTTGCCTCCCCCTCCCTCCTATATATACTGAGGTATTAGGGCTGATTTGAGACGACTTTCTCACGGCTGCCCGACCACATACCTCCATAGTTTTTCCTCTAGATCGCGTTTCTGCGGAGCTCGGGCGGAGCCCTGCTGAGACGAGATCATCACCAACCTCCGGAGCGCCGTCACGCTGCCGGAGAACTCTTCTACCTCTCCGTCTCTCTTGCTGGATCAAGAAGGCCGAGATCATCGTCGAGCTGTACGTGTGCTGAACGCGGAGGTGCCGTCCGTTCGGTACTAGATCGTGGGACTGATCGCGGGATTGTTCGCGGGGCGGATCAAGGGACGTGAGGACGTTCCACTACATCAACCGCGTTCACTAACGCTTCTGCTGTACGATCTACAAGGGTACGTAGATCACTCATCCCCTCTCGTAGATGGACATCACCATGATAGGTCTTCGTGCGCGTAGGAAATTTTTGTTTCCCATGCAACGTTCCCCAACAAATTTTGTATTAGATCAACCACACTTATTTTGGGAATATGAATTTAAAGGAGAGGTAGTTTTGATATGTTCAGCAAACCGGTTTCGCAGTGCGTGTGCAACCTTCTTGGAAGTGATAGAACATGTAATACAGTGGGCGAACACGTGCTTGATTAGGCCAACTCTACCGCATGACCCCAAATCGTTCGGGTGTGTCCGTTTGAGGCAAAACGGATAAAATAGACGACCCACCGCACGGGAGTATACCCACTTTTTGCTAGGTCCGTGTCCGTTTCTACCCTATTTCCAGACCAAAGTTGGTCTGGGTTTGGGGCCAAATCGGACAGAAAACGTACACCTTCGCGTCCTCTTCGTCCGACTGTGTCCGCGTCTGGCCCACATGTCACCCTCTCTCCCCATCTTCTCTTCCGTGACTACCATGCGCGGCGGCGGCGCGCGGCGGTGCGGGCACGGTGAGGCAGTAGCGGGGCGCGGTCGGCGGCGAGACGCTGGGACGGGGCACGAGGCGCAACGGCAGGCGCGGCGCGGGGCGCGGCGCTAGCGCAGGGGCGGGGCGCAGCGGCAGGGCATGGCGCGGCGCTCGGGCGGGGCGGGGCACAACGACATGGCACGGCGCAACGCTGGGGCGGGGCGGGGCGCAGGGCGCGGGAGCGGCCGGATCTGACCAAGCTCTGAGAAATAGGGGTAGAAATGGGGTAGTAGCGTTGGGTGAAAGGACTTTGTCCGGTGTCTGTCCGGTGTTCGTTGTCCGTTTTCTACCCTAAACGAACAAAATCCACTGCCACTTGAAGGGACTGATGGCAGTTACCTAGGGCGCTCCTGCGATTCCGCCGGCGACGACGGGGCTCCCTAGATCTCTTGCCCTAGTTTGAGGACGGCGATCCCCACGATCCCGCCTCTCCTCTTTATCCGTCGTTTCCTTCCTTCTCCTCTCTAAGAGTCCACGCGCTGTTGGGTGTGGTCGTCCTCGAGATGGCGCAGGAAATTGCAAACTCTGGAGTTCCCGTTCCCAGTGGTACCCGGGTGCCTAGGGGAGTTCTATCGATCTGCACTGCTGGTGGTTCAGCGTCGCCTATGAAGGATCCTCAGTCTTCGTCTGCGGGAGACAACGTGGCTACGATGCTTGATCGTCTAAACCTCACGACTCAGGAATCATCAGCGTTTATTATCGAGGAAGATGATGAAGACTACCCAGGCTGTCTCTCTTGGGCGATTGTTGGAAAGGTTCTGGCTCCTAACACCCTCCATATCTCAACAATCAGATTAGTTCTTAGGCCGGCTTGGGGTAATCCTAGGGGTCTTGAGTTCCATCCGTTGGGGCCGAACAGATTCATGGCTGAATTTGGGTGCAAAGAAGACAAAGATCGGGTGTTGATGGGATCGCCTTGGGCGATTAGCATGCACTGTATTTTGTTCAAGGAGTTTGATCCAACCCTTCGTCCGAGTGATGTTCGTTTTGATACTCTGTCGTTGTGGGCTCATATTATGAATCTGCCTTTTGGATTTATGAATGATGTTCGAGGGAAAGCCTTGGCATCTAAATTGGGCAAGGTGGAGAAGATGGATGTTGATGACAAAGGTCGTGCATGGGGTGATTTCCTGCATGTCAGGATCTCTGTTGATGTTAATCTTCCCTTGATGCGATGTGTGTCAGTGTTTTCTCAGAAGCGGAATGCTACTGATGTCTACCAGGTGAAATACGAAAGACTCCCGTTATTCTGTTTCCACTGTGGCTGTGTGCGGGACTCGTCCGTCATGTGTCCATTGCCAGGTGAACGTGATGCTGAGGGACTCCTTCCGTACCACAGTTCAAGATTGTGTGTTCAAGATGACATGAAGAAGATGCCGGTAGGAGCTAAATCAGGCCAGAACTCTTTTTCAAAGAATACTGCTCTGGGGTCTCGTGGTGGTGTACATG
Organism: Hordeum vulgare subsp. vulgare; assembly: GCF_904849725.1. Classification (NCBI taxonomy): domain Eukaryota; kingdom Viridiplantae; phylum Streptophyta; class Magnoliopsida; order Poales; family Poaceae; genus Hordeum; species Hordeum vulgare. The sequence goes on along the minus strand of NC_058519.1, from coordinate 206,195,927 downwards.
CATCGGTTAATATGCAGCCTGGGGGTGCGTGGTAATGACATTGCGGGTGAGGGTATTCCTCCCCCTAAACCAAGGAAACCTAGAGCTACCTGGGCAAGGAAGGTTGCCACTTCTGATGTGAATATGAGGAGGTCTGATGGTTCGGCAGGTGATGCGTGTGCACGGAGTCTTCCTACATCTTGTGGGCAGAAGCGCAAGGAGTACCAGCCGATTGTGCCGGTGCAGCTGCAGCAGGATGTGCAGGAAACCTCTCCATTACCTATGATTCTGGTTGGTAACAAGGGATCGCCGGCTGATATTCAGACTACCATATCTGACAATGGCCATCTTCCAGCTGTCGAGACTAATAAGAAGCAGAGAACATCACCCTCAACTAGATCGGCGGATCAGGCAGCGGCTGCGGAGCAGCCCTGCCAGACGCAATGAGTCTCTTATGTTGGAACTGTCAAGGGCTTGGGTCGAACTCGACAGTTGGCGAGCTTCGCTGGTTAGTGAGGTTCTTCCGACCTTCCTTCCTCTTTCTGTCAGAAACGAAGATGAATGATTCTAGGGTTCAAAATTTCATGTGGTCTCTCGGATACTCGAGTAGTTTTGCTGTGAGCAGTGTTGGTCTCAGTGGAGGTCTAGCATTATTTTGGCAGCATCAATACACTGTCTCTCTTAAGGGTTTCAACTCTCATTCTATTGACGTGATTATAGCACAGCAAGATTGCGCCCTGTGGCGTGCTACTTTTGTGTATGGTGAGCCTCGCCGTGAGCTTCGTCACGAATTCTGGAGGTTGTTATCTCGGCTGCGGTCGGAATGGAGAGGACCATGGATTTGTTGCGGTGATTTTAATGAGGTTCTTTGCAGTGATGAACATATTGGGATTACTGATCGCTCGGATGCTCAGATGTCTCAGTTTCGTGACTGCTTGGATGAATGCAGTTTGGTAGATCTCGGATTTGTTGGACCAAAGTTCACATGGAATAATAGACAGACTGGTGATGATCTGGTGAGAGTCAGGCTTGATCGAGCTGTGGCCAATGGTGAATTCATCGAGCTGTTCAGCAATTTCAAGGTGGAAAATGTCATCACCTCTACGTCTGACCATTTTGCAATTTCTATCAATCTATCTGCCCTGGCTGAGGAGATGCGGGCAACTCCGGTGCAACAACAATTTCGGTTTGAAGCAGCTTGGCTAAGAGCACCAGAATATAGGGAAGTAATGGAAAAAGCTTGGGTTGATGGGAAGGATAATTCTTTGTCCCTTCAATCCACATGTGATAACCTAAGACGTCTTGCCGTTTCTCTTAAGAGGTGGAGTCATGTTTCCTTCGGATCTATTCGTAAAGGAATTCTAAAATTAGAGCGTAAGTTGAAGGAACTTCGGTGTTCATCACAGCATAATACTCTTGAGATACGAAGGACTGAGCAATCTCTGTGTGAATTATCTGAAAGGGAAGAGGTAATGGCACGACACAGATCAAGAGTCGAGTGGCTTCGGGAGGGAGATAGAAATACTGCTTTCTTTCATGCACGGGCTTCAGCGAGGAAGCGTACCAATAGAATCACTAGTCTTTTCCGTGATGATGGATCCAAGTGTGAAGGCATGGACGAGATCAAAGGTATGGTACACCATTTCTATGGTAATTTATTCAGTTCAGAGCCATGTCCTTTTGCTGCTTCTGTCCTTGATGCCATTCCTCGTAAGATCACTGATGAGATGAATGAGACTCTTTGCAAAGAATATACAGATGATGAAATTAAATCTGCTTTGTTTCAAATGGGTCCCACGAAGGCACCGGGTCCAGATGGTTTCCCGGCTCTGTTCTATCAAACTCATTGGGATTTCCTGCAGAAGGAGATTTGTAGTGTTGTCCGTAGTTTCTTGAATGGTGGAACCATACCCACTGGTTTTTGTGATTCAGTGATTGTGCTTATTCCGAAGATAAATAATCCACAACATCTCAAGAACTTTCGGCCAATCAGTTTATGCAATGTCCTATACAAGATTGCCTCGAAGGTACTCTCAAACCGTCTGAAAAAATTTCTGCCGGAGGTGATATCAGAAAATCAAAGTGCATTCATTCCTAGTCGCCTTATCACAGATAATGCTCTTATTGCTTTTGAAAGTTTACATACGATAAGATCTCAAAAAGTGAAAAAGCCTTATTTTGCCCTTAAGACCGATATGATGAAAGCTTATGACCGTGTGGAATGGAATTATCTTCGTGGATGCCTATCTCGTTTGGGTTTTGCTGAATCTTGGATACAAACGGTTATGAGGTGTGTTACTTCCACTCGCTATGTTGTCCGAGTTAATGGAGATCTCAGAGAGCCTGTCATACCAACCAGGGGTATTCGTCAAGGTGATCCAATCAGCCCCTACCTTTTTCTTCTTTGTACTGAAGGGTTGTCATGTCTTCTTAAACAGCGGGAAGACCAAGGAGTGCTACATGGTATTGAAAATGGTCGTCTTGGTCCTGCTATTTCACATTTACCGTTCGCAGATGACAACATTTTCTTTGCAAGAAGTGTGAGGAGGAGTGTGGAGGCTTTGAAAGAAACACTTCACTATATTGTCAGGGGTCGGGTCAAAAGATTAATCTGGATAAATCTTCTATTTTCTTTGGTAATGGTTGCCCAGAGGTGATAAAGAATGAGGTTAAACATAGTCTGGGTGTTTTTAATGAGTCTCTCCAGGATTCATATCTTGGTATGCCAACTGAAGTGGGGCGATCACCTACAATGACATTCAGATTTTTGTATGATCGAATGTGGCACTGCATCAATGGTATGTCTGATCGACCTTTATCTAGAAAGGGAGTGGAGATCTTATTAAAGTCTGTGATTCAGGCAATTCCTACATTTGTGATGAGTTGTTTCTGTATACCTGTTGGTAAATGTGAGCAAATGAGGAGAGCTATCTCTGATCAGTGGTGGGGTTTTGCTGATGGTAAAAGGAAAATGCATTGGAAATCTTGGGATTGGCTGACATGTCCAAAATCTGTGGGAGGACTGGGCTTCAGAGATATGTGCATGTTTAATCAAGCAATGCTAGGCAAGAAATGTTGGCGTTTACTCACAGAACTAGATTCTCTGTGTGCGAGGGTTCTTAAAGGACGTTATTTCCCAAACTCTGATTTCTCGAATGCAAAATGTCCACGATCTGCTTCCTACACATGGCGGAGTATTCTTCATGGTATGGAGTTGGTTAAATCTGGAACCCGTTGGGGTGTGGGAAATGGTTCAACAATCAAGATTCAAGAGGATAATTGGATCCCGAGCGTGAATTCTCAGGTCTTGCATTTGCTTTCTCCTATCTCGGCTGGCCAGAAGGTTAATTCTCTTTTTGCCAAGGATGGTTTGCATTGGAATGAACAGCTAGTTCGGTCAATCTTCGATGTTGCACTTGCGGAACAAGTGCTCCAACTTCGTATCAGTCGTTTTGGTGACAGTGATTTTGTTTCGTGGCCTCATACTCGTTCTGGTACATTTTCGGTCCGTTCATCATATCATTTGTCTAGAATGACAAAGGTTTATTCTTTCCGCAGTATCACAGGCCATGGTATGTCCTCTAATCTCCAATGCGAAGCTAGTTCTTGGAACAAAATCTGGGCGATCAAGGCACCGGGGAAAATGTTAATTACTCTATGAAGGTTTGCCCATGATTGCCTCCCATCTGGGATGCAGCTTCACCGGAGACATATTCCTGCATCTAAGGTTTGTGTCCATTGTTCTGTTGATGAGCGTGTTGAACATGCTTTGCTCTTTTGCCCATATGCACAAGCTCTTTGGTCTGATATCAAAGATTATTTCGACGTGCATCTTTGTCGGCATGGATTTACAACTTGCAAATCACGGATTTTTGATTTCATAGCCCGATGCGATGACCTTGCAACTACAGTTTTAGCAGTCACATGTTGGCATATTTGGGATGCTCGTAACAAACTCAGAGAAGAAAATATTCACCAGCACCCGTCTAGTCTTACTCTGAAAATCAAAGCATATGTTGACATGATTGTGGAGCACTTATTCATTAACAGACCTAACCATAGGCGTGAACCCTCTTCAACAACATCTTGGGTTCCGCCGCCGGTAGGTAAAGTGATGATAAATATTGACGCTGCTCTCTTTTCCAATACCAGGAGCATGGGGGCAGATGTAGTGATGCGAGATCATTTGGGTGCTTGCATTGTTTCCTACGGTATTGGTGTTCCTGAAGTTTACAATCCTGAGTTGGCAGAGGCAATTGCTATCAAGGGAGGCTTGCTATTTGCTTTGGGTGAAGGTATCTAGGAGGTTGTTCTCGCTTCAGATTGTTTGACAGGGATTTAGCGTATCAATTCGTTGGTCACGGATCGATCTTTTTGTGGTCCTGTGATTCAAGACATCAAGCATCTTAGAACTTCTTTCAGTATCTGTTCTATATTTCATGTGCGTCGAGAGCAAAATGTTTCTGCAAATTTGTTGGTTAGATCTTGTAATCAGCTAGGGTGTTGTGTTTGGCGTGATGTGTTTCCTGAATGCATCCGAAAATCTATTTGTACGGACATTATGCCATAATCTATAAAGTGGGTGCGTTATAAAAAAAGGGACAAAATCCGGACGTCCGTTTGGGGTCGCCGCGGTGGAGTTGCTTTACTGGAGGGAGGACATACGACGACGTGACCGCAAGTGAGGGCGGACGAGCAACTAGCTGTGATCAATCGGACGGGTCACCCGACTCGCTACGTCGTAGGCGATGAAGTAGTATGTCGCCTAGCCATATCTATCTGTCATACGCGGTGCTTTCATAAGACTGGTGATCCCCTCGCCCACTGCCACCGCCACGGACTTCACTAGTAGGTCGAGTGCCTTGCGCGTTATGCTACCGTGTTCTGTTCTGTCGCCCCCACACTTTAACTATCTTTATTAAAGGTGCAAGATTCTGGCTGAGAAAAGAAACGAAAAACACCGTCAAAATCGTCTCAAGACGAATGCGGCGTAGTGCCGGACAGACGTACAAACAGGATAGGCCTACGCTACGCGCGACTGTTGGCAACTGGAGCGCAAGTGCGCAACCGGCGCCACAACCCTCGGTTCACGCATCAGGGCAGGCGATCAATCCCAAGTTCCTAATAAACGCCCAACGCAGAACCACAAGCCGTGCTAGCACTAGGATCGGATCAGGCGATGCGAGCAATTAACATAAGCTTTCACGGCACACGTTCTCGTGTCCTGCCAACAACAAGAGCACCACAGCAAAGCTAAGGTAAGTGCCCGGCCGGCCACAACGAGACGGCCACCCTTATTAACGTCGATTAGGCCGCTCGAGTGCACGCGCGCATGCATGGCAGCACTATGGCAGGCAGCTCGAGCCACGCGACACATGCACGGGCGCCGCGCCGCGCCGCGCCGCTGCCCGAATCTTGGTAGGAAGTGGCGCGGTCCAGCACGGCAGTTGTGCCCTCGCCAGCATCTGCCTGCTGCCCGCCTGCCTTTTGTTTTCGTGCTTTCGCCCTTTGCAGGCGCTGCGGTCGTCTGCTGCGTGCCATGCATGCATGCTGCCTGAAAAAGCTCTGGTTGTGGCGGGAGGCAGCCGATGAGTCACGGGCATCTCGTGATGCCGTCTATCCAGCCGCAGCACAGCACGCATATGGATGTAGTTGTACGTACGTGTCCTTTTTCACCCGGGAGTTGTAGCTAGGAACTCCACGGGTAAGCGCATCTCCAACCGCGCCCTAACAGGTCCTTGAGTCCCATTTTTAGTCCTTGTGTAAAAAATTCGTCCAGTCGAGTTTTAGGACTTTTTTTCGTCTACTAGCAAAAGGACCCTTGCGTTGCAACGGGAAAAAATAATACCACACATTTTTATTAAAGAATTTAAAAAAGATATTAAAGAAAAGAGAGAGTAGTAGTGCACAACCCATTAGACGTGCCAAGGCCCGGCCTTACCCACTCCTAAATGCCCTAACCTAGCCCGATCCCCAGCGCCCCCTCCTCTCCTCCACCTCGCGCCGCTAGGGGAGAGAGCCCCACAGGATCCCCAATCTCTCCGACTCCCCCTTTCAATGGCGCCCGCACTCCCCTCCTCTGCTCCTCCACCGCCTCCCACCTCTACACCACGCGACCACCTCCCATGGTGTGCTGCTGCGAGGTCGGCCTACGGGACCAGTCTCCGGCAAGACTTACCCCGTCGGTTGGCTGAATCTTCTAACCCCGACGCCCCCACCTCCACGTATGCATCGCCGGTGCCAGCCCCATTCCTTCGCCCCGAGCCCCCTCTGTCTCGCGGCTCCACCTCTGTTCGCATCATCCCAATTTCTTCTTCTCGAATTTGTTCCTCTGTTGATTTCCGTTGCCTCTTGTAAAATCACCGAGGCGCATGTATATAAAGTGATGAAATTATCTGTGAAGTATCGATGTGGGATTATGAGGGCAGAAGCGATAGCCCTTTCGTGCGTTTTCTGTCACCCCAGATGCGTTTCTCTTATCCAATGCCATAGGGGCCTCTCTGCAAAAATGAAACGTTTTCCTGTTCGTAACACATAAAAAGGTACTGCGGGTTTAATTACCTAAAAGACAGGGTTTAAAAAAAACAGCGGTGGGTTTTCCGACGGAAGCAATAGCCTCTTTATTATTAGGTAAAGATTGGGTCTATTTTCTGGGCCAGCTATCCTAGACCGAACATAGCGTGCTCGGGTACTTAAGGGCTCCGAGGAAAGAAAAAATGGCGTGTGGGACATCACTGTTAGGCGAGAAACGCCTTTCCCTGTTAGATTCGCTCTCGCGCGCTAGAGGGCGCCTCGTCGCCATGTCGATCCCGGCGTCGTCCGTCTGCCCACAATCGCTTCTCCGCCTCTAGAAAAGACCATTTCCCCGCCGATTTCGCGTCAGCCACTGATAGAGACGAAGTTGTCCCTATCTTTCGATGAGATTGTGGCTAACGTTTTTGGTGGAGTAAACTTTGATGACCCGACTACGAACGTGTGAAGACGTCGTGCCTTAGCAATTGCTAAACCAACTTCGAGAAGTTATTGACCACGTCGGAGCACGATCAACCTGACCATGAGGGTCTGTTTCCTGCACGCAAATGAAGAACAAACAAGAAACTGAAATTGCAATCTCGATATTACGAATATAAGAGGAAAACTTTATTGATGAAAGTGGGGTTCTGTGACGTCTTTGTTTGGACGTAGAACACAAATGAAAAACGCGAAGTTGCAGCTATGCCAAACTTGTAATCTAAACAAAACCTAAGTCTAAACGGCGCCCTAAGGGCTGTATATATGGGGGAATAGAGGGGAATTTCGTGACCCCTTGTAGGAGGGGTCCGAAACCAACCCTAACTCCGTTTTCCCACATATACGGACTCTAAAAACAGCCTACAAAGTGGTATCTCGAAATTACATGGACTTGGCCCAAAAATAAGGTGACACAATACCTATAATGGCATATGGACGAAATTTATGAAGTGACATCTTGTATATTTCTTCCAAGCCTTCATGTCTCATTTTGGTGGCTCAAAAGTGCGAAAGTCACCACGGAAAGCTTCATGTTCTTTCCTGCGCGCGCACCTTCTCCTCCATGCTTGTTCCCGCTCCAATGGTCATCCCTCTGGTCCATGCTAGGTCCTTCATTTATAAGTAAAACAAAGTTATCTAACTTAGGCAGCATCATATGTTCATGAACATTAGAAGGATTTTCTAAAAACGAGAGTACGTGGTAATTCAATTGGCGTGCGCGTGCTCTAGTAACTGGTCTAGTATGTATAGCAGCAGTGGTTGTGGGTGTAACAATGATATTGATGTCCTCATCATCCTTCTCTTCTTGAACTGAAGTCGTCCTCGACGAAAAGTCATCTTTCTCATCCAAATAAGGCTTCAAATCTGCAAGTTAAAAGTGAGACTAACCCCAAACTCTGCAAACAACTCAAGTTTATATGCATTATCATTTATTTTCTCTAACACCTTAAAATGACCATCAATATGTGGCATTAGCTTTGACTTGCACAAATTAGGAAATCAATCCTTACGCAAATGTAACCAAACAAGATCTTCAGGTGCAAAGAGAACATGTTTTCTACCCTTATCTCCAGTAAGTTTGTATTTAGCATTCATACGTTCAGTGTTTTCCTTAGTTACTTCATGCATTTTTAAGAACAATTCAGCATGTTGTTTAGCATTAAACTTAACCTTCTCTGAAGATGGGAGCTGCAACAAATCAATAGGTGCACGAGGTAGGAAACCATACACAATTTCAAAAGGGCACATCTTAGTAGTAGAATGCAATGAACGATTATAAGTAAATTCAATATGAGGCACGCATTCTTCCCACATTTTGAAGTTATTCTTCAAAACACCCCTAAGCATAGTAGACAATGATCTGTTAACTACTTGAGTTTGTCCATCAGTTTGGGTGACATGTAGTACTAAAAAACAGTTTAGTCCCCAACTTAGCCCATAAACATCTCCAAAAATGTCTAAGGAATTTAGCATCACGATCTGAAACAATTGTGTTTGGCACACCATCCAAGCGAATAATATCACGAAAGAACAAATCAACAACATTAGCAGCAGCGTCACTTTTATGACATGGTATAAAGTGTGCCATTTTAGAAAATCTATCCATGACAACAAATATGTTATCCCTCCCCTTCTTTGTTCGAGGTAAACCTAAAACAAAGCTCATAGATATATCCTCCCAAGGAACACTAGGTACTCGCAAAGTCATATATAAACCATGAGGATTGAGTCGTGACTTAGCTTTTTGACAGGTAGTGCAGTGAGCCACAAAACGCTCAACATCCTGTGTCATCTTTGGCGAAAAGAAATGTGTAGCAAGTACGTCCTCCGTCTTCTTCATGCCAAAGTGCCACATTAATCCTCCTCCATGCGCCTCCTGCAACAACAAAAGACGAACAGAGCTAGCTGGAATGCATAGCTTGTTAGCATGGAACACAAATCCATCATTAATGACAAACTTGTTCCATGTTCTCCCTTCTTTACAATTATGCAACACATCTTTAAATTCAACAGCATGCACATATTGATCTTTGATAGTCTCCAAACCAAATATTTTAAAGTCAAATTGTGAAAGCATAGTATAACGACGAGACAATGCATCAGCAATAACATTTTCTTTACCCTTCTTTTGTTTAATGACATAAGGGAAAGTTTTAATGAATTCAACCCATTTAGGATGTTGACGATTCACTTTTCCTTGACTTTTAATGTGTTTAAAAGATTCATGATCAGAACGTATAAAAATTCTTTGGACGATAAATAATGTTGCCATATTTCCAAAGTCCGAACAAGAGCATATAATTCCTTATCATAAGTAGAATAATTCATACTAGGCCCACTCAATTTTTCAGAAAAGTATGCAACAATTTTACCATCTTGTAATAACACACCTCCTAATCCAATTTCACTAGCATCACATTCAAGCTCGAAAGTCTTATTAAAATCAGGAAGTTGGAGTAAAGGAGCATGTGTTAACTTATCTTTCAATACCGTGAAGGCTTCTTCCTGTGCAGTACCCAAAGCAAAAGGCACATCCTTCTTTGTAAGCTCATTGAGAGGTGCAACAATGGTGCTGAAATCTCTCACAAAACGCCTATAGAAAACGGCGAAGCCAAGAAAGCTCCTCACTTGTGTGACCATTTTGGGCTGCAGCCAACTCTCAATAGCTTCAATCTTGGCTTTATCAACTTCAATTCCGTGTGGAGTAACAACATAGCCAAGAAAAGAGACTCGGTCGGTGCAAAAGTGCACTTACAAAGGTTACCAAACAAACGTGCATCACGTAGATCAATAAAAATAGAACGCAAATGTTCCAAGTGTTCCTCCAAGGATCTACTATAAATCAGTATATATATCATCAAAATAGACTACCACAAATCATCCAATGAAAGCACGTAAAACCTCGTTCAGTAATCTCATGAAAGTACTAGGTGCATTAGTTAACCCAAAAGGCATGACTAACCATTCATATAATCTAAACTTAGTTTAAATGCTATTTTCCATTCATCTCCCAGTTTCATACGAATTTGATGGTATCCACTATGCAAATCAACTTTGGACAAAATTGTAGAGCCACTTAACTCATCAAGCATATCATCTAGCTTAGGAATAGGATGACGATAGCGGATAGTAATATTATTAATGCCTCTACAATCAACACACATACGTGATGTACCATCCTTTTTCGGCACTAGGATAGTAGGAACATCACAAGGACTAAGGGATTCATGTATATAACCTTTGTCAAGCAGCTCCTGTACTTGACGCATAATCTTCTTCGTCTCCTCTGGATTGGTACGGTATGACGCACAGTTGGGTAGCGATGCACCGGAAATTAAGTCAATCTGATGCTCAATTCCTCTAATAGGTGGTAATCCCGATGGCATATCTTGTGTAAATACATCAATGAACTCCTGCAAACTGTTAGTGATAGCAGGAGGCAAAGAGGGAGGCACATCCTCGATGGAAAATAATACCTCTTTGCACACAAATGCATAGCCAACAGATATTGTAAAATCCAGATCAGTAATATCAGATTTAGTAGCAAGTAAACATCCACTCTTTAATTTTATTTTAGATGCAACACTAGATGGTGGTATTAGGCTTATTGTGTTGCTCAAATCCCTTTGCCACAATCTGATTTTCACTCTTATTTAGCTCCTGTTTTTCTTTACTAGCTCTAGAAACATCATCTTTCATAATATGTTCAGGAGACATAGGAAGCAAAGTTATAGTGTGATCCTAATGAACAAGAGTATATTGATTTGTCCTACCATGGTGTACATTTTTTTATCAAATTGCCATGGTCTACCAAGTAAAACAGAACATGCTTGCATGGGTACCACGTCACAATCAGCATAATTAGAATATGTAGCAATGCTAAAATGCACACGAACAATACATGTTACCTTAAGCTTGCCACTCTTGTTGAACCATTGGATGTAATAAGGATGAGGATGTGGTGTGATGGTGAGAGACAGCCTCTCCACCATCTCCATGCTAGTCAAGTTGTTGCAACTCCCCCATCGATGATGACGTGAACAGAATGTTCCTTCACAACTCCTTTTGTATGGAACAAGTTGTGCCGCTGATTTTGCTCTACATGTGTTACCTGCACACTCAACACACGTTGAGCGATTAAACTTTCATACCTGTCGGCGTAGTCAGCGGCCATGTATTGTGTTTCCTGTTCAGTATCATCGACACCCTGTTCGTCACTGGCAAGAAGAGCCAAAGTCTCCTCATCATAATCACTAACGGAGTCATATCCATCATCCTCAGTAACAATCATCACACGCTTGGATGGACAGTCTCTCGCATGGTGACCTCCACCCTGGCATCGACGACATATAACCTCATGTGTTTGTCGTGTGGACGCAACGGATGAAGACGCGCTTTGTGCAAGCCCAGAAGGTGTGATCTTGGTGGAAGATGGGGCAGGTGCATGTTTGCTGCTATCTCGGCTGGAGTTAGTGGCTGAAATAGGTGGTGCCGCAGCAGTATGTGTGCAGGCAGATGAGGTTCGTGGCATCCATGATGAAGTGCGACCTGCAGAAAAATTAGTTCTGGCCAATGCATGTCAATCCCACACTTCACGTTCAGCTTTGCAAGCAAGATGGAATAAACGAGTGATAGTGTTATACTCCTTCTAAAATAGTCTGAATATCTCTATTTAATCCACCCATAAAACATGCAAGCATAGCTTCCTTGTTCTGAACAATACCACATCTAACCATGCGAGTTTGTAATTCCTCATAATATTCTTCTACAATTTTTTTTCCTTGTCTTAAATGCTACACTTTTTGAAGTAATTCACGTTGATAATATGGTGGAACCCAACGAGTACGCATAGAAGTTTTCAAAGCAGCCCAAGTAGTTGGAATATTAGCATGATGTATTCTACAATGTTCAGACCACCAAACACAAGCAAAACTAGTGAATGAACAAACAACAACACCAACACGTCTATCCTCAAGAAATTGTAAGCATGTAAAATGTTGTTTTGTTTCTAACTCCCAAGTAAGATATATAGGAGGAACATATCTACCATCAAATGTAAGAATATTCAATTTAAGTTTAGGGAGATGGTCATGATCCCGTACCTGAGAGGGTGGTGCAGCCCTACTATTGTGATTGTAACCATGTGGACGACCCGGTGGTAGTGGTGGTGGTTGTTGTCCCTGGTGCTGATTTCGAGCAACCTCTCCCTCATCATTGTAATCACCATCATAATCCACATTATGCTCAGCCATAGAAACCTTAGTAGTAGCTGCAGGAGCAGCAATAGGAGCAACAACACCACAATTATGTGCTTGGCCGGAAGGCACACGTCGCACTCATCCCACAAAACCCGGGCCTCGTTGATGTCGTCGTTGTTGTTGTTGGAGAGGGATGGAAGCTACATCTGGTGGTGGTAGACGGGCAAGCACCTCATTGAACTTGGCGTCCATCTTGATGTCAAATGTCTTCTCCAAACCGTCAAGCTTCTCCATGGCCTCTCAAAGGCTGGTCACGAAGTCTTGTACCTGGTCAGCTATCATTTGCAGAAATTTATCATGGAGCTCGTGGTTAGTGAGGCTCTCTCAGTCGATCGCGTCGGCTTGTGATCCTGGCATGGTTAGCAGCAATAAGAACACAAAAGAATATGAACCTACAAACTACTAGGAAGTGGTGGTGGTGGCGGAGGCGGTGGTGGTGGTGGTATGTCACAAATCCGTCAAGAAAATCTCAAATTCTTAGCAGTTCTTACCCAACAGCAGGTGGTGATCGGCAACCGGTGTAGTCAAAACTCTCAAAGCTTGGATAGAGCGATTGCAGGTGGTGTCAAACACATGATGTAAATGTATGTGGAGCTGGGAAGGCTTATAATATGGTAGCAAAAAGGGTCAGCAATAATCATTTCAGAGATGCAAATTTGAAAGGCCGCTCAACGACGGTACCGTATTTGTCTTAGGCTAGACCGTACTAAAGACGCGAGCCTAGAACACCAACAAAATCACGATGCTACACGTAATCAAGGGAAGAGCCACTCAGATTTTTTTTGTGCTTTTTTTGGCGCTCTTTTTTCTGCAGAAAATCACTATAATGGCGATTGTCTCAAAACTCTTCTGAAGGACTAAAAACAGGATAGGCACGATTTTTTTAATATTTGTTTGGGAGTGATTCGAGGCTGCGACGATCAAAAATTGCGACAAAAAATTGCTATGATGGCGAGTGTCTCAAAGCGCTCTGGATAGCCTAAATATAGGATAGGGAAAACTATTTTCACCCGCTGAAATTTTGGCCTAAAGACTGCTTTGGAAACTGTGCCACTCTTTTTTTTGAAACCTACTTAGGAAAGGAAACGCGAAACCGAAAACAAAGGAATCTCGAAATGACACCTAATATGTAAAGGACTTGGATTGGTGGCGCATATGTGGTGGGATATATGGTAATGATGACGATAATAATGGGTGATGTTATATGGCAGCGGTGATGATAGTGGTGGGTGGAAGCGAGATCGAAGATGGGGCGGCGGCGGCGTAACAACTTGTGAATAAAACTCAAAACTCTAAAGGACTAGACTCTAAGACCAGCAACTCGACACGATGATGCAACCGCAAGTTTAACAAAGCAAAATACCAAACAGAAAATTGCAAAAGGCTCAGATTGGTTCGGATAGGATGAACTAACCCTAAATTTTTTTGGCTTTTTTTCATGGACTATAGGTATGAAGAACAAATGCGATCTAAACTACAAAAAACTAATAAAATCTCACCGAGCAACCTGTAAATCTGATACCACTTGATAGAGGCGAAGTAGTCCCTCTCTTTCGATGAGATGCTGGCTAACTTTTTGGTGGAGTAGACTTTGACGATCCGACTACGAACTTGCAACGACGTCTTGCCTTAGCAATCGCTAAACCAACTCTGAGAGGTTATTGACCACGTCGGAGCACGATCAACCTGACCAGAGGGTCTATTTCCTGCATGCAAACAAAGAATAAGCAAGAAACTGAAATTGCAATTTCGATATTACGAATATAAGGGGAAAGCCTTATTGATGAAAGTGGGGTCCTATGACGTCTTGGGCTGGTCATAGAACACAAACGAAGAATGCGAAGTTGCAGCTATCGCGAACTTATAATCTAAACAAAACTTAAGTCTAAACAGTGCCCTAAGGGTTGTATATATCGGGGTAATAGAGGGTAACTTCAGGACCCCTTGGAGGAGGGGCCCGAAACAAAATCTAACTCCGTTTCCCCACACATACGGACTCTAGAAATATCCTATAAAGTGGTATTTCGAAATTACATGGGCCTGGCCCAAAAATAAGGTGGCACAACACCTATAATGTCTTATGGACGAAATTTATGAAGTGACATCTTGTATATTTCATCCAAGCCTTAATGCTCTCATTATGGTGGCTTCAAAGTGCCAAAATCACCACGGGAAGCTCCATTGTTCTTTCATGCGCGCGCACCTCATCCATGTGTGTTCCCGCTCCAATGGCCATCCTTCTTGTCCATGCTAGGTCCTTTATTCATAAGTAAAAGAAAAGTATCTAACTTAGGCAGCATCATATGTTCATGAACATTAGAAGGATTTCCAAGAAACAAAAGTACCTGGTAATTCAATTGGCATGTGCGTGCTCTAGTAACTAGTCCAGTATGTATAACAACAGGGGTAGTGGGTGTAACAAATGTATTGATGTCCTCATCAGCCTCCATCTGCTCTCTTGGGCGAGATTTTTAGACCGCGCAGGCCAGGATACCGGCGGCTGCCCACCCACCACGCCTGCTAGGTGTTTGGCGATTTGCATGCTCGACCATGGACTCAGATGACAAGGACACATTCACGGCTCTGATGGAGGAGGAAGCCGAGGACGACACCGCCAACTAAGAGCACCTCATGATCCTCGCCGCGTTGGCCGGCTTGTTCGCGAACGATGCCAAGCCGCAGCGAGGTGGCTCGTCTACACGGCTATTGCATGCTCTACGCCAACTACTTCACCAACTACTTCGCCGAAGCTCCTCTGCACGTCAAGAAAGTATTTCGGCACTGTTATTGGATGAGTCGGAAGCTCTTCCTCGGGATTGTGAATGCCATCCAGGAGTTCGACAGCTATTTCATTTGAAATAAGGATTGCACAGGCATAGTTGGATTCTCTTCACTCCAAAAGTGTACCACAACTATGAGGCTGCTTGCGTACGGAGCTCCTCGTGATATACATGAAGACTATGGACGCATGGCCGAGTCCACCACCATTAAGTGTTTGTACAAGTTTTGCACGAGAGTGGTGAGAGTGTTTGGACCACAATATTTGCGATCACCCAATGCTGAAGATACTGCTCGGGTCCTAGCATAGAATGCAGCAAGAGGATTTTCTGGAATACTTGGAAGCATCGACTGGGTGCATTGGGCATGGAAAAACTGTTCATTTGCTTGGTAGGGGATGTACAAAGGCACCAAAGGAGATTGAAGTGTGGTACTTGAGGTAGTGACCATACAGGATCTATGGATTTGGCACTCCTTTGGTACGCGAGGAACTCACAATGACATCAATGTACTGTAGTGCTCGAATGTCTTTGAAAGCTTGTTGAAGGTCATGCACCTCCCGTGAACTTCGAGGTCAATGGGCGGCACTACAACAAGGGACAATATCTAGTGGATGGTATCTATCTGAGGTGGTCCACCTTTGTGCAGACTATCTCAAACCCTATGTGAGGATGCAAGAAGTAACACTTTGCTAAGTGTCAGGAGGCTTGCAGGAAGGATGTCGAGCGAGCATTTGGTGTACCCCAATCTCGATTTGCTATTGTTTGTTACCCTGCTCATGCCTGGTCGAAATCTCAGATGTGGGAGGTGATGAATTGCCATGTCATCTTGCACAACATGATCATTGAGTGCGAGCAGGAAGAGCTAGTGTTTGACACTAAACCATATTTCACGCATGGTCCTCTTGCAGTTATTGATCACCACTTACCGGCAACATGGGCTGCCTTCCTCAATATGCATAGGAGATCCGAGACACACACGTGCATCAAGAACTGCAAGACGATCTCGTGGAGCACCTATGGAGGCTCAGGCGCAACGCCTAGTTCGATTTTTTTTAATTTGTGTTCGAATTATGAGCTTGCTTTGTTGAGCTATTTGATTGGTATTGATTTATGTGATGAACTTTATCATCAAAATTTAGTGTTTGTTGATTTTTTGCCGAAAGTGAGCCGAATTTTGGCCAAAATTAGGCTGAATTTGCGCCGAAATTGGGCCGGAAGCACCAGCTAGGGGCGACCTTAGGGGACGTCTGGGAACCTGAGCCCCCCCACCCCCACGCCGAATTTAGCGTTGGTTCGCCCCCAAGCGGCGCTATTTCAGGCCCTTTGGGGGCCGAACGGCTGGAGATGCTCTAAGAGCATCTTGAGCCACCCCTACCCCCCAACAGGTCCCGAGGCCCCTTTTTTATCGCCGACGCAAAAAACATTGTTCAATGGCGCCCTCAGGTCCTCGTTTTTCATTGGTTTGTGCAGAAATTGGCGCTAGCGGACCCATACCTAACCCAGTGCGCTAGGGCGCCCGGGGGTGCCGGTGATAGAAAAATGACGTCAAAACTCCCCGCACGAGATTCCCATCCCGCGGGCCCGCCGAGTCAGCGACTAGACTTCCTCGTCCTCATCGCCTCGCCTTGGCTCCCGCTCGCTTCATCAATGCCAAGGCTGTCGACCTGTCATTGGCATTGATGAACCTCTAATCGGTCATGAATGGGAGGCGCGCCTTCTCCATGATTCGAACCCAACATGCGCGTGCCAAGTGCATGACAGTTGAGCACGGGTGGCGTCGCCGTGCCCCCACCTCCCTCCGACGCGGAGCGCCCCGGCGAGACCGCGCAGATTCGGGAGTCATTACCGGAGGGATTTTAGTTTTTCATGTATGTTTTGAAATTTGTATAAATATGGATGAAACCGCCTATATTTCGTACGAATTTGAGTAATTTTCATTGATTTTTGGGCCGAATTTGAGTTTGAAATCGACGGATGGGGGCGAACTTGGGCGGTGGTTGGGAACCCGAGCCCCCCGACGGTGAAATATTGAGGGTTAGCCCCCAGGAGGCGCTATTTCAATCCCTTGGGAGGCGGATGGCTGGAGATGCTCTAAAGAAATATATGATCATCTTTAGTCGGACCCTTTATACCCGTCTCACACATCCAGTCAGCGTCCGGTCAGAAAACATCGACCCAGACGGACGCCCTAAACGGGCCTCAAACGTCCGGGATAACCGACACCCCTTATATCCAATCTAAATATGGGGCGGATATAGGGAGCCCGAGCGTGTCCGGGCACGCCCGTCATGTGCGCCCATCCCACCACAGACCCCATAAATACCCCATTCCGAAAACCCTAGAAATCCGACACTTCACTCTCTCTCTAGTCCACTTCCAGGCCTGTCGTCCATCGATAGAGCATCGGCAACAACGCACGCCCTTCCCACGAGGCACGCAACTCAGGACCACTCCAGGTCAGGTACACTGCTGCCTGCGTCGGGAACAGGGCGCATGAGGACCCAGGAGTCCGAGGCGCGTGCAGCCCGCCACGAGCTACAACGGACGAGGGAGAGGGGGAATCACTAGTCGCACGACATTCGATCTTGAGCGCACCGGTCAACCCCCGGACGCGCTCCTCGCGGGCGTCCTTCGTTGCTCGTTAACTGCAGACGGGCTCCGACTGACCATTCAGTTATGGGAGCACGAGGCAGTGAAAGCGGCGGCGACGGAGCCGAAAGCGGGCACCACGCGAAGGAGCAGGACTGTCCACAGGCTATCCTACATGTAGTGCAACTACAACGAGGAGGACGACGACTCCACCTCCGACTCTGATGACGACAATGACGACGCTCCATCGCACGCCGACGCCTACACGGAGGAGGGGCACAAACGCATGAACGATCGAAAGGGGAAGGGGCCGACGAGGAAATGAAATGGCGATTTCCTCCGCTCTTCCCCAATTTGATTATATTTTAAGTATGTTTAAGTAGTTTGTAGTTTGGATTTGTCGATCCATTGCCACTTTTGTTCGTCGATGCAATCCAATCCGATGAACTATGTTTGATCTATTATCTTTACATAGTGTTGCATGGGTTGTATAGATATGAGGATGAGGGCCCATATTAGCAAGTTTTGGCTGTAGATGCTCTAAGAGCCTTTAAATCACAGCATTTAGATACATTGGTACATACTAGTACAAATGCCCGTGCGTTGCATTGGAGGAAAAAAAATCGTGTGTTGCAACAAGTAACAAAATTATGTACTCGTCACTTATCAAATGGAAGAGAATATTTTTCATTATGAACTAATTAATGTATATTATACATCCGTATATAATTTATAAGGCAAATCTTTAAAAGGTTCTATATTTAGAAACACAAAGAGTAGATTGAAATAGACATATAGACATATAGTGAGATATCACATCACCAGTCTTTACTGTCATTCAATCTACTTCATGTAATGAAGGAAACAATACAACACAGCAAGTAGTTCTTAGCACCCTCACATTCAGAGCCATTACCAACAGAACAATATCCCGCAGAAACATCGGAAGTAGAACTACCAGTACGCAAAGAAACTTTGATGTATTGATGCAAACACGTATGTCTCGCGAATCTGTCCATTCTACACACCCATTGTGCCAGAAGCACAACAATGAAGAATGTAAACCAGTTTCATGAAACCATTACATGTTAGGTTTCTCTTCTGATAAGCTTAACAACCCAGCTTTGTGTTTCAGCTATATACTACCAAAGTTCTGGTATGTGATTACCTATTGATTCCAAGATAAACACATGAACAAACTAAAACATTCCGAGGCAGGTTTGAAATTTCTAGCACATGGTAAGCTAATACTTCTTGGTTTTGTTCTAACAGTTTGGCCAAAAAAAATTCAGGCACTGAAAATTGCAACCTCGGGTGGAGCATGACCGCGTTTCGGCAAAGTGTCGGCATATGGGTTCCAGCTTAGTAAAATGTCTGCAACGTGGTGTTACTTTTAGCAGGATCTTTGCACATAAAAATTGCATTTTCTCTATTGTTCACTGCCTCCCCAAACCGCTTCTGTGAAAGGTGCTACAAAAATCCTCATGTTTCTCTTTTCTTCAGTCTTCACCCGAGTTCCACCAGCACAATTCCTTGCCTTTTATTGTGCCAATCATTCTCAAGTCTTAACTGATTATTTCCTCGCTCGATCTCCTACAGCCGCATAGGAGGAAGCAGGACAGAGGAGCTTTACCTCCACCTAAAAACTTAACATTCATCTCCATCCCCACCGCTCTCTGTGCTATCAAAAGCAAAAAACAAACTACAGCGCTCTTCTCTTCCGTTCTGTTGCTCCATCTGCTTTCTCGTTCCTATCCACAAAACATTAAGAATTCTTTACAAAACAGAATGCAGAGGAATAAGAGAATACATGATCAGTACCAGTTATTCCTTGCATGGCACCACTGACAACATGTTGAGCGGCAACATCATATACCTGCTGTGTTGTCGTAGTTGGTCCAAACACACGATCTGGTTGCAAATTTCACATTAGCCACTTAGAAGAGAAATTTGAAATTGAGAACAGAGTTTGCTGTTACTTAATGAATGCGGCAACGATTTCAAACAGAAACATTTGGTCATTCCATTGAACAATCTGCCTACACAATTATATATCAACATTTCTGTATAATTTATCGACTGTGTTACACTATTACTCACCATACGTGCAGAAGACCAGAATCGTGGCATTGTTCAGAAGGTAGCAGTTATGCTTCTGTTATTACTTCGGGCCCTCAAGCAATCCACTCATCCTCCAACACTTCAAATTTAGTGAGTCTCACCATCAATCACTCGGCTTTACATACCGTAGGCATAAGTGATGTTGGGATTGAGCTCGATGCGCACGACAGTCTCGCCGTCCGCGTACCACGCGATCTCCTCCCCCCGTCGAATCTCCCGCGAGCTTCCACACACACACACACACACAAACGTAGATTTCCTTCCACCACTCCCCTCCCCTCCCCTGCTCGGCGATCGACCGGGCGGCCAAGAAGCCCACCGCCTACCCCTCAAGTCAGATCCGCCATGGCGCTGTACCGCCGCGCGGCCTCCGCTATCCGGCGACGCAGGCCCCGCCCATGCTCCCGGCGTGGGCCATGGCGTCGCTCCTCGGCCACGTCGAGCCGACGCCCAAGGACCCCATCCTCGGCGTCACCGAGGCCTTCCTCGCCGACCCCTCCCCCGACAAAGTCAACGTCGGTGTCGTGCGTCCTCTCTCTCTCTCAGGACGGGAATGGATAAGCCGAGGAGGGGGGTTTATGTAAATGAGCGAAACATTTTTTATAACTTAAAACATACCGCGGGTTGAATACCGGAAAAGCAAGGGGTGTTTCTACAAAATGACCGACGACGTATGAAAGAAGCACTGCGTGCTTTATTATTAGGGGAGATTATCATACTAGTATGCGGAGGCGTGGTGACACACCACGTCCATGGTAGAGCCAGTGTATTTTAACATGAAAGAAGATGTAACAGTTGGTCTAGGGGCGAGTTGTTTATGTAAGTCCCTTTGTAGTCTCTCATTTGTCCCCTTCTCTTCAGATCATGAGTTAACCTCTCATACAAAGGAAGGGAATTCCTTGCATTGCTCATCAGATTAACGGCTTCCAGACGGTAAAATTCAGTAAATTTACCTCTACTGATATAGTTCAAAGCCTATTTATTCCTCGAGAATCACCTGAACTAACTTAGATTTCCATGACCGTCTTATTGTGTATAGAGTTGTGGTCGTAGCTTGAATGAATTTTTTTATTCAACGATTCGTTAAGAATTTTTTCTTTGTTATTTTAAATCTTTCAAATGTTCATTATATTTCCTTTCATGGCCTAAAGGGAATCATCTACTTTTATGTAAATCATAGTTTTAGGTCTATTTACATGAAAAGGCGAGAAATCGATTTTTAATACATATACTTTCAAACTCATAAAAAGAGTAGGAAATAAATAATGGGCATGGCGACACATCTATGGAAGCAGCGGCGCAACACACCGTCAGGCTCAAGCAATAGAATTGGTAGCGGCAGCAAAGTAAAAGGCGCGAGGCGGAAGAGCGGTGGAGCCAAGAGAAATGTGGAGGATTAAGTAGAGGAGTGGAGGCCACTTCCTCCCTTGGCTTGCCTCTGGGAGGATCATAGTGGAAAGAGTGGGGAGCTGTTGAATGTGTGGCATGCTAAAACGCCTGATTGCGTGCTACCGTTGTCTTTTTGGTATGAGCGGGGTGAGATACATGGAAGGGCTGGAGTGGCACTGGTTAGGGAAGTAGTGGTAGTGGACAGTCGCCTCAGTCGTGATCACAACCGGGCCTAGGGTTTGCGCCTGCGTCCCCTGGTGGGCACACCCACGTGGAGGAGGAGCAGCAAAGGGGGAGGTGGCACATGGGAAGGGGGTAGCGACGATGGCATGTTAGCAGCAACATCGAAGCAGGAGCACCTCTATGTCTGAAGGACATACAATGTTTTTATCAAGGAAGAGAGGTGGAGAAATAGATGACTATGCTTCGTGAAGGATCCTACGGCTCCAAATGCGACCCGCAAAAGTCTCGAGTATATGTCAATTTTTATGTACGGGCGTGGTCTACAAACATGATAGAGGAGGGAGCAATCTAATGCTAATTACAAAGTATCTGTCTCGGAGTATAAAAATAGGTGGGAACCATGCATGTAGTGTGGTGTCGGGTTGAGACGAGAGAGGGGAGAGGGGAACCATGCATGTGCGGAGAGAGAGAACAGAACACGACCACGCGGAACCTTTTGGTTGGTCAAGTGGATGTCCGGATTCCGGTATATTTCCCCACTTTTGTTTGTATTTTGCTTTCTTTTTCCTGGATGACGTTTTTGCTATTTTTTTGCAAAACAGATGGTGTCCTACCTATAACAACCCTAGTAGCACATGCAATAGGAGGCAGAGGCAACAACGCCATATTGGTTAATAATAGGATTGGTAGCGGCAACAACAGATCTATGGGAGCAGCAACGCAACACACCATTTGGCTCAAGCAATAGGATTGGTAGCGGCAGCAAAGTAAAAGGCGTGAGGCAGAATAGCGGTGGAGCCAAGAGAAATGTGGAGGATTAAACAAAGGAGTGGAGGCCACTTCCTCCCTTGGCTTGCCTTTGGGAGGATCATAGTGAAAAGGGCGGGGAGCTGTTGAATGTGTGGCATGCTAAAACGCCTGATTGCGTGCTACTGTTGTCTTTTTGGTATGAGCGGGGTGAGATACATGGAGGGGCTGGAGTGGCGCTGGTTAGGGAACTAGTGCCGATGGACACTCGCCTCAGTCGAGCTCACAACCGGGCCGGGGGTTTGCGCTTGCGGCCCCTGGTAGGCACACCCAGGTGGAGGAGGAGGAACAAAGGGGGAGGTGGCACATGGGAAGGGGGCTGCGACAGCGGTATGTTAGCAGCAACATCGAAGCAGGAGCACCTCTATGTGTGAAGGACATACAATGTTTTTATCAAGGAAGTGAGGTGGAGAAAGAGATGACTATGCTTCGTGAAGGATCCTACGGCTCCAAAGGCGACCCGCAAAAGTCTCGAGTATATGTCAATTTGTATGTCCGGACGTGGTCTACAAACATGATACAGGAGGGAGCAATCCAATACTAATTACAAAGTATTCGTGTGGGAGTATAAAAAATAGGTGGGAACCATGCATGTAGTGTGGTGTTGGGTTGAGAGAAGAGAGGGGAGAGGAGAACCATGCATGTGCGTAGAGAAAGAACAGAGGAAGACCACGCGGAGCCTTTTGGTTGGTTAAAGTGGATGTCCGGATTCCGGTATATTTCCCCACTTTTGTTTGTATTTTGCCGGAAAACACACGTTAGAACCACTTCACGAACCGATGAAAGGCTGCGTTGGACTATAAAAGTGAACAAAAATATCCAATCAGACCACAGTTTTATAGGTATTCCTTGATGATGCCCTAACCGACCAAGGCTAGAGTAAAATCCCATGCCCCTTGTATTTCTCAAAGAAACATTAGAAGTCAAAAAGAAAAAAGACACGCGACAGCTATAGAAGCATCAACGTACAACCCTGGAAACGCACAGGACTGAAGCTAGTTTAGCACGTGCAATAGGAGGCAGAGGCAACAACACCATATTGGTTAATAATGGACATGGCGACAGATCTAAGGGAGCAGCGACGCAACACACCGTCAGGCTCAAGCAATAGGATTGGTAGCGGCAGCAAAGTAAAAGGCGTGAGGCGGAAGAGCGGTGGAGCCAAGAGAAATGTGGAGGATTAAACAGAGGAGTGGAGGCCACTTCCTCCCTTGGCTTGCCTCTCGGAGGATCATAGTGAAAAGGGCAGGGAGCTGTTGAATGTGTGGCATGATAAAACACTTGATTGTGTGCTACCGTTTTCTTTTTGGTATGAGCGGGGTGAGATACATGAAGGGGCTCAAGTGGCGCTGGTTAGGGAACTAGTGTTGGTGGACAGTCACCTCAGTCGAGCTCACAACCGGGCCTAGGGTTTGCGCATGCGGCCCCTGGTAGGCACACCCAGGTGGAGGAGGAGGAGCAAAGGTGGAGGTGGCACATGGGAAGGGAGCTGTGACAGCGGCATGTTAGCAGCAACATCGAAGCAGGAGCAACTCTATGTCTAAAGGACATACAATGTTTTTATCAAGGAAGAGAGGTGGAGAAATAGATGACTATGCTTTGTGAAGGATCCTACGGCTCCAAAGGCGACATGCAAAAGTGTCGAGTATATGTCATTTTTTATGTCCAAACATGGTCTACAAACATGATACACGAGGGAGCAATCCAATGCTAATTACAAAGTATCTGTGTGGGAGTATAAAAAATAGGTGTGAACCATACATGTAGTGTGGTGTTGGGTTGAGAGGA
Source organism: Hordeum vulgare subsp. vulgare (assembly GCF_904849725.1). Classification (NCBI taxonomy): domain Eukaryota; kingdom Viridiplantae; phylum Streptophyta; class Magnoliopsida; order Poales; family Poaceae; genus Hordeum; species Hordeum vulgare. Next base: position 206,172,022 of record NC_058519.1, on the reverse strand, counting down.
GAGATGGGAGAGGGGAACCATGCATGTGCGGAGAGAAAGAATAGAGGAAGACCACTCGGAGCCTTTTGGTTGGTTAAAGTGGATGTGCGGATTCCGATATATTTCCCCATTTTTGTTTGTATTTTACCAGAAAACACACGTTAGAACCACTTCACGAACCGATGAAAGGCTGCGTTGGACTATAAAAGTGAACAAAAAATTTTCAATCAGATCACAGTTTTATAGGTATTCCTTGATGATGCCCTAACCGACCAATACTAGAGTAAAATCCCATGCCCCGTATATTTCTCAAAGAAACATTAAAACTCAAAAAGAAAAAAGACAAGCGGCAGCTAGAGAAGCATCAACGTATAACTCCGGAAACCCATAGGACTGAAGCTAGCTTAGCAGCTTTAATTCTTTGTAACTAGAGAAGCATCAACGTACAACCTTGGAAACGCACATGATTGAAGCTATCTTAGCAGCTTTAATTCTTTGTAATATATATGTGGTGAAAAAATGTGTGTTTATGGTCTGTTTTTTTTTGGAGGAATGTCTTTATGGTCTGTTGATTTGGTGCTTACTGGTTAGTGTTCTGGTTAGCTGCTGCATATTTTATTCGCAAAAAAATGGTGCTGTATATTTTATTAGCACACTATAAAGAATATAGGCATAGGGTAGAGAAAACACTAGATTGTAGTGACATTGCCACAAAAAGGAATGAAGAGACTAATGCCTTAGAGCATCTACAGCCGCCGGACGACTCAACCCCTGCCCCCTTCTCTCTCTCAAACGCTCGGGCAGGTCGTCCGGTCACTGTCTTGTCACAAAAATTTGATTCAGACGGATCTTTCAAACCGGCCTCAGACGCGTGGGCTCACCGTCACCCTCCATTTTCAGTCCAAATATGGGGCGATATGGGGGAGCCCGGGCGCGTCCACGCACGCCCGCCACGTCGGCCTGACAGCTTGGCCTCACGCGGACTCGTCGGGAAACCCGACGGTCCGACGGGCGCATCGACCGTCCGCACGGTGTGAACTCCGCGTGGCACCGCTCCGGCTCCCCGCCTGAGGTTGGGGCTGGCTTAAATAGCCGGCCGGTGCTCCCAGCCCTAGCTCATTCGCCGCCTCCTTCTCTCCGCCGCCACCCGAGCCCGTCCGCCTCCTCTCGCAGTTCCCTCGCCGTCGGGATGGTCCGGCGGCTCATCACCACCTACGTGCTGCTCACTCCGGAGCGACGGCTTCAAGTCGAGGCAAAGATCCAGGCTCGTCACGCAGCCCGCATCGCTGCGGGTCTCCCTCGAGACTTGCCAGAGACGAAGGAGGAGAATGAGGAGGAGAGGCAGGAGGAGAAGGAGGAGGAGCAGCCGGAGGCCATGGAGGAGGAGGCTCCTGGCTTGAGCATGGAAGAGGCGAAGGTGGAGTTTGCCGTCGCCCAATTAGAGGAGATGTTGGAACATCAGGCCATCCTGAATTCTATTCGGGATGAGGCCAAGGTGGAGTCAACCGCTGGCTCATCCGACAGAGGTAGGCGGAGGCCGATGCCCTCTTCGACGAGCTGCACACGGAGATTGAGGCGGAGGAGGTTGCAGCGGAGCAACCGGAGGCGTCGAAGCCGCCAGAGCTGCAGTAGACGGCCATTTATCCGCCGGAGGGTCCGGAGATCGTCGACATCTTCGACGAGGAGTAGATAGATTGTACATAGTACGTAGTTTCCATATCTTCTGTGTTTTTTATGGACTTGAGGATCTAATATGAGATGTCCGCAGGGACGAAGCTAGATTTTTTTTCTCATACGTCTCTTAGTTATTTTTAATTTAAGGGGTTCATCTTACTAAAATAGGTAGTAGTTAGTATTAATTGATGAAAGGATTTCAGAATTCCACTGAGGTCAATACTGTACCAGCTCCGTCTCTGGATGTCCGAATGTAAAATAAATTATCGGAGACATGACCGGTCAATGTTCGCGGACGCGATCTGACAGTCACGGACGTTTGACGAATGTAGAATAAATTATCGGAGATATGACCGGTCATTATTCGCGGACGCGATCTAACAGTCGCGGGCCTTTGAGGGACCGGATTAGAATGATCCGGGTGTAGGTGTTCTTAACCAGTCAAATACTACTACCACCGTCACATTTAAATGTAAAAATGTCTTACATTTTGGAACAGGGGTAGTATATATTTTTACACCACATATGAAAACGTGTTTGTGTAATCTTACACTCATGTAATTTCTAGGCCATGATCATGTGAACCGGAGGGTGGAAATGGGGAAGAAGATGCACTGAAACTAATCTGTGCAAAAAAGGAGAACCCTTTAAGACAGAAGATGCGTAGATGGTGTGCTAGCTATTCCGGACGGAACAAAATGCTATGTGTTTTAGCATTTCTTGACGGGTTGCATGAACTCTGTTAGTGCAACCTTTAGGTAGAACGATCATGTCAATCAATCAAAAGGAACAAGATCTTTGATCGAGACCAGGCAAGGATCGGATTTCATCTTTAATTATTGTCGCAACTGATAACAAACACCAACAAGGACCATCAGTTGATGCCCTTAGTTTAGCATAAGTACGTACTACTGCTCTCCATGACGTTGATAAGTTAAAGTAGAACTCGGATATGAGACAGTTCGAGGACAGGTGCAATTACGCCACACAAATACATTTTCGAAGAGTCATCATACCTACCATTTTGACCCCAAGAATTTTGTTTCTTGCTTGCATGAATCAGGGTTATAAAATCTTTGTGGGGGTTTGGCTTATGAGCTGTGCAGTAGTAGTTGATGTTGCAACCACCGGGGATCAAAATACGTCGAAGATTGCAAGCAAGTGTACAGTGACTCAGACTGGTTCTTTGTTTGCCTAGTACTCTCTATAGGCTGCATGGTACGTAGCCTAGGGATATATTATATCGTATTATTGGTCAAGAGGAGGCCATAAAATATTTGGTTGTAGTTGAAAAGAACTAAACTAGTTCTTTTTAATTATATTTATTTAGGAACGAAGGAAGTAGTAAAAATTAGGTCCGCGAGACTGGAAGATACCAAGGACTAACTACTTCTGTTTAAGGCTGACAGTTGCAGTTGAGATGATATATCCTAGGAGTATCTCCCTTGCAAATTTCGTTTAAAGAAGTGGTAACTAAGCTGTAGCTAGAAACACCGAACCATATGACGTTGGAGACCATAATCGAGACTTTTCAAAATAACAAAAAGAATAACATTTTTCATGACGCACTTTTTGCTCATTCTATTTCTAGACCACGTACGATGATGATATAGCACATAAACCTAAAAAAACAGTTTTGCCTTTCAGAGAAAACTAATCGGGTACTAACTAACTTGTGATGTCATCGATCGCGTCCCTTCTTTTGAGAAAGAATTGATTGTTTTCCTTGACAGCCCTAGTACCACTGCCGGTAGAGTAGAACAAAAGTAGACAAGTGGGATCACAAACCAAAAACACAAAGGATGCTACTTTTCTCCTTTGCCGCCCCTTGAAGGTTGAAGCACATCGCTACTTATGCCCAGACCATTGCATATAAAAAAAAAACACTTCCCGATAAAGATGAGACGCATATATTTAGATGAAGTGCTGCAACAACGGTTTTGTTTGCTCATGGCATCATCCCACCATGCATGCATGAAATGAGCAACATGCGTGAACGCTGCATGATATCCAACCATGTTTGGTGGCATCAATAGAAATTTGCCTGTCAAAGTAGATTTTTTTTTCAAAACTATTATGTATTTATAATAAATTCGAAAAGTATATGTGAATTTAAAAAAATATTTAAACTAGCACCCCGTTAGCCTCTGGTGGGCCGACGGAGGACCTGTCGGCTTGTGGGAGGCCGAAGTGGATCTGTCAGCCTGCGGGTGGCCGAAGAGCCACCTGTCGCCCTGCGGTTGGCCGAAGAGGGCCCGTCGGCCTCCAGGAGGCCGAAGAGTATCACGGGGCATAAAACGTGATTAAGATTGCCTCAAATGAAAAAGTTATCAACATGCAAAATCTTCGTCTCGTTGAAACGGTTGATTTTGATATAAAAATCGTCTTAATCCGAGATCATATGCGACCTGTAGATCCAAAACAAGATCAGGGACAGAAGCTGTAGAGCTACTTCGGACAGACCGAATGGATGTCAGAAAATTTTTCACGGGGCACCCGGTGCATTCGGTGAGACCGTGTGGAATACAGAAGAGTACACAAGTTTGGTCACGTTCACTCGGAGCACAAAGAGAAGCACGAAGCATCGAAACAAATTTCAGCCAATGTGAACAATAATTTACAACTCTGTAGGCAAAAACAACAAAAATAATATTACGATAGTATGTTTCACTTTTGTGTCTTGTCGAGTCCATCATCAACAATTTAGCCAGCACTCATATTCATAGTAACATCATCCTGATTGTATGAGAAACTAACAAGCACATCTAGAACAGTACAGCAAAATGTATGTACAATGAAAGCACCCATGAGAAGAGATGCAATGAAGCACACACCAACATAGGTCAAAAAATAAAATTCTCCAGACGAATCAAAATATTAGTACAATTTACCAAGATAAGCAACACAACATTGTTTGAAGCATACTTTATTGTTGGTTAAAACATACTCTAGCGGCGGCTCAAGCAAAAGTTCATTGCCATAGTAACATATGTGAGAAACAATAATATATAGTGGTGTCTACATTATGAGCCCCAAGAGTTCCGTGGAGAGCAGCGACACTGTCACCAACGAGGAAACGACGCCCTTGAACTTCAACAACCTTTTTTTTAGAAAATGAGGATGACCCCCGGCCTTTGCATCTCGGAGATGCATGCGGCCATTTTATTGATTATTTTCGAGGACCTTACAAAGCAGTACAACAATATGCCTGAATCCGTCATCTTGGCAACATCTACCGCTACTCCTATCCATATAATGAAGGGGTGCAAGCTGGACCAAATACCCATACCTCTCACCTAAGCCTAACATCTAAAGCCGGAGACACTGACCGAGCCACATACCGGGTCCGGGGCACAAACCGGTCCGACGCACTCACATGTGTCGTCGCCGCCATCTTCCACTGGTCCATCTTCAGATCAGATTGAGGTACCAACCTTGGCAGGTGCCTCCGCCATCGACGCCACCATGACGCCAAACGACGACCTCCACCTACGTGAGTCCATCTCCAAGCAACGGACGGAGATCCATGCTAGGATAGGGCCGCACCACCACCGTCGCCCACCACCCACAAGCGCCACCCAGCCCCAAGGTTCCTAAAAGTGGCGCCTTCAAGAAGGGAACGACGCCGTGAGCGCCGCCGCCGCCGAACAAAGTTAAGGCTTTCGCCCGGGAGACCTAGGGGAAGGGGAAGTGAGGGGATCAGTCCATACCGACGCCTCCAGGGAGGGGAACAACGCCCTCAGGCATCGCCATCGACGCGACCGGCCATGGCCGACCAGGGATTTCGCCCGAACTAGATCCCCGCCACCAGCAGCGCCTCCTGTACAAAACCGACGACCCAAGGAAGCGTGGCCCGACCAGGCTGGCCCGCACGCCGAACAGGGAAGGAGGGGAGGCGCCAGATTGCGCACACCGGCCACCGCAAAAGCCGTCGCCGGACGCCAACGACCACCGGATCCCGCCGCCCGCACGGACGAGACACCAGATCCACCGCCCGCACGGCTGCTAGCCTGTCGTGCCTCGTCAATGGAGCCGCCGCTCTAGATCTGGGGCTCCCCACGCAGAGGCAGGGCAACCTAGGCCCCGCCGCCACCATGCTTGGCGCCCCGGGCTTCCCCGGCGGCTGCCTCAGGCGGCGACGAGGAAGGAAGGGGGAGGGGGAGGCGGCTAGGGTTGGGAGGGAGGGAGGGAGACGTGCGTGGTGTCTTCGAGAGAACCTGATCAACTTGAACAACCTAGTGTTTGTGTTGCTAGTTTGCTTCCAAAATGATGACAAAACATTGGGTACTCGAGATGCTCGATCTCATGTTACACTCCATACCCACCATCATTGACCATGACATGCCCATCGTTGGGAAAGCATGATCTTCCACTCTTGCTAGCCTTGCAGAAGTTTAGGAAGATTAGTTTGATTTGGATACAAAGATGATGCCTAAGAAACAATATGAAGCATGCAATGAAGCAAACTGAACACAATGTAGAAGCACTAGTGTGAAGCACTTGTGTACTCTTCTGTATTTCACACGGTCTCACCGAGTGCATCGGGTGCCCCGTGACAAATTTTCTGACATCCATTCGGTCTGTCCGAAGTAACTCTACAACTTATGTCTCTGATCTTGTTTTGGCTCTACAGGTCGCATACGACCTCGGATTAAGACGATTTTTATATCGAAATCAACCGTTTCGACGAGAAGAATTTTTTTATATTGATAACTTTTTTATTTAACACCATCTTAATCACGTTTTGTGCCCCTCTTCGGCCAACCGCAGGCCGACAGGTGGCTCTTCGGCCACCCGCAGGCCGACACGCCCACTTCGGCCTCCCATAGGCCGACAGGTCCCCCGTTGGCCCACCAGAGGCTGACGGGATGCTAGTTTTGATATTTTTAAAAATTTACATATGCTTTTCGAATTTGTTATAAAATACGTAGTAGTTTTAAAGAAAATCGTCAAAGTACAATGTGGTGTTACACAGTCTGCATATATACGTGTTCACTTGAGAGAAAAAAGCAGAAACGGTTCTCATCACCCACAGCAATCACCTCATCAGTAGCAATAAGCCAACAAGAAGCAACGTTTTTTTTACGAGAAAAAGAAGAAGCAACATGCATGCACGAGCACCGCCTGCAGTCTGCAGGTGGTATTTCTACTAGCTTAGCTAGTACTGTGTGAATGTGTGATCATGCATGTTCAAGCACACATGGAACCAGTACACCACAGTTTTGCTTGCGCAAGTTGCATTGGGCACCCAACAGAAGAAGCTGAGAAAAGCCAAGTTCATCTTGGGTTGCACACACCCTGCGTCGGCCGCTCCTTCCACTCTTCTCCCACCGCTTGGCTTCTCAAGTTTATTTGGATGTGGCCGGACATGTGTACTACTAGTATGTCTTGCGTGCCTTGACAAGATAAAGATTTCCTGGGATCATCTTGGACACCTCATCATTTGATACTCCTATATACTCCTTCGGTTTCTAAATATAAATCTTTGAAGAGGTTTTATTAGGAGACTACATACGAATGTATATAGACATGATTTATAATATATATTTATTCATTTTATTTCGTATGTAGTCACTTAATGAAAATTTTAAAATGACTTATACTCCCTCCGTTTCAAAATTCTTGTCTTAAATTTGTCTAGATGTAAATATATCTAGTCAAACGTAAGACAAATTTTTTGGAACGAAGGAATGGAGGGAGTATTATGTAAGTATATGCATGGCGTTGGCTTGTAGCAGTAACGAACCATTCACGTGTAGCGTGCAAAGTGTAAGCACGTATACGTACATGTATCGTCTAGTTACCCATTTTATAAACACATGGACACACCTCTTGATGAAACGCACGCAGAGCCTCCAATCAACCAGAGGTTGGTGCCTACTCCTTTTCTGGAAGAGGAGAGGGTGATTTGTTGATGTACTAACGTTACCTGAATTTGGTTGCAGTTGCAGCTAGGAGCAGATTAGGATATCAAGGGCAATCAAACTTAATTAACTGGGACCATCAATCAAACAAGCTGAAAAGATATTCTGGGAGACGCGGCCATGCCACCTTCCAATCGTAATCCAAGTTAAGTCCGGATTAGTTCGTCAGAGAGTCCAGTGGAGAATCAGGAAGTAGAATGCAGAGGCCGGGGGCTTTCCTCCTTCTCCAAAGAAAAGGTGAAAGAGATGCACATGCTACTTCTTCAGCACAGTTCAGTAGCGAAAGGAAATGCACAACTAGAGCACCAGGCACATACCACACCAAACAAGGATTCAAACTCCTCAACTTATTGGGAAGATGCTTCAGATTGTAGCTACAACAACTTGGAAGACAAGAGGTTACTTCAAAAAATTTAAAAGAAATGCGCACTTCAACACAAGTTGTAGCTGCAACCGAATACAATCACCAAGAAGTTTTTTTCTTTTCTTTTGAACACGGTACAGACACAAACGCTTATACATACACACATACACTCACCCTATTTCTAAAATGTTGGTAACATGTTTCAGAGAAAATACTCTACTTCAGCTGTTCTGGCCACTGCCAGGTTTATAACTGTGTCGTCGGTTCATCACCAGCCGTGGTTTTGGAAACTGCCACTTCAATTGCAGCAGGACCGCGCGTTGTTCTGACTATGTTAGTCATGCAGCAGCGATGTATAAGTTTCACAGCGGCAATGTAGATGGTTCTTCTGTACTGCCGATTCTTGCCTGCTGAGAGCCATTAGGCTTTTTCTTGAGAGCATTCTTCACCTCCTCCTCCCTCTTGTCAACAAAAGAGATCAATGATTTGATGCTAGTTAGCCTTGCTGTCCGGTTCACAATCGTCGGCTCAAGCTCAACCTGGTTATTGTACTTGCTGTACTGAAACAATATTCGCCAGAAGAAAATCAGGAGAGCAAGGGCACATGCAAGGCCACACACGACAAAGAGGCCCCAGAAGCTTGCCAGGCTCAGGGAGTTTGAGTTCATCCCACTATCATCTGACTCACATCCTTTCATCCCACTTAACCATTCATCATGGATCCTTTGGAGATCGCCATTCTCTGATAGTGTAAGGATTGCTGTCGATAAGTCGTCGGCAAGAGGGGAATCTCTTGGAAAGGCCTGCAGCAGAGTACAGAACAACAATAAGATATTTAGGAGAAAAAAGCATCAGTTATTTCATCATTTTTTTAATTGAACGAGTTATCTGATCATAATTAATTAACTTACAAATCCCCATCCGCTTTTTGTGAAAACCTGACCAACCGTCTTGAATTTGCAGTATTTTGACAGGAAAATCTCAACATATGGCAGCTCATCGATTATTGCAGCAACACCACCATTTCCTGACCCTAGCTCTAGTGCTCTTGCGTAATCAGATGGGCTGTTTAGTGGCACCAGACGGGAATCCGCGATATTGAGCTCCTCCACAAGATAATTTCTGGCAAACGATCCAACTTGATAGCCAATTGCACTTGAACTAGAGATCAAGCTATCAAGACCTTTTACCCCCGATGTTAACTCCTGAACTGTGAGAAGTGATGTCAAGCTTGCCGTGTAGCTTGAGTTAATAATGAGTACAACAAAGAGCCACACAAGGAGCACAAATCTGCCAAGTGCGCTAGAAGTGTTCTCTCCTGTGTAAACCAACAAAAAATATGGGTATAAGAGTGAACCGAAAGAGTCTTTAATATCTCGACAAGTTTGATATCAGAACTTACTGTGTGCGAAAAACATGGTTGAAAAGCTAAACCTGAAAGGTGCAGACACCATATATCAGATAAAATACAACAACTTGCAAACTTCGAAAAACAGAAATGAAATGCATGTGTTATGCAATACAGATACTAACCAGCATACTGTCATAATTTGTTGCCTTGGGGTTCCGCGGAACTCAGTATTAGTGCGGTGTTCAAGGATCCAAACAACTGTACCCACAAAGAGGAAGAGCAAACCTAGAACACACCACATCTGAAAGGTGAATGGTTTCAGAAAAGCCCAAGCATTTGATTCAGTCTCCTTTGCTGGAGCTACAATAATGAGACCTGATTCTGTATATGGCTGGGTAAAATCAACAAGTCTTGTTCTATTTGTCACAATAGAGATGTCCCCTATGGCAGCATCAAAGTACTGAGTGGTACCAAAAAAGAAGAACAAAATGAATAAAATCCAGTATAATAAAGACGGTATAATAGTTTTTCAGACTTACTGATATGGAGATGTTACTCACATTTTCGGACACCTTTTGTACAAGGTCACTGTAGCTCGGATTTTTCAGTCCATCTCCAAATAAAACAAAGCTGCATCCCACGGGGTAAGGCAACAAGCTTATTGCAGATTTGAAAACATCAACTGAAAACCCCTTCACCCCATCAGGCCCATCGTCTTGCATCACAAACTCATTGTAGCTTGTACGCAGAGGCACTCCAATCCTTAGAAGCTTCCCATGGTACGGAAACACCCAACCACGGGGTTTCTCAGCAGTCTGACCAGGCCAGATAACATCATGAAGCTGTATATCATTGGTTGTAGAGTTCAGTTGTACTGAGTGCAAGTTTTCTGGAGCAGCAATTGAGAGACCAGAAATGTTTGACCAATACCCAATGGTTCTGAAACCTGTACCACCGATATTCAGGATGTCATAAGCTGGATGGATCAAATTCCGGTCCAAAGTAAATTGTACTTGGCCTGAAACCCCTGTGAAATTCGCCTGCAACACTTTCTCCAGTAATTTATCTCCATTGTTGAGAATTCTGAGAGAATCTAACTGAAGGCCACTTCCTTTTATAGCTTGCAAATTTTGGTTTGCAGAAAAAGATACTGCATTTCCTGCACTCAGGAACTGCTCAACTGCATGAGCAACTAACCATACAGAGTCATAAGCATGTGCAGTGTAAGAACTGAAGCTCGAACGGTTTCCTTTCCTAGTCAGATTGTTCAGTTTGGGAAGCAAGGACTGCTGAATGCCAGAGTCAGGAACATGTTGCCGAAGCGTAATAACCCCCTGAGTGTTTTCTGTCACATCAGAAGCAACATGCCCAGATGAATCTATCACTGCAGAAAGCCAGTCTGTTGCTATCCATACATAGCCGCTACTCATCATCCCTAAAGATTTTGCGGCGGAGAAAACTGTCATCCCAGAGTCAGGGTTCACATGGACAACATAGACGCGGGACTCCATTTCATTCACTTGCATCAAGATATCCTGGATTGCAGACCTTCCAGCACCAGGTGGCAATTTTGCTTTGTAGGCTATCTTGGACATCTTTTTTGCAAGGGCATCACCTAATGCTGTGATGCCGCCTCTACCATAGTCATCATCAACATAGATGGCGATGACTTCTCTCCATTGATACTGACTGATGATGCTAGCTACAGCAGACATTTGGTAGTAATCACTTTGTGTAGCCCTCACAAAGTAAGGGTATTCAAGGGAAGAAAGGGTAGGATCGGAGGCTGCGAAAGAGATAAGTGGGACTTGGAGTTTGTTAACAGCATGAGAAATGATATGAGCAATTGCGGATGATTGTGGACCTAATACAGCAATGACATCCTTGGCCAGAAGCTGCAATGCTGCACAGGTAGCATTGTTATCAAAATCTTCCAAGATTTGAATGAGAGATAAATAAATTATATGTTCACTTATAATATAGTAATAAGTATAAGAAAACTAATGGAAGTTAAAATTAGAAAAGACGGTCTACTTCTAGTTCGCATAAGAACAAATACTCAGTAGGACTCAAATCTGCACACTTGCCATGATATCATGGAACTACCTTATATTATATAGCTTTGCAACTTTCCAAGCCAAATTTCCTATGTACCTGAATTTGACTATGGTGTTGGCTAGCAAGATTGAGTTAAGAAGAAGTACAAAAGAAATACAACACGTGCAAAGAAATAAAACCAAGCAATCAGTTAAAAGAGGAATGGTGTTTAATTCAGGAAATGATGATTGCATGGCAAGCAAATTGAAATGGCAAATTGCTAATTTCAATACGATCAGCACAAATATGTTCACCATCTGCTAATCATGTCTACTCCCTCCGTTCCTAAATACAGTATTTGTCTTTCTAGAGATTCAACTATGGACTACGTACAAAGCAAAATGAATGAATCTATATTCTAAATTATGTCTATATACATCCATATGTAGTTCATAGTAAAATCTCTAAGAAGACAAATATTTAGGAACGGAGGGAGCAGTTACTGAGCGCAGTTAGTCTAGCAGTTTTGTTTGGGTTCGGCTTTGGCTTTATTTTGCTTGCTTCTCTACATAAGTTATGTTTCAGTTTTGTCGCAGTGAGCTGCTTTGCACCTTGTTGGTGGTTTATTCTAAAACAAAAGGCATTTTGGTGTGCACTCGAGGAAAAAATATGTTAATATTTGATACTATACTAAACTAATATACAGAAAATATTCATCAACGTCTGTCTTATGTCTAGTTACTAGCAGGAGGAAAAAACTAACTTGCGTATCATTATTCTTTGATACTAAACTAACTTCAGATATAGAATGGAGACAGATTTCTGGAAAAGAAAAACTGATGAAAAATAAGATGTATGAACCTTCAATAGTTCCAACAAAGCCACTGCAATTGGTGTCCTGCATAAGAAGACTGAGTTTTGTCCCGGGGAGTAGGGTTGGATCAGCATTGACATCCGCAACAGCGAGCACGATAGCCGGCATCACTGCCCTCCCGATGACCGAACCAAATGTGAAGAGCGCACCGATGCGCACCTCAGCCGGCCTGGAGACGCCATTGGTGTCATTCTGTCTACCTGCTATGGCACCACCGGCAATAATGCAGACACAGAGCAGCAGGGCAGCAAGGTGAGCAGAGCCCATCCGCACGAAGCAAGAAAGCGCAAGTGGCTTCTTGACCTCAAGAACCAGAGGCTATGTACTGTATTCTCGATCTTGACGGTCTCTATTTCCACCAACAGAAGGGATTTATGGTCCGAGATCGCACCGAGGAACCAGGCGAGCAAGCAGAAGCACTTGAGTGATGGAAATGAGCCGCTGCTCTGCTCGTGGCCGCCGACCAGCTGTTCGACGAAATGCTCAGCAGGACGAAATGGCGGCGCTGCTCCACCTGCAACGGGAAAGAGGAGCGCGGCATCATTCGGCTGTCCAACGAGCTAATCGACTTGCTTGCCTGAAGAAACGACGAGGATTATCGGGCGCTTACCGAGGGAAGCCAAAGAGCTCAGCCGAGAACACCAGGGAACCTCGCCTGGTTTCTTGGGCTTGTTGATGATCCCTGGTGCCCGAGGAGGGAAATGCTACGGCGTCTCGGTTTCGGGGGGATATTTGTAGGCATTCTGCTGGCAAATGAAATGAGAATGAGAATGAGAAATGCCTGGCGAGGCCAGGCAGTGGCTGGCACTGTGACCGCGACCGCGGGTGCGAGACGATCGTGGCCTCGTGGGGGATAAAGCGCCTTTTTTCGCTGCCCTCGTCGATTGGATTCGTTTCAGCGATAAAGAGGGAAATGCGAGACACCCGGAAGCTTTTGTGTCGCGGACGTCAAGCTCAGCAAAATTCAGCTTGGACAATCGGACACTGGGTAACATCTTGCTAAGAATATTGTTAATGCTTTAGACCCTCACGAATATCTGCTACAGCAGTGCTAAAGCTTTCACCAAAGCTCGCTCCCCTTTCTAAAATATGTTCACCTTCACCAAAGCCATGTGCATCAAACCATACAGATACACTGCACTGCATCTCCTGGTCTAGGAGTTATGCTTCTTATTACTTGGTCTACGCTGTATCGAACGTAGTTCCAACCGATGTTTACGGTGGTGGGTATGCAGCCAGAGCGGGTGACTTGGGAGTTTTTGTCTAACCTGGGTGAAAGTATAATCTTTCTATCGGTTCACCACCTTCTTCGATATAGGCATATTGTCGATCTGCTATTACTCTAATGATGTCGATATGTTAGGTTTTTTATTGATCTTTTGTCGGACTGTTTATGTTTGACTCTGTGAATTGTAATTATGCAGAGGTTGGACGATTTTCATTATATTTTGTATCCAATTGATTCTACATTTTAAGTTAATATAAGCGACTTTTATCAAAAAACAGTGCACTCAACAAAACGATATTTAAGTAACTTTCTTCTCATAAGCAATCACACCAGACCGAATGCCCAACAATTGACATCATCCGCCGAACCATTATTCTCATCATGGCGCCCCAACTTTACTTGCGACTAAAAACTAAAATGGAGTATTTAACGGAAAACTACCACATTTCATGGAAACAAGCCCAGGAACTACCACTTTACGTTTCTTTTCGGAAAACTATCACTTTTTTCGTAATCTATCGCAAAAAACTACCACATCGTCTAACCGCCCGCTTTGCTCAATCTAAGCTCGAATCTGACCGGTTGGGCCCACTAACCAACTGCTACCGTGGCCAACCGTGCACTACCGCGCGTTAACGGCCGTTAACGACACGTTTGCGGTCTAAAGCGGCCGGGTGAGGTCAAGATCTGAGCCAGCCCCCTCTCTCTTCACTCTCTCCCTCCTCTCCCTCTCTCTGACTTAAGGTGGCGGCCGCCATGGCATCGGTGATTCCGGACGGGGGCGGCGGCGATAGCGGCAGCGACGGCAGCGGCGGTGGCACAAGTTTGAACGGTGGAGGCTCTTTCTGTGAAGTCGATAACTGGTTGGGGAGCACTAGTTACTCGACGCAGGCAGGCTTGCAGCAGCCGGAGGCACCGCTCGTCCAGTCATCGCCAACGCATGGATGTTCTATGGGTTGCAGGTATGGAAATATATCTGCTTAGTAAGATGTGTTTGTAGGAGCATGTTTTCTTCAATCCTAGATTTGCCACTAAAGTAGGATGTTTCTGTTTGTTGAACATGTGTAGTAAACTGTATTTTAATTCAATTCATGAGCACTTATTTATGCAGTTTGGCTGACCAGAAGTGGGACATATGGTTTCATTTCAACGGAAGAAACCCTGTGAAAAGGGGTATATATGAGACAAATATTTTTTTTCTTAATCTATAATCACTCATTGCTAGTGAAGGGTATGGGGAGAGTGATTACATGTACTATGTGAAGGAGGAGGAAATTGGATCTGAAAGAGTAAAGTATTTAGGTAATGAAGCTAGTGTTCATGAAATGTTGGAGGTTTATCATAATGTGAAGGTTGTGAACATAAAGCTGGTGAGAAATGTTCAACCTGCAAGTAGTGCACAGGCTAATGAGAATTACATGAACACTCAAGAGAGATGGAGTGTGAAAAAGGTAGTGGAGCAATCTGAGCTTCAGAATCAGATAAATGATAGAAAGGCTCAACTTGAGAGGAGCAGAATTCAGAGAGAGGCAGATTTGAACCATTTGAAGGAGACACTGAAGTGTGTGAATTTTGTTCTCATGATTCAGTTCATTCAGATGGGAGTGCTGAAGCTGTTGAAATGGAAATAGAGTGTGCCTCTGAAGAGGATAGAGCATTGGAAATAGAGTGTGCCTGTGAAGAGGATAGATCATTGGAATTAACTGCTATTTGTGAAACATGTGAAGAATTCTGGTCCAACTAGCAGATGTCACAATGTGGTAGAGCATAAACAAATTCAAGATTGGTTCCTGAAGCAGATGAGTTTTGTTTTGCTGGTGATTTAGGCATAAGTGATGAGGAAGAAGAAGATGAAGTTGAACTAACATACCTCCTGAAGAAGCCAAAGAGTAATAAGAAAAAGATGAAGGATAGGGTATGGTTTGACCCCTCAATTCCCAATTCACATTTATTGTTGTGCAAGAGCTTGTGTTTTGGGAGTGTTTACCAGTTCAGAGAAGCATTAAGGGATTTTCATATAAGGACTCTGAGGTCTTTTCACTACCACAGGAACTCCCCAACAAGAATTATTGTTTGATGTTCACAGAGAGAACATGGATGTGAATTTTTCATGTGTGCCTCCAGGATAGCTTATGAAATAACTTTTTTGCATTAAGAAGTGTAACATGGAGCACACTTGTCCAGCATCAGCAGAGAATCCAAAGGTTACTACTAACTGGCTTTCCAAAGCAGTTGAGCCTTCTCTTAGAGTAGATCCTAGAACACCTATGGATGCACTTATTAAAGACAACAAAGTCAAGTTTTCAGTTGATGTATCAAGGAGTGTGGCCTATAGGGCAAGGAGGAAGGCTATTAAGGTTGTGCAAGGTGACCAGAAGGAGAAGTACTATAGACTGAGGGACTACCTACAAGAAGTTATTGATACAAACCCTGGTAGCAGGTGTATAGTTACAACATTTGAGGACTCAGAAAACCCTGCACCAACTCCTAGATTTAAGTACATGTTCTACTACTTGCATGCATCAAAGCAAGGATTTCTTAATGGATGCAGGCCCTTTATAGGTAAATTTACAATTGTATTTTCTTCAAAATATGTTGTTGAGAAAATTATGGTAGCTAATTTGGGTATGGATCCAGGGCTTGATGGTTGCTTCATCAAGCTAACCAATGGACAACAAATTCTTGCGGCCACAGAAAGAGATGGCAACAACAACATCTACCCCATATCCTTTGGTGTGGTTGACAAGGAAGATTCTGATAGTTGGACATGGTTCGTAACCCAGCTAAGATGCTGCATTGGAAGTGGAAGCAAATTTGGAATCTACACCATTATTTATGATAGGCAAAAGGTATGCACCATATCTCTGCTAGTAGTTCAGAAATATTGCTAGTAGTGGCTTAATTCCTTTTTGTTCATGACCATGGTTATTAATTTATAAATAGGGTCTTCTTAAGGCTATACATGAAGTGTTCCTTGGTTCCCCTCAGAGATACTGCCTTAGGCACATATATGCAAAATTTCAGTCAACTGGCTTCAAAGCAGCAGAACTAAAGAAGCTAGTAGATCAGGCTAGCTACCCATTCACCAAACATGGCCATGAATTAGCAATGGCAGAGCTGAAAGGAGAGTGTGAGAATGCCTGGAAGTGGCTTGAGAAAATTCCGAAGGAGACTTGGTGTAGGTCTGCAATGGATTATAATTGCAAAACTGATCTTGTTGTGAACAACCTTAGTGAGGTTTTCAACAAAATGATCCTTGATGTTAGGGCCAAACCAATTAGGACAATGTTTGAAGGAATTAGGACTAAGCAGATGATCAAAAGGCAAAAGACTAGGGAAAAGACAGAGTCTAGCAGGTGGATGATCACACCCAACTATTCAGAGAAACTGGAGGAGAATAAGAAGTATGCCAAATTTTGTGAGGCACATAGGGCTGGTCCTGCCATTTGCAAGTGTCAAGTGGTGAGAAACAGTATTGTGTGAACATTGCTACTAAATTATGTGACTGCAGGAGGTGGGACATGACAGGTGTGACATGCAGTCATGCAATAGCAGCAATGAGCAAGCTTCATATGCACCCAGAGGACTTTGTGCATGAATTTTTCAAAAAACCACCATATATTGAAGCATACAAAGACATTGTGTACCCTGTCCCTGGTCGTGAATTCTGGCCTGACACACATACCCAGGATATTGAGCCCCCAGTGTTCAAAGAAAAAGCAGGCAAGAAACAAACAGCTAGGAGGAAGGGCCAGTTTGAGTTGCCTGCACCAAAGTACACAAGCAGGATGGGAACAATTACATGCATCAATTGTGGTCTACAAGGTCATAGATATACAAAATGTGGGAAAGCTCTGAAACCAAGTCTTCAGATGAGAAAGAACTTACACTAGGTCATTTAAAAATTTGCATTCTATATTTCATTATTTCATGTGTGGTCTAATTACTAACTGTTTATTTTGGCATGCAAGAGAATAGAGAATTTTCACGGGCTTCTCTAGTGCTACACATCAACACCAAAGTTCACACATCCCAGCCCCAGGAGCTCCACCAGTTTCAACACGGCCAGCAATGAGGAACAGAAAAACAGTAGCACCTAAGAAAGGTTCAGCATCAACAGTTTCAACAGGCCCAACCAAATCTTCACCAGCACCTAACAGAGGTTCAACATCAGTAGTTTCAACAGACCCAACCAAGTCTTCACCGGCACCTAAGAGAGGATCAGCAGCAACAAGAGCTCCAAATACAATAAGGGGATTCAATGCACCAAGAACATCCACTAGAGAACGTGTGATAATATCAGGCAAGAGGAAGAGGAGACCTACTAGCAAGTTTGCAGCCTATTTCAGTGCAAGTGGAAACCATTGAAACTATGTTCTGGTACTTGAATGTTGAATGTTGAGTGTATGCTACTAAGTTTGTGTTCTGCTACTTGAATTTTGATTGCATGCTACTAAGTTTGTGTTGTGCAAAACAAATGTCAAATGAAAATTGTGGCAAGTGCATGTTCTGAAATGTTTTGAATTGTGGCAAGTGCATGTTCCAAAATGTTCTGAAATGTCAAATGAACCTGTGATAGTGGCAAGTGCATGTTCTGAAATGTTCATATGAATCAGTAGTTACAGTCAACTTCATTTTCTAAAACCAGAAAAAACAAATAAAAATACACAAATAGTTTGGCCTAGGGCTCGAACCCAGGACCAGTGTGTTGTAACCCTGCGTGCAAGGCCAATGGGATAATGCAAGTGATTTATTTGACTAGCATCGACCAAACCTAATGTGTTTAGCGTTGCATATCAATTGTCGTTTCGCATTCTCACGCATTAATACGTGTCCGCCGACCGCTATCTCTACCCACTCGCCGCTCGCACCATCCACTACCCTCCCCCCTCTCTCTTGTCAAAATCCACGCCAACAACCACCCCACCGCCGTCGCCATGGACCGGATCTTGGGCTGGCACAAGGTCGTCGAAGAGCTCACCGGCAACAACCAAGAGCTGCGCGCCCAGTACAGGGAGATCGCGGGCTGGTTCGCTAGTGTGCAGATGATGAGGAACCACGCCCGCGGCCTTGTGAAGGTCATGACGGCTGCTGAAAAGCAGCATGCCTTCCCTCGCGGCTTCATCGTCCCGCCGGTGACCATTCTTTTGTGGGCGATGTGCGAGGCGGAGGGCTCCCCCAACCCAAGGCAGCGCGCCCATTGGTGGATGTACCGCTCATCCACCACGCCGCCGGCAGGCGAGGATCATGTGCGCGTTACGTACAGGCGGAGCACGTCACCAACGCCATCCTTGCTCTCCCAGACGACGACTGCGAGGTGGACTCATCTGATGACTCTGACGACGAGTCCTCTAACGACGAGGTGGAGGAGCTCGTTGCACTCTCCAACGACACGCCAGATGTGCAGCTGCTGGCGCCGTCCTCGACGAAGTGGAGGGGCACAAGAACCTCCCAATTGACGTGGAGAAGCTGCCGGAGGTCGCAGATCTCCCAGAGGCCG
The DNA here is from genome assembly GCF_904849725.1 of Hordeum vulgare subsp. vulgare. Lineage (NCBI taxonomy): Eukaryota > Viridiplantae > Streptophyta > Magnoliopsida > Poales > Poaceae > Hordeum > Hordeum vulgare. Next base: position 206,153,091 of record NC_058519.1, on the reverse strand, counting down.
TCGTCGTGAAGCAAGAGGTTCTGGAGGAAGATGTTGTCGAGCCGGCGCCGGGCAAGAAGAAGAGGGCTGCGGGGAAGAAGACTCCGGTGCGGCGCTCCGAACGCGTGAAGATGCTGAAGAAAGAGGAGTGAGATGTTATCTTCAGTTTCGTCAGTGAGATGCTATCTTCAGTTTTGTCAGTTAAAACTTATCTTCAGTTTCGTCAGTCCTATGTCAGTTTCATCAGTTAGAACTTATCTTCAATTCGGTCAGCACTATGTCAGTTAACTATGTATGTCAGACTATCTATGCCAATACTATGTTATCAGTTCACTAACTTCAGTAAGCTAGACATTGGTAACCTCATATGCCTCATCTGTCACTACTGTAAGCTATGTATGTCCAAGTATCTCACTACTATCACAGCCTCATCTGCTCCACCAGTTTCAATAGGACCAGCAGTGAGGAACAGAAAAATAGCAGCACCTAAGAGAGGTTCAACATTAACTTAGCATAGTAGTTCTTAACATAAAAGTCATTACATCATAGATAAAACCTTCTTACTTATAACTTAGCATAGTAGGTCTTAACATAAAAGTCATTACATCATAGATAAAACCACCTAGTTCTTAAACCATCATAGATAAAACCATCTTGATTCCAAGGCCAGCTATATATATACCTAATAATTACTTAACCAACACAACAAGCACTTCACTCATCCATTATTGCCTTGATCCTCTCCAGCTTATCTTTGCTGCCATGCCCAGCCTTGAGCAGATCAGCAATCAGATACTCCAACTTCTTCTTCTCTTCCTTAAGTAGGTCCATGTCCCCGTGCACTTTCTTCATGGTCTTCCTCATGTTCTGAATGATACCTGCTTGGCTTTGAAGAATGCACCTTTGCTCCTTGGCAAGCTTCAGCTTTTCCATACTTATCTCAATCTTTGCATGATCCTCAAGTTCTTTCTTATTTTTATTTAGATCATTGATTGCCTGACTGGTATACTCCATGTCATGAGACATCTTGCTATCTTGATAGTCAAAAAGCTTGGATACATCTTCCACCAACTGGTTGTAGCTGTTTGACAGGAAGTCAATTTCCTTCTTTAACTTGCCCACCTCTTTCTCATGAGCTTGTTTGTCCTTCACCCTACCCAAGTTCTGCTCATGGTACATGTCCCAAATCCTTAATAGGCGCCTTTGTAGAATCTATGGACAAGGACCATCCACCCACTCCACCACCCCACAGATGACACCTTCATCCTACAGAAGCATTTTTAAAATTAAGCACCTTACTAACAAACTTAGTACAGATAACTCAAGTCATAAACTCAATTCAGTTAAGTCAAAACCTATGCTGACCAGACCAACCAAACAGAACTAGCTAGAGTTGACAAACAAAAGCTAATTTAGTACAAATCAATGCTATCTGAATTGAGCTAACATAATCTATAATTTTTCAGCACAGATAAATCCAGTTAACAATTATATTCAGTTAACAAATATATATAGTTTACAACTAATATATTCAGTTAACAGTTAACACTTGTTGTCAGTTTCAGTCAAGTGTTTAAATTCAGTTAACAGTAAGGCACTTGTCACCACACATCACACATCTATGCACAACTTAATACCTGCTACACCACACATCTCCACCAGCAAAACACATCACACAACACACATCTCCACCAGCACATACCTGTTGCACAGGACAACCGAGGAATCGCCTCCCAGTCAAAGTACCTTCGAAAGCTACCATCTTCTTCGGCCTCTGTTGATGCATCATGCAAGTCGGCTCAGATTCAGTGAAAGAACCATAGAAAGATGGATCCACCACAATGTTGGGGGTTTCCTGCAAAACAAACTTGGAATCAAACCAAATGAAACTTGGAATCTCGAATTTGGACGACCTAACCCTAACACTAACTCTATTCCACGAGTATGTACTTACAAAGAGCTGACTATCCATTGAAACCATGCAGATGTCCTCGTCTGAGCTGTCGTCGTCATTCCAGGATGCCATCCTCAAGTTCTACTAGCAGCAATGCCGGCCGCGGCGATGGCGATATGCTCAAAGGACGAGGGAAGAGTGAGAGGATGAGGATGAGTGACGAGCGAGAGGAGGGAGAGAGTGGCTGAGCTCGCTCTTACTGCGGGCCCACTTATGAGACCACCGACAACCACTTCCAACCGCACACGCGCCATTAACGGCAGTTAACATGCGTCCGTCCACCGTTGGCCACGCTGGCGCCTGAACTATAGGCCCGGCCTGGCAGAAATGGGGTTAAATGCGGCGAAGCGGGCGGTTAGACAATGTGGTAGTTTTTTGCGACAGATTACGAAAAAAGTGATAGTTTTCCGCACAAAAACTTAAAGTGGTAGTGCGTGGGCTTGTTTTCCTGAAATGTGGTAGTTTTCCGTTAAATACTCAACTAAAATGTTTCTATCTTACATGAACTAGACACACATATCTATGGTCCCCCCGCCGTTCCACACCGTAGGAGTCATCGGAAGGCAGGGGGCCATAGTAGCGTCGACAAGCAGAAGGGAAGTGCAGCCGACTCTTGCCGCCTCCTGCTCTCAAAAGCCTAGAATTCCTTTTTCTTTTCTTCCTGGCCTCGAAATAAAAAAGAAGTTAACTCTATTATTTTTGCTTGCTCCATGCCACTTTGACTGATTTGGATCATGGGGCCGTGACTTTGGCGCGGCTGTCCGCCTAGAGTTGGTGCAAATACTACGGTGTGGCACCCCCCAACTGTGTAGTTGGAGGAAGATGGCTCGGGGTTGCGAGTTCTCAACCGCGCGGGAGGTGGAAGACGGGTTGGATGCTCTCGTTCGTACGAGCAATTGCTGGATCACGATACGATGTTGAGGTGCGGTGTTACATATGAAAGTCCTGCCCTTTTTTTTGTCGGTGTCGACAACGACGGCACCCATGGGTGTCGTTCCCCTCCTTGGAGGTATCATGAGGTGTGTCGGCATCTCCCCGTCTCGCATTTGAGTTTGGTTGTTGACTCTGGGGGGAAGCCTTGGTTCAGTTCCGTATCGATGATGGCAACATCCTTGACGTCGTTCATCTGTTGGGAGCATCGTGCACAGAGACACGGCTTGAAGGCATCGTGCACAGAGACACGGCTTGAAGATCCTGTGTTGCGCTCCTTTTGGTGTTCATCGTTGTCCCAGGTCGATCTTTAGTGGCACTATGCACGTCGTCGCCGGTGCGTCCAAGACAATGCCTTCATCTAGACCGGCCAAGTCCTGCAACACACTCGCCTACCTCATTTAGGCATTCGTCGGTGGATGGTGCGTCGATTAGGAAAGTTTAGTTGGTGTGTTGTCTTCGGAGGCGATGGTGTTGGTCGAGACACGACTTTGTCTTTCGATTTAGGGTAGACTCTTGTGTTGTGGTGTTGTGGTTGTAATGTGTGTGGTGGCTTGTCTCCGGACATGTCCTAATGCAAACTTTATAATATATTTATTGTTCGTGATAAGGATAGTGTTTTATAATTTGTTTCTGCCTTCTACAAAAATATAGTACGTCTCTTTGAAATAAAATAGTAAGCACACCATGATGCAGCATATATTATAGCAACACTGCGGATGTCGTTTGATGTCACCCCATACAACAGTTTGAGTTAATACAACCTTTCGGTGTGTTAGGCTGGCATTTACTCCCTTGCCAAGCTTGTCGTGTCATACTATTTTATGCGTTATGGGCACATCTATCCGCCAAATTTTAAGGCTGTTTGAAACCTGAGTTTACCTCAATCATGCAAAAAGGATATGTCAAGCATTGTCACAGTAGTACTAAGTAGCATTCAGTCATGTCATGGTCTCATGGATCACGTGCCACTCGGCATTCTTTCGATGCCATGCGTTCCTTTTGATACATGTGACAATGGCCCCTTACTTAGAGGAGTAGCAATTTACAAGTAGTGCAAGTGGATGAATCCCTCGGCTGGCCGGCTTCGTGCCGTCCCATGACGCGCGGGGACAGGTTGAGCAAGCACGTAAGGTTTTTTCTTTATTTGTGCTCACCAAGTTGGCTGCAGTCGAAGAATGTTTGTTTATGTTCCACCTGATATGTATATACAGAATCTGATATGATACAAGCTGCTCTCAGTGATACGTACATCTCTGCAGCAACACCGCATAATATACGTAGAAGATATTGTGTGCATCGATAATTCATTGATCTAGTGTTACTGCAGCAGTTAAAGATTTCTTTGCAACTGGAGTCATGCCGGATGGGGTTAATTCTACAACTATTGTTCTTATACCGAAAAGTGCTAACCCCTCCCGGGTGACACACTATAGACCTATAAGCCTTTGTAATGTTATTTATAAGGTTATCTCAAAGTGCCTTCTTAACAGGCTACGCCCCCTCCTAGACGAAATTATCTCTCCGGAGCAGAGTGCCTTTGTTCCAGGTAGACTGATCACGGATAATGCGCAAGTGGCCTTTGAATGCTTTCACCATATAAAGCAGGAAAAAGACCTCACCAAGAGTTTTTGTGCCTATAAATTGGATCTATCGAAGGCCTATGATAGGTTTTCTTGAAGCAAATGATGCAAAAGTTGGGCTTCTGTCACAGATGGGTGGACTGGATAATGACTTGTGTCACATCTGTGAAGTACTCTGTTAGATTCAATGAAAGTCTCTTGGATTCATTTGCACCGACGCGCGGGCTTCGGCAAGGTGACCCTTTATCACCGTTTCTATTCTTATTTGTTGCTGACGGTCTATCCGCTCTACTCAAGCAGGGTGTGGATGCAAATAAGATTGCCCCCATAAAAATCTGCAGAACAGCCCCTGCTATATCGCACCTTCTGTTCGCAGACGATACTCTCTTATTCTTCAAAGCTACTGAGCAACATGCTATGAATATCAAAGGGGCCTTGGATGCCTATGAACGTGCAACGGGTCAATCGCTCAATTATGACAAGTGTTCTATTCTGTTTGGTTCAGCGTGTCCCCTGTATGATCAGCTAGGCGTTCGGTCTGCGCTAAAGGTCACAACTACTTTCTTTGAGGAAAAGTATCTAGGTCTACCAACACCTGAGGGGAGGATGTCAAAAGGAAAATTCCAGAACCTGCAAACAAGTATGACCAAGAGGCTGGTTCAATGGGGCGATGGTTGTCTTGCAATGCCAGGCCGGGAGGTGCTTATTAAATCTGTTGCTCAGGCTTTACCCACATACATTATGGGTGTCTTCAAATTACCTTTCTCTGTTTGTGATGAGTTAACTAGGATGGTCCGAAGCTTTTATTGGGGCTCGGCGAAAGGGAAAAGGAAAACTCATTGGAAATCCTGGGAGTCTATCACACAACCGAAATGTAGAGGAGGACTGGGGTTTAAGGATTTTCGCCTGTTTAACCAAGCTCTGCTATCCCGTCAAGCCTGGCGATTGATCACTAGGCCAAGCAGCTTATGTGCAAGATTATTGAAGGCCCGCTATTTCCCCAATGGCAACCTTCTGGACACAGTATTTACGGGCAGTCCCTCATCCTCTTGGACTGTTATTTGCCATGGACTGGATCTTCTTAAAAAAGGAATTATATGGCGTGTGGGAGATGGGAAAAGTATCAAGATATGGAGGGATAATTGGATACCTCGGAAGAATTCTTTCAAACCGATTTCTCAGCAAGGTAGAAGCAGAACTCGCCTTGCTTCACGGCTGCTCAACTCTGATGGATCTTGGAACGCTAATGTCCTCCATAGGATATTCTTGCCTTGTGATGTTGCTGAAATTTTAAAGATCAAAGCATGCCCAAGGTTGAGTCAGGATACCATTGCTTGGGGTCCTGGTATCCAAGGTCAATTCTCGGTACGGAGTGCTTATGCCTTCGCTGCGGATCTTGTCACATCGGAAGTTCAATCAACCAGCCTTCAAGATGATGGCTGTCGGCCTGTTTGGAAAATGCTCTGGAAGATTGATGTCCCGCCCACTGTGAAACATTTTGCCTGGCGGCTTGCCACTGATTCACTTCCGACATGGAATAATAAGTGGCGCCGGCAACTAGAATCCAGCCCTACTTGCCCAATCCGTGGGAGAGGTGATGAAGATAACTTCCATCCATTCTTAGTGTGCCCGAAATCGGTTGAGGTGTGGAAGAAGATGTCGAGTGTGTGGCCCATCCCGAGCTACAATGAGGTGATCCATACTGATCATGAATGGTTGCTGAATGCGCTGGTAAATATGAGGCCCCAGAACCGCCCACAATTCCTCCTAGTTCTTTGGAGGATTTGGTTTGTGCGTAATGAGATTGTTCATGACAAGATCCCTCCTCCGACTGACATCTCGTGCAAATTCCTGGTGAGTTATTTCGACACCCTCTCTAATCTCAAGCAGGACGTTCCTCCAGTTTCAGTGAAGGGTAAAACCCCGGTTGGTCCTACAAATGCTCATGAAATCATAGCTGTTGGGCAAGGCAGGACGTGGTCCAAACCTCAGGCTGGATGGACCAAACTGAATTGTGATGGCTCCTTTGATGACAAGGCAGCTGCTGGCAGTGGTATGGTCCTTAGGGACAGTGATGGGCTGATCATATTTTCTTCATGCCGCCAGCTCTTCAACTGCCGTGATCCGTTAGAAGCTGAATTGGGGGCATGTATGGAAGGACTTTCGCTGGCATTATCACGAACTGAGCTCCCGATTGCAATTGAGATGGCCTCTCTGCTGGCCGTCAAGATGATCCAATCTAGGGATGATGATAGATCCCTCTACTGCTCCTTGGTGCGCGAGATAAAGCATCTAAGGAGCCTCCGTGAAACTTCAATTACTCATATATATAGGCAACAAAATAGGGTTAGCAATTCTTTAGCAAACTTTGCTCGTTCTGAAGCTAGGACTATTACTTGGTTAGGCTCTGGTCCTACAAAGGTTTTAGAACTGAATGCCTCTGATTGTAACCCTGGTGTGTTGTGAGTATTGAAGTGTTTTACCCGCAAAAAAGATAATTCATTGATCGTGCACTAGGCACATATATATATAGGTACGAGGGGTGCGACCAGTGTCTTGTCTTCCAAGTTACAAGTAAATACAGAGGAAGAAATACACTACAAGTACAACATACAAACCCGGATCTACGTACATGTACACATGTTCAACACCCCTCCGCAGTCGAAGCGTCGCCGGTGACGCAAAGACTGGACCGAAAGCCCTCGAAAGTCGAGATGGGTAGTCCCTTTGTCATAACATCGGCGAACTGTTGATCGCTGGGCACATGTAGAACTCGAACACGACCAAGGGCAACGTGCTCCCGAACGAAGTGAATGTCCAGCTCAATATGCTTCGTTCGGCGATGATGAACAGGGTTGGCAGCGAGGTAGACCGCGGAGACGTTGTCACAGTAGACAAGCCTGGCCTTGGGAACCTCAACAAGCAACTCCTGAAGCACCTGTCGTAGCCAGGAGCACTCCGCAACGGCGTTTGCCACTGCCCTGTACTCGTCCTCGGCGCTCGATCGTGAGACCGTGGGTTGTCGTTTAGACGACCACGATATCAGAGAGGGCCCGAGGTAGACGCAGTAGCCGGAAGTAGAACGCCGAGTGTCAGGACACCCAGCCCAGTCGGCGTCGGAGTAAGCGACGAGGCTGGTGTCCGGTGATGCTGTCAGGGTGAGACCCATAGCCGTGGTACCACGTATATACCGAAGAATACGTTTCACCAGAGCCCAATGAGTGTCGCGAGGGGCATGCATGTGAAGGCACACCTGCTGGACATCGTACTGGATATCCGGCCTCGTCAGCGTGAGATACTGGAGAGCACCGACGATGGAGCGGTAGAAGGGGGCGTCGGACGCCGGAGAGCCCTCAACGGTGGACACCTTAGCCTTCGTGTCGACATGCGTGGAAGCAGGCTTGCATTTAAGCATGCCTGCTCGGTCCAGAAGCTCGTAGGCGTACTTCCGCTGATGCAGAAAGAAGCCAGTGGCACGACGGACAACCTCGATGCCGAGGAAGTAGTGGAGAGCCCCCAAGTCCTTGAGAGCGAACTCGGTGCCAAGGCGAGCTGTGACCTGCTGAAGTAGCGCTGGCGAGGATGCAATCAGGATGATATCGTCGACGTATAGGAGAAGGTATGCGGTGGCAGCGCCCTGATGGTAGAAAACAATGAGGCATCGGACCGTGTGTACTGGAACCCCTGTTGCTGAAGAAAGGAGACGATCCGCTGGTACCAGGCCCGAGGCGCCTGCTTCAACCCGTACAGAGATCAGGAGAGCAAACACACATGGTCTGCATAGGTGGTGTCGACGAAACCAGTAGGCTGCTGACAAAACACCTGCTCATCGAGATGGCCATGCAAAAAAGCATTAGACACATCGAGATGGTGAACTGGCCAGGCACGAGAGGCAGCAAGCTGGAGGACAGCGCGAATCGTGCCCGGTTTAACAACCGGGGCGAAGGTGTCGATGAAGTCCACGCCAGCGCGCCGGTGAAAACCGCGCACCACCCAACGCGCCTTGTAGCGCTTGAGAGAACCGTCAGGGCGAGTCTTGTGGTGGAAAACCCACTTGCCAGTGATGAGATTGGCATGAGGAGGCCGCGGGACAAGGTGCCATGTACGGTTGCACTGTAGGGCGTCGAACTCCTCACGCATCGTAGCAAGCCAGTTTGGATCCCGAAGGGTTGCGCGAGCGGAAGAGGGTAGCGGAGACGATGCTGAGGTGGAGGCAGCACACGCGTACTCATCAGCGGTGTAGCGCGTGCTAGGATAGAATGTCCCTGTACGAGCCCGAGTAACCACACCATGGCGGGGTGCATCCCCCGGAGCTGAAGGGGGGGGCCGCTGAGGGGCCCGCAACCGCCGAGCCAGGGGAGGCGGCGTCGGAAGGCGCTACCGCGGGGGCGCCCGTAGGGACAGCCGTGCCTGCAGCGGGAGCCTGGCCAGCGGGGGCGCCCAAAGGGGCAGCCGCGCCTGTGGCGCGAGCTGGGCCAGCGGGGGCACCCAGAGGGGCAGCCGCGCCCGTGGCAGGAGCCGGGTCAGCGGGGGCGCCCGGAAGGGTAGCCGTGCCCGCGGCGGGGGCCATGCCAGCAGTTGGAGGCCCGACAGGGAGGAGCCTCGCCGTGTGAGAGACCGAGAGCGGTTCGACGGTGATTGGTACCTGGTGAAAATGAAACACGAACTCGTCAAAGTACACGTGCCGCGATGTAGAAACGCGGTGGGACATTGGATCATAACACCGGTAACCTTTGGTGTTGGAAGGATAGCCAAGGAAAATGCAGGGAACCGACCATGGGGCGAGTTTGTGAGGGGTGGTAGACGCGGTGCTAGGATAACAGAGATACCCGAATACGCGAAGACCATCGTAAGATGGAGGCGTACCGAAGAGAAGCTGGTGAGGCACATAGTTCCAACGGGGGCGACACGAGCGGATGTTAAGGAGAAGGCTGGCCGTGCCGAGAGCGTCCGGCTAGAACCGAGGAGGCACGTTAGAGTGAAAGAGTAACGTGCGGACGCAGTCATTAAGAGTGCGAATGACACGCTCGACGCGACCATTTTGTTGGGAGGTGTATGGACAAGTGAGGCGAAATATAGTGCCGTGGCAAGCGAGGAGGTTGCGGACAACGATGTTGTCAAATTCTTTACCGTTGTCAGTTTGTAGAGCAAGGATAGGACGACCGAACTGGGTGGTGACATAGGAATAAAATGTGGATAGTGTGGCGAGGGCGTCGGACTTGCAACGAAGGGGAAAGGTCCACACATAGTGAGAGAAATCATCTAAAATCACCAAATAGTATAGATAACCCGTGTTGCTAGCAACCGGGGACGTCCAAATATCACTATGCAACAACTCAAACGGAAAAGTGGAAATAGTAGTAGACTCACTAAAGGGACGATGAACGTGCTTGCCAAGACGGCATGCCTCACAAGTGTGGTTGTCAATCTTATTACATGAAAAGGAAAAACTCTGAAGAATCTAACGCAAAACTGTAGGGTTGGGATGACCGAGACGAGCATGCCAAAGGTCGACGCTGGCGGCGAGGGCAGTTGGACGAGTGGCGGTGGTGGCGGAGGGATGCACCGGGTAGAGCTCGTCGGGGCTATCACAGCGGTGTAGAACCATCCGGGTACGGGCGTCCTTCACAGATAAACCAACCCCGTCAAATTCAACAGTAACAGGATTTTCACGAGAGAGACAACAAACAGAAACAAGACTAGCAACTAGCTCAGGAGACACAAGAACATTAGACATGTTAATGGGAGTAGAACTAGACGGGAAAGACATATGACCGACATGTGTAATGGGCAGAGAGGAACCGTTACCAACGGTGATACGAGTAGGAGTATGAACGAGTGTGGCAGAGGTAAGGTTACCAGGATGATTAGTCATATGAGCAGTAGCGCCCGAGTCCATGTACCAATCACCGCCACCACCGTAGTTGGCGAGCGATGGCACCGAGTGCAGAGCGGCCAGGAGTGAAGGATCCCACGGCGGCGGTACCAGGGGCGGGTAGGACCCGCCATAGGGGGCCGCGCCGTAGGAGGGTACCGGAGCGGCGCCGTAACCGCCCATGACGGGCGGTGCAGGGGCAACCGGATAGGGGGCGACGCCGGGCACGGCGAGGTAGGCCTGATGGCTCGGCGGGCGAGGGCCGAGGATGCCTGAGGCGGGAGGCCGAGGCACCGGCATCGAGTACGCATGAACGACACCGGTCCAAGGGTTGGTGCCATAGGTCCAGGGCGGTGTCGGCTGCTGACGAGCCCCCCGTAGGCCTGGCCCCTATCGGCCGGTTGCTACTGCTGTTTGTTGCGGCCACCGCCACGGCGGTTACTGTGACGCCCACCACCCTGAGGTGGTTGCAGGTGTGGTGGTGTAGCGGGAGGGGCCGGGTGCGCGGGCGGTTGGAAGAAGCCCGACGGCGCGCGCGGGGGGGGGGGGGGGGGGGGGGCTGTTACCGCTGCGTGGGCGGGGCGGCCGACGGCTGGCTGTCGCGAGAGGTGCCGGCGGCGAGGGTGTGATGCCGCACCCGCTTCTTCACTCCCTTCATCCGGCGCTCCTCCAACCACAAGTACGCCACAAACTTGGGGAAGGAGGGGTCTGGCATCAAGGCGAGGTTGGAGGCGGCGTTGCCGAAGTCCTCGTTGAGGCCGACGGAGTGGGTGCTGAGGAGGAGGTCGTCATCAACCTTGGCGCCGATGTCGCGGAGTTCATCCGCCAACGTCTTCAAGCGGCGGCAGTAGTCGTCAATGGACTGGTCATCCCGGTGACAGTCAAAAAATTCCTCCTGCAAAAGATGCGGTGTTGAGGCTTGTTGTCGGTGAAGAGACCGTTGAGCTTGACCCAGACGGTGCGGGCGTCATCACCGTCGCGTAAGACCGTGTGAAACAGGTCCTTGGAGATCGTGGTGAAGAACCACCGGATGAGCATGGCGTCAATGGCGGTCCACTCAGAGTCGCTCGCCATGGCGCGAGAGTCAACGGTGCCGTCAACATGATCTACGAGGTTGTTCTCGCGGAAGAGCAGTGAGAAGTATGTTTTCCATGCGAAGTACGAGGAGTCGGTGTTGTCGAGGGTGACGGGGACGCGCTCGCGGATGGGGATGTCACGGATTTCAGCAGGGTCCGGCCCGGCGAAGGGTTTGGAGTAGGTGGAGGCGGGGGAAGACATGGCGGTGGCACAGTGGAGGAGCGGCGCGACAAGGGAGGTGGGGGGCGGCGGGCGGCGGGCGGCGGGAGGAGCGGCGCGGCGGGGAGGGGAGGTGCGGCGCGGGTAGGGGGAGGCGCGGCGCGGGTAAGGGGAGGCGGGTGGCGACGTGGGGCGGCGGCGGCGGCTAGGGTAGGCGGAAGCTAGGGTTTAGGATCGACTTGCGATAGATACCATGTAGAAGATATTGTGTGCATCGATAATTCATTGATCGTGCACTAGGCACATATATATAGGTACAAGGGGTGCGACCGGTGTCTTGTCTTCCAAGTTACAGGTAAATACACAGGGAGAAAGACACTACAAGTACGACATACAAAACCCGGACCTACGTACATGTACACATGTTCAACAATATACATTGGATCGCTGCATTTCCGTCGCACCAAAAGAAACCAAAGAAAAGCAAATCAGGTAAAAGTTTTCCCAGAAACCTAAGGGCTCCCCTGGCGGCGATTAAGGCATCTCCAATCCTGATCCTCAAATCAAAAATCGACTCTAACTGTTTAGATGTGTTTTGCCATTCAACATGGTCTTGCATCGGTTCGCGGGTCGATTTAGACGTGTATTTTTTCGCAAACCGGAGAGCAACGTCTGGCAATCGTGGCCCACCCAAAACCCTCCCGCCTCACCCGCATGGTGTCCCATGTGATGACAGTTGCCCGCATTCATGCCGTTGTAGAGTGGTCGCACTGCATTGATGTCAATCCAGAGCAAATGCGACCTCTAACTACCGGTATTGAAGCGGCGGCCCGGACGAGGAGCGTCGCCCATTGCATGCCGACAGAACACAACTCCTCGTCGCATTCAAACAACTACAGACTACTCGTCTACCTTCATTAAATCTGTGCATGTGCCGAGAAACCTAGTCCGGCCACATGTTCGTTCATGAGCTGGCCAACATTAAACACAACACTGGTTGGCTCCTCGCATCCGTTCATTATTTAAATGAGGCTAGACTTCGGACAAGAGTCGCACCACACCTCCTCTCCTCATGTCCTCCTTGCATCATATTCCGCACACTTCACATGGCATCCAGCGAGTAGGAAAAGGAGTTCTTGGGCTTAAAAGACGAATAGGTGGCCCGTCGAGCCCGTCGTATACGAGCCGGACAACTCCCTACCCCACCTCCCTCACCGCTCCAACCCGTCAGTACCATGGGTGAGGGTGTAGGCCGACATGCAATGGATCAAGTGGCTGCTCCAAGCCAGCGTGTGGTTCAATAACTAGCCGCTCCAAGCCCGCTCATGGAGGAGTGGCGAGTTGCTCTAGGCTAGCACATGGGGAAGCACGACGACACGGACATCATGTATGCCATGGACGGTGTCGTGTTGTACCACTCCCCTATGCCTATGGTAGTGCCATCTATCGTCAACGTTGGAAGAATAGTGCCCTGCCAACGGAGAAAGAAGTTAGCTTCACGGAGACTAATGAGTTGGCGGCCATCACGTCTCGAGCTGATACGTCTCAAAACTATTTATAATTTTGATTGTCAAATGCTATTACGTTATCACAATTATATGCTTTGTATGTCATTTTATATTATTCGTATGGAGTAACCTACTAATTTAGTTTCCATTGTAAGTTCCTGCTTTCTGTAGTTTTTTATTTCGTAGAAAAACCATTCCTACGGAAGTCCAAACACGATGAAACTTTTTGACGATCTTTTAGATAATAAGATACCGTAGAAGCTTCCGGGAGGACGCGAAGACCCACGAGTGCCCCACAAGCCAGGGGGTGCCCGTGCCGACCCGACTTGTGGGCCTAGATACGTTTCCAACGTATTAATGATTTATGATGTATTAATGCCTTGTGATTCCAACGCTGAAAATTCCTATAGATATAGAAACCCTCAGAAATAAACCTAAAACTTCCCTTCCACCACCGCAAGCCTCTATACCGAATAAAACTCATCTAGAGCCCTGTTTCGGCACCCTGCTGGAGGGGGCAATCATCACCGGAGGCCAACTTCATCATCCGAGTGGTGTCCATGACGTGGAGGGAGTAGTTCACTGTAACGCCCTGTTGGGGAATGTCGCATGGGAAACAAAATTTTTCCTACGCGCACGAAGACCTATCATGGTGATGTCCATCTACGAGAGGGGATGAGTGATCTACGTACCCTTGTAGACCGTACAGCAGAAGCGTTAGTGAACGCGGTTGATGTAGTGGAACATCCTCACGTCCCTCGATCCGCCCCGCGAACTATCCCGCGATCAGTCCCACGATCTAGTGCCGAACGGGCGGCACCTCCGCGTTCAGCACACGTACAGCTCGACGATGATCTCGGCCTTCTTGATCCAGCAAGAGAGACAGAGAGGTAGAAGAGTTCTCCGGCAGCGTGACAGCGCTCCGGAGGTTGGTGATGATCTCGTCTCAGCAGGGCTCCGCCCGAGCTCCGCAGAAACGCGATCTAGAGGAAAAACCGTGGAGGTATGTGGTCGGGCTGCCGTGGAAAAGTCGTCTCAAATCAGCCCTAAAACCTCCGTATATATAGGTGGGAGAGGGGGAGCCTTGCCTTGGGGCTCAAGGAGCCCCAAGGGGGTCGGCCGAGCCAAGGGGGGAAGGTCTCCCCCCCAAACCGAGTCCAACTTGGTTTGGTGGGTGGAGTCCTTCTTCCCTTTCCCACCTCCTCCTTTTTTTTCTTTTCTCTTTGATTTTTCTTCCAATGCACATAGGGCCCTTTTGGGCTGTCCCACCAGCCCACTAAGGGCTGGTGCGCCACCCTCAAGGCCTATGGGCTTCCCCGGGGTGGGTTGCCCCCCGGTGAACTCCCGGAACCCATTCGTCATTCCCGGTACATTCCCGGTAACTCCGAAAACCTTCCGGTAATCAAATGAGGTCATCCTATATATCAATCTTCATTTCCGGACCATTGCGGAAACCCTCGTGACGTCCGTGATCTCATCCGGGACTCCGAACAACATTCGGTAACCAACCATATAACTCAAATACGCATAAAACAACGTCGAACCTTAAGTGTGCAGACCCTGCGGGTTCGAGAACTATGTAGACATGACCCGAGAGACTCCTCGGTCAATATCCAATAGCGGGACCTGGATGCCCATATTGGATCCTACAGATTCTACGAAGATCTTATCGTTTGAACCTCAGTGCCAAGGATTCATATAATTCCGTATGTCATTCCCTTTGTCCTTCGGTATGTTACTTGCCCGAGATTCGATCGTCAGTATCCGCATACCTATTTCAATCTCGTTTACCGGCAAGTCTCTTTACTCGCTCCGTAATACAAGATCCCGCAACTTACACTAAGTTACATTGCTTGCAAGGCTTGTGTGTGATGTTGTATTACCGAGTGGGCCCCGAGATACCTCTCCGTCACACGGAGTGACAAATCCCAGTCTTGATCCATACTAACTCAACGAACACCTTCGGAGATACCTGTAGAGCATCTTTATAGTCACCCAGTTACGTTGCGACGTTTGATAGACACAAAGTATTCCTCCGGTGTTAGTGAGTTATATGATCTCATGGTCATAGGAACAAATACTTGACACGCAGAAAACAGTAGCAACAAAATGACACGATCAACATGCTACGTCTATTAGTTTGGGTCTAGTCCATCATGTGATTCTCCTAATGACGTGATCCAGTTATCAAGCAACAACACCTTGTTCATAATCAGAAGACACTGACTATCTTTGATCAACTGGCTAGCCCACTAGAGACTTTCTAGGGACAGTGTTTTGTCCATGTATCCACACATGTAAATGAGTCTTCATTCAATACAATTATAGCATGGATAATAAACGATTATCTTGATACAGGAATTATAATAATAACTATATTTATTATTGCCTCTAGGGCATAATTCCAACAGTCTCCCACCTGCACTAGAGTCAATAATCTAGCCCTCACATCATCATGCGAATTACATTGTAATAAATCTAACACCCATACAGTTCTGGTGTTGATCATGCTTTGGCCGTGGAAGAGGTTTAGTCAGCGGGTCTGCTACATTCAGATCCGTGTGCACTTTGCATATATTTACGTCCTCTCCTTCGACGTAGTCGCGGATGAGGTTGAAGCGTCGTTTGATGTGTCTGGACTTCTTGTGAAACCGTGGTTCCTTTGCTAAGGCAATGGCACCCGTGTTGTCACAGAACAAGGTTATTGGATTCAGTGCACTTGGCACCACTCCAAGATCCGTCATGAACTGCTTCATCCAGACACCCTCCTTAGCCGCCTCCGAGGCAGCCATGTACTCCGCTTCACATGTAGAATCTGCTACGACGCTTTGCTTGGAACTGCACCAGCTTACCGCACCCCCATTAAGAATAAATGCGTATCCGGTTTGCGACTTAGAGTCGTCCGGATCTGTGTCAAAGCTTGCATCGACGTAACCTTTTACGGCGAGCTCTTCGTCACCTCCATACGAGTACAAGAATAAGAGGGGGTGATCTACGCATAAACGAACGAGAACTTAATAATGATCACGAATTATCCTGAATACCTACTTACGTCAAAGATAACCCCACCGTGTCCTCTTCCGGATGCAGAACTAACTAGAAGACACAGTCATGGTTACGCACACGATTGGCATATTTTAATTAATTTTACTTCAAGTTATTTAGAAACGTATGTTAAAAAAAGTTTCCAAGTTTTCCACATAACCGCGGGCATGGCTTTCCGAAAGATTTAACCTTGCAGGGGTGCTCCAACTAGTCTGTCACAAACTACCACACGTCGCTTCGGAAATGTCGACCGCGGGAAACCCGTGATCTCCTCGGATTCCTGGTGGAAAATCTCAACCTCGAGGTAGCCCAAAGTATCCTAGAAATCCCTTGCACAAGACGTTTGAGAATGGTAAAACAAATCTAGCAAGGCCGCCCGACGTGTCGACAATCCCGATAGGAGCCGCGTATCTCGTTCTCAGGGCACGACCAGATGGATCACACTACGAGTAAAACCAAACCTCGAGTTTCCCCGTGGTGGCCCCGTAGTCTGCCCGTTTGGGACCAACACCATTAGCAATGCCACCCCTGTATTATGTTAAATTAATCAACGGGTAGTGCTAACTCCCTCTGCGTTACTAACTGTGTTCTGTATTATTATGTTGGGAAAATATAGTACCAATGTTGGTCCTTGCCGGAAGAGTTTTATCCCAAAACGTAAATCAAGAGGGTCCCCATAAAAACCCCAAGCATGTTAGGAGCGCTCATTTATGGAACATAACACCGGTAACCGAAACTATGGCGGCAAAAGCGGAATAAAACACCCAGCCAAAAGCCCAAGCCTTGGGCCTTTTACAAGGTATATAGGTGTATTAAATTAAATAGCAACAATATGGTGATATAACAAGGAACCCATGTTCTCACATGTAAGCGACTGCACCTACAACTGGCAACACTATCAAAAGGTCGAGCAAGCGGTAACATAGGCAAACAATGGTTTGCTGGGTTGTAGAAAGGTTAGAGGCTTTTCATGGCAATGTTGGGAAGCTGACATTTAAGTGGTAGGAAGCGAGACATAGCAAAAGAAACAAGAAAACTAGCATGTCAATGATTGTAATGGTATCTAGGGAAATGATCATCTTGCATGTGATCCCGCTTGAAAGAAGAACGAATCCATGAAGTAGACGAACCGACGTAGCCAAAATGGAACTGCCAGGGAGACAACCCGGAAGTTTTAGAGAGTCATTTTATTCTGTTGCGTGCTTTTATTTAGTTTAAAAAACAAAAATAATAAATAGAGTAACCTAAAACTTTTTCAAAAAAAAAAGTGAAAGTGAGGAGACGAGCATTGTTAAAATGGGAGCATGCCTTGAACTTTGTTCATGCCCATGGAAACCTTGTGAATCTTAATTACATAAACTTTTCAACAAAAATAATTATCCCCTTGTATAAATCCATTGTATTATAAAAAATAATGTGCCCATATTTGCCTTTAGGATGATTAGATTGCTTGTTTGGTGTGTGCAGTGCAAAAACAGAAACTTTGGCTGTAGTGCATGAATTTACATTTTTTACTCGATTGTCAAAAGTTTCTGAAATTTTACACAGTACTGCTATGAAAATTGTGTATTTGGACCTAATGTTTAAGAATTTTTAGAGTTACATAAGTATGGTGAATGTACAGATTACTACAAACTGTCCTGTTTTTGACAAATTCTGTTTTTTGATGCATTGTTTTGCTCGTTTTGATGAAAATATCGATTGTATCGGTGGTATAAGCCATTGAAAAGTTATATTACAGTAGATACAATGCAAAAACAAAATATGAATTGGTTGGCAACAATACTTAAAGTTGTAATTTTCTTTATAATTACTAACGGATCTCACGAGGGTTTTGTTAAGTTTTGTGTGATTGAAGTTTTCAAGTTTTGCGGGAGATCACGATGGATGAAGGAATAAGGAGTGGAAAGATACTAAGCTTGGGGATGCGTGTGGAACCCCAAGGTAATATTAAAGAACTCCCAAGCAACTAAGCTTGGGGATGCCCCAGAAGGCATCCCCTCTTTCTTCTAACAAACATCGGTAATTTCACTTGGAGCATGTTTTTATTCGTCACATGATATGCGTAAATCTTGGAGCGTCATGTGCTTTTTATTTTTTATTTTAATAATGCACCATGCTGGTATGAGAAACTCCTTGATTGATTTATATAAGGCTCTTTGCACCTCACTTATATCTTTTGAGTATGGCTTTATAGAATGCTTCATGCGCTTCACTTATATCGTTTGAAGTTTGGATTGCCTCTTTCTCTACACATTGAAAACCGCCATTTGTAGAATGCTCTTTTTATTCACTTATATTTATTTGAGCGTGGGCATATATTTTGTAGAAATAATTAAACTCTTATGCTTCACTTATATCTATTTAGAGAGTTAGCATGAGTTGGTCATTCACATGGTTAGTCATAAAATCCTACATAAAACTTGTAGATCACTGAATATGATATGTTTGATTCCTTGCAATAGTTTTGCGATATAAAGATGGTGATATTAGAGTCATGCTAGTGAGTAATTGTAGGTTGGTAGAAATATTTCTGTTAAAGTTTGTGATTCCCGTAGCATGCATGTATGGTGAACCTTTATGTGAAGAAGTCGGAGCATGATTTATTTATTGATTGTTATCCTTTGTGTGGAGGTCGGGATCGCGCGGTGATTAATTCCTACCAACCCTTCCCTAGGAGCATACATGTGGTACCTTGTTTTGATGACCAATAAATTTTTGCAATAAGTATGTGAGTTCTTTATGACTGATGTTGAGTCCATGGATTATACGCACTCTCACCCCTCCACATTTGCTAGCCTCTCTAGTACCGCACAACTTTCGCTAGTGCATTAAACCCACCTTCCTCAAAACAGCCACCATATACCTTCCTCAAAAACAACCACCATACCTACCTATTATGGCATTTTCATAGCCATTTCGAGATATATTGCCATGCAACTTCCACCCGTTCATTTATTACGACCCGCACCATCATTGTCATATTGCTTTGCATGATCGTAAGAGAGCTATCATGATCTTTTCATGGCTTGTCCATTTTTTTTATATCATTGCTACGCTAGATCATTACACATCTCGGTACACTGTTGGAGGCATTCATATAGAGTCATATATTTTTCTAGTATCGAGTTGTAATTCTTGAGTTGTAAGTAAATAAAAGTGTGATGATCATCATTATTAGAGCATTGTCCCATGCGAGGAAAGGATGATGGAAGCTATGATTCCCTCACAAGTTGGGATGAGTCCCCGGACTTTATGAAAAATAAAATAGGCCAAAGAATACCAAATAAAAAAAAGATGCCAAAGAAGCCCACCAAAAAAGGAGAAAATGATAAAAAAAATGAGAGAAAAGAGAGAAGGGGCAATGCTACTATTCCCTTTTCCACACTTGTGCTTCAAAGTAGCACCATGATCTTCATGATAGAGAGTCTCCTATATTGTCACTTTCATATACTAGTGGGAATTTTTCATTATAGAACTTGGCTTGTATATTCAAATGATGGGCTTCCTCAAATTGCCCTAGGTCTTCGTGAGCAAGCGAGTTGGATGGACAACCACTTAGCTTCTTTTTGAGCTTTCATACACTTATAGCTCTAGTGCATCCGTTGCATGGCTAGCCCTACTCACTTACATTGATATCTATTGACGGGCATCTCCATAGCCCGTTGATACGCCTAGTTGATGTGAGACTATATCCTTCTTTTTGTCTTCTCCAAAACCTCCACCATATTCTATTCCACCTATAGTGCTATACCCATGGCTCACGCTCATGTATTGCGTGAAAGTTGAAAAAGTTTGAGAATATTAAAGTATGAAACAATTGCTTGGCTAAAACCGGGGTTGTGCATGATTTAATACTTTGTGTGATGAAGATGGAGCGTAGCCATGCTACACGATTTTGTAGGGATAACTTTCTTTTAGCCATGAAATTTTGAGAAGACATGATTGTTTTATTAGTATGCTTGAAGTATTATTGTCTTAATGTCAAATTATATACTATTGCTTTGAATCACTCATGTCTTAATATTCATGCCATGATTAGATTATATGATCAAGATTATGCTAGGTAGCATTCCACATCAAAAATTATTTTTTTTATCATTTACCTACTCGAGGACGAGCAGGAATTAAGCTTGGGGATGCTAATACGTCTCCGTCGTATCTATAATTTTTGATTGTTTGATGCCAATATTCTACAACTTTCATATACTTTTGGCAACTTTTTATACTATTTTTGGGACTAACATATTGGTCCAGTGCCTAGTGCCAGTTCCTGATTGTTGCATATTTTTTGTTTCGTAGAAAATCCATATCAAATTAAGTCCAAATGGGACAAAAATTTACGGAGATTTTCTTTGGAATATATGTGAATTTTGGGAAGTGGAATCAACACAAGGCGGTGCCCGAGGGGCCCACAAGCTAGAGGGGCGCGACCAGGGGGTAGGGCGCGCCAGGCTGTCTTGTGGCGACCCCGTAAGGAGGTTGGTGCCCTTCTCTCGCCGCAAGAAAGCTAATATCCGGTTAAAAATCTTGTTAAAATTTCAGCCTAATCGGCGTTATGGATTTTCGGGAATTTAAGAAATGGTGAAAGGCTAGAATCTAGGAACGCAGAAAAAGGCAGAAATAGAAAGAAACAAAAAGAGAGATCCAATCTCGGAGGTGCTCTCACCCCTCTGCCGCCATGGAGGCCAAGGACCAGAGGGGAAACCCTCCTCCCATCTAGGGGGATGCCAAAGAAGAATAAGAAGGAGGGGGGCTCTCTCCCCCTCTCTTCCGGTGGCATCGGAACGCCGCTGGGGCCATCATCGTGACAACGACCTGCACCAACAACTTCACCGCCGTCATCACCAACTCTCCCCCCCTCTATGCAGCGGTTCAAAACCTCTTATCACTGCTGTAATCTCTACTTAAACATGGTGCTAAATGATGTGTTGCTATCCTATGATGTTTGAGTAGATCCGTTTTGTCCTATGGGTTGATTGATGATCATGATTGGTTTGAGTTGCATGTTTTATTATTGGTGTTGTCCTATGGTGCTCTCCATGTCGCGCAAGCGTGAGGGATCCCTGATGTAGGGTCTTGCAATGTGTTCATGATTTTCCTATGGTGGATTGCTTGAGTGACAGAAGCATAAACCTGAGTAGGCGGGTTGTTGCATATGGGAGTAAAGAGGACTTGATACCTTATAATGCTATGGTTGGGTTTTACCTTAATGATCTTTAGTAGTTGCGTATGCTTGCTAGAGTTCCAATCATAAGTGCATATGATCCAAGTAGAGAAAGTATGTTAGCTTATGCCTCTGCTTCATATAAAAATGCAATAATGATTACCGGTCTAGTTATCGATTGCCTAGGGACAAATAACCTTCTTGTGATAAAAAGATCTCTACTAAGACCAACTTAGTTGTTTCTTTATCTTAGCTTCCCCTAGTTTTTATTTACGTGTTCTTTATTTTCTTGCAAACCTATCCTATCACACCTTCAAAGTACTTCTAGTTTCATACTTGTTCTAGGTAAAACGAACGTTAAGCGTGCGTAGAGTTGTATCGGTGGTCGATAGAACTTGAGGGAATATTTGTTCTACCTTTAGATCCTCGTTGGGTTCGACACTCTTACTTGTCAAGAAAGGCTACAATTGATCCCCTATACTTGTGGTTATCAATATTCCGTTCGCTCTTTTTGTGTTAAGGTTCGCACGGGCTCAATCGTACATTGGATTGTCATATCGAAATGACGCTCGAATACGCTCCCTAGGCGTAGCGAACTACAAGGCGTGACGGAGCATATGTTATGACATATATCGAGACTGTCCCATGTAAGAAAGACCGGGAACAAATGAATCCACTAGATGTCGAACCCCAACCTCACATCATTCATATGTTGGAAGATAATCCTAGGTAACTACTTGAATTCCCACCTAAGAACTCCCGAAATTGTTTGGTTATGCAACCAGGTCCACGGATACAAGGTGTAAAATCTATCACTCAACTCCTAGCAATAACACTACCAATCCAGCGTATCACATCTGTCGACACATAACCAGAGATCTCGAAAACTCATCTACCTCAGACCCTTGTAATCACTACAATACTAAGTATGGCAGTACATCCGGACGCTCTCCACCAGTACTTGGGATGTCAGACTCCTCTCACCACTACTAGTATTGAAGCAATTCGAACATCCTCCGTCCAGAGATACTAAGGAAATGGTACGATAGCGAGTGTGACAAGAATCCCGTGGAGCTCAACTCCTCGATAACACGAGGCGCCAAGAACAAAATCCCGATCACAATGACATCGTAGAGGTTCCATAATATCTACGTGATGCTAAAAAAATTGAGTGAGAAGAGGAGTACAATTAAAATTCCTAAGTTGTAATTCCTCACCAGAGGATAGAAGAGGATTAAAAAGAATCCTACTCTCCGATATATAACTAGACTCAAAGTAGTTTTCACTAGACTAGACCCACTCAAGTTCGATCAATCAAGGGGCCTACTAGGTTGGTACTGCTGTGATACCAACTTGTAACGCCCAAGATGCGACCCTATCCTTATTTTGGGCACGAGGGCCTCCACAGGGATAGAAGTGCATCTCGTTATTTTGCAAGAATGTATAACATTACAAGTACATGTATATAAGAGATGAGTATATGGAATTGGCTTACACTCGCCACAAGCTACAACATGAACAACACAATACACATATTCAATCACCATGTAGAAGAGAAGGGTCCGACTACAGATGGAAACAAACGATAAAAGAACGACGTCCATCGTTGCTATCCCGGGCCGTCGACCTGGAACCCATCCTAGATCGCTGAAGAAGAAGAAGAAGGCACTCCAAATAGAACAATCACCGCGCTCACGTCAAAGTATCACTTTACCTGTACCTACAACTGTTGTTGTAGTAATCTGCGAGCCATAGGGACTCTTCAATCTCATTTCCAAAGGTATCAAGACTAGCGAAGCTTAATGGGTGAGGCATAGTTAAGTGCTGAGGCTGCAACACGCGACTAAGCATTTATATGAGTGGATAACTTACGAGTATAAGAATAAGAGGGGAGTGATCTATGCATAAACGGGTGAGAACTTAATAATGATCACAGAGTGATCCTGAACACCTACTTACGTCAAACATAACCCCACCGTATCCTGTTGTGTATGTAGTACTCACGAGAAGAGACAGTCACGGTTACGCACGCAGTTGGCATATTTTAATTAAGTTCACTTCAAGTTATCTAGAACCGGATGTTAAACAAGGTTTCCAAGTTTGCCACATAATCGGGGCATGACTTTCCATAAGATTTAACCCTGCAGGGATGCTCCAAATAGTCCATCACAAACTAGCACACGATGCGTCCGAAACCTCAAACGCGGGAAACCTATGATCTCCTCGGATTCGAGGGGGAAAACCTCGACCTCGAGATATCACAAAGTATCCTTGGAATACCTCACACAAGATGTTCGAGAATGGTAAAACAAATCCAGCAAGGCTGCCCGACGTGCCGACAATTCCGATAGGAGCCGCATATCTCGTTCTCAAGGCATGACCGGATGGGTCACACAACGAATAAAACCAAATCTCAAGTTTATCTGTGGTGGCCCTATAGTCTACCCGTTTGGGACCAACACCATCAACACTGCCCCCTTGTATTATGTTAAACTAATCCAAGGGTAGCGCTTACTCCCTATGCATTACTAACTGTGTTCGGTATTATTATGTTGGGCAAAGATAGTACCAATGTTGGCCTTGCCGGAAGAGTTTTATCCCAAACAAAAAATCAAGGGGGTCCCCATAACAACCCCAAGCATGTTAGGAGCGCTCATTTATGGAACATAACACCGGTAGCCAAAACTAAGGCGACAAAAGTGGAACAAAACACCGAGCCAAAGGCCAAGCCTTCCGCCTTTTACCAGGTATATAGGTGTATTAAATTAAATAACAATAATATGGTGATATATAAAGGTACCCATGTTTTCACATGGAAGGAACTGCACCTGCAACTAGCAAAGCTCCTAAAAGGCCGAGCAAGCGGTAACATAGGAAAACAATGGTTTGCTGGGTTTTGGAAAGGTTAGAGGCTTTTCATGGCAATGTTGGGAGGCTAACATTTAAGTGGTAGGCAGCAAGACACAGTGAAAGAAATGAGACAACTATCATGGCAATGATAGTAATGGTATCTAGGGAAATGATCATCTTGCCTATGATCCCGCTTGGAAGAAGAACGAATCCATGAAGTAGACGAACTGACGTGGCTTGGGCCGGTGCTGTAGCTGGGCCGAGGACGCGGGATGGGCCAGCGGAGGAGGCCGCGCTGGGCTTGGCTGTGGCCAGGCCGGCGAGGCGAAGCAGGCCAGATGGGGTGCTGGGCCACGCGAAGGGAGGCCAGACCAGTTGGCGCTCGAGCGGGCGAGCTGGCCTAATGCGGGGTCAACGCTCGCGAGATGTGGTCATTTTCTCCTCCCACGCACCAGAGGAGGTGGCGGCGCTTGGGGCCTACTCCAGCGATGTGGAGACGGGAATCGACGGGGGTCGGCTAGATTTAGACGGATCCACGCACGGAGGTCCCATTCCCAGCGGCGGCAGCCCATCCCGAGAGCATGGCAACCTCCGGCAACGGCTCCTGCGAACACGAGGGAAGAGACAACATGAGAGGGAGAAAGAGAGCAGGCAGGGAATAGAGGACGGGATGCGGGGCACTACGACCAGGGGAGGTCTGGCGGTGGCGAGGCTCGCTGGCGGCTGACGGAAATGGAGGCGAGGCAACGACACACTCGGGCGTGTGGCAGGGAGCTCGGGCTCCTCCCGCTCGGGCACAAGGTGGCTGGTGCTACGGGCGTCGGCGACACCTCGATCCGGGCCCAGGGCAGGCCGGATATGAGCTCCGCGTGCTTGGCACGGTGGAGGCAGGAGGGTGCGGTAGGCGAGGAGGCTGTGGTTGTGTGGGTTTCTGGGAGAGGATCTAGGGTTCCACAATAGGCATGCTAGAGCTACTTAAATAGGAAATGTGGTCTAGGGTTAGTGGATTTCATCCGTTTTGGACCGTTGGGTCGCGATCTGATGGCTCTAATCAAAGGGTTAGGCTAGGTGGGCTATTTGGCTATGTTAGAGGGCTAGGCTGAGATGAGAGGGGTGTTGGGGAATGTAGTAATTTCAAAACAATTCGTACGCTTCACAAGGATCTATCTGTGAGAAACCAACAACGAGCAATGGAGTAGAGCATCTTCATACCTTTGAAGATCGCTAAGCAGAAGCGTTGCTAGAACACGGTTGATGGAGTCGTACTAGCAGCAATTTAGATTGCGGTGGATTCCGATCTAAGCGCCGAACAACGGCGCCTCCACATTCAACACACGTGCAGCCCGGTGATGTATCCAACGCCTAGATCCAGCAATGAGGGAGGAGAGGTTGAGGGAGAGCTCCGGCAGCAGGACGACGTGGTGACGGTGGAGTTGCGTGGTATTCCGACATGGCTTCGCCAAGCTCTACGGAGGACGAGGTGGAGGAGGAGTAGGGCTACGCGGTGGAGAGGTGGAATTGTGTTGTTTGCAGCTCCAAAACCATCCACTATATATAGGAGGAGAGAGAGGAGGGTGCCCACCCCTAGGGTTTCCACCCTAGGTGGTGAGTCAGCCCTAGGTGGGAAAGGGGGGTCGACCAAGGGTGGAGGAGGTGGCGCCCTAGGGTGGCTTGCCACCTAAGGCAAGCCCACCACGCCTAGGGTTAGCCCACCCTTCCCTCTTGTGCGCCTTGGGCTGCGGTGGGTAGCGCATCAGCCCACTTAGCGGCTGGTTCCCATACACTTTCAGCCCACGTACCCCTTTGGGGCTGGTGGCCCTTCCTAGTGGACCCCCGGAACCCTTCCCTCCTGGTACATTACCGGTGATCTCCGAAACTCTTCCGGCGATCAAAACTCCACTTCCTATATATGAATCTTTACCTCCGGACCATTCTGGAACTCCTCGTTACGTCCGGGATCTCATCCGGGACTACGAACAATCTTCGGTAACCACATATACTATTCCCATAATAAACCTAGTGTCATCAAACCTTAAGTGTGTAGACCCTACGGGTTCCGGAACCATGCAGACATGACCAAGACACCTCTCCGGTCAATAACTAACAGCGGGGTCTGGATATCCATGTTGGTTCTTGCATGTTCCACGATGATCTCATCGGATGAACCACAATGTCGGGGATTCTATCAATCCCGTATGCAATTCCCTTTGTCTACCAGTATGATACTTGCCCGAGATTCGATCGTTGGTATCCCTATACCTTGTTCAATCTCGTTGCCGGCAAGTCTCTTTAGTCATTCTGTAACGCATCATCCCGTGGCTAACTCCTTAGTCACATTGAGTTCATTATGATGATGTATTACCGAGTGGGCCGAGAGATACCTCTCCGTCACACGGAGTGACAAATCCCAGTCTCAATTCCTACCAACCCAACAAACACTTTTGGAAATACATGTAGTGCACCTTTGTAATCACCCAGTTATGTTGTGACATTTGATACACCCAAAGTACTCCTACGGTATCCGGGAGTTGCACAATCTCATGGTCTAAGGAAATTATACTTGACATTAGAAAATCTTTAGTAGACGAACAATACGATCTAGTGCTATGCTTAGGATTGGGTCTTGTCCATCACATCATTCCCCAATGATGTGATCCTGTTATTAGTGACATCCAATGTCCATGATGAGGAAACCATGACCATCTATTGACCAACGAGCTAGCCAACTAGAGGCTCACTAGGGACATATTGTGATCTATATATTCACACATGTATTACGGTATCCGGTTAATACAATTATAGCATGAATAATAGACAATTATCATGAACTAGGAAATATAGTAATAACCACTTTATTATTGCCTCTAGGGCATATTTCCAACAGTCTCCCACTTGCACTCGAGTCAATAATCTAGTTACATTTTGATGAATCGAACACCCATAGAGTTCTGGTGCTGATCATGTTTCGCTCGTGGAAGAGGTTTAGTCAACGGATCTGCAACATTCAGATTCGTGTGTACTTTACAAATATCTATATATCCATCCTGGATGTATCCACAAATGGAGTTGAAGCAGCGCTTGATGTGCTTGCTCTTCTTGTGAAAACTTGGGTCCTTGGCAATGGCAATAGCACCAGCGTTATCACAGAACAGAGTCATTGGACCCGACGCACTGGGAATCACTCCTAGGTCGGTGATGAACTCCTTCATCCAGACTCCTCCCTGTGCTGCTTCTGAAGCAGCTATGTACTCCGCTTTACATGTAGATGCCGCCACGACGCTTTGCTTACAACTGCACCAGCTAGCTGCCCCATTATTCAAAATATACATGTATCCGGTTTGTGACTTGGAGTCATCCGGATCTGTTTCGAAGCTAGCATCAACATAACCCTTTACGACGAGCTCTTCGGCACCTCCATAAACGAGAAACATATCTTTAGTCCTTTTTAGGTACTTAAGGATGTTCTTGACTGTTGTCCAGTGATCCACTCCTGGATCACTTTGGTACCTCCCTACCAAACTTATGGCAAGGTTCACATCAGGTCTGGTACACAACATGGCATACATAATAGAGCCTATGGCTGAAGCATAGGGGACGGTACTCATCTTTTCTCTATCTTCTGCCGTGGTCGGGCGTTGAGTCGTACTCAACCTCACACCTTGTAATAAAGACAAGAACACCTTCTTAGACTTATCCATATTGAACTTCTTCAATATCTTGTCAAGGTATGTGCTTTGTGAAAGACCTATGAGGCGTCTTGATCTATCTCTATAGATCTTGATGCCTAATATGTAAGCAGCTTCTCCAAGGCCCTTCATTGAAAAACTCTTATTCAAATAGGCCTTTATGCTTTCCAATAGTTCTATATCATTTCCCATCAACAATATGTCATCCACATATAATACGAGAAATGCTACAGAGCTCCCACTCACTTTCTTGTAAAAACAGGTTTCTCCATAAGTCTGTACAAACCCAAACGCTTTGATCACCTCATCAAAATGAATGTTCAAACTCCGAGTTGCTTGCACAAGCCCATAGATGGAGCGCTGGAGCTTGCATACCTTGTCAGCATTATTAGGATCAACAAAACCTTCCGGCTGTATCATATACAATTCTTCCTTAAGAAGGCCGTTCAGGAATGCCGTTTGGACGTCCATTTGCCAGATTTCATAATCATAAAATGCGGCAACTTCTAACTTTATTCGGACCGACTTCAACATCGCTATGGGTGAGAAGGTCTCATCATAGTCAATCCCTTGAACTTGTCGATAACCCTTAGCAACAAGTCGAGCCTTATAGATGATCACATTACCATCCACGCGAGTCTTCTTCTTAAAGATCCATTTATTTTCTATGGCTCACTGATCATCGGGCAAATCCACCAAAGTCCATATTTTGTTCTCATACATGGATCCTATCTCGGATTTCATGGCCTCAAGCCATTTATTGGAATCCGGGCTCGTCGTCGCTTCTTCATAGTTGGAAGGTTCACTGTTGTCCAACAACATGATCTCCATGACCGGGTTGCCGTACCACTCTGGTGTAGAACGTGTCCTTGTGGACCTTCAAGGTTCAAAAGCAAATTGATCTGAAGTTTCATGATCATCATCATTAACTGCTTCTCTAGCCGATGCACGCACCTCAGAAACATTTTCTTGTGCTGTGCTACTCTCCGGTTCGAGAGGAGGTACAATTACCTTGTAGCGACCCGACTCAAGACGAGTCAAGCCTCTGTGTTTCTGTGCCATCCCTGGATCAGTATGCTGGCACACATAGTACATCAATGTATATATCAAAGTGCAATCACATGTAAATAGCGTAAAACTGATATATACCTTAATTATCTCAGCGGACGCGGTCAAGGGAGTGGAGTCCCAATAAACACCAACGGCAAGTTGAGTGTAGACCGTAACCCTGAATCGTACTCTTACTCGTCAAAGAAAATATCTGCAACATAAGACGTTGCAGCCGTGTAGGTCAGCATATTGAATATGCCGGCAAGTCACATAAGAGAGGGGTGAAAAGTAATCATCTATACTATATGCATATATGGCAGGTGGGGCTATAAGTATTTAGCGAAAAGCAAGTTTTCTCCTACATCAAGAGAGGGCTAAAAGCAAAATGTTACTACATTGTTGGTTGTTAACGAGATGGTTCCGCCAACCAGTTCTCGTACCCGAGTTGTCAATATTACCCTCATCAAATATATATAATGGTGTTGAGAAATCCAGATAACCTCAGTTCCTTTGGCTCAAGTTGTCCATGACCGTGGACACGGCTAATCGATTAGGTTTGAGTACTCTGCAGAGTTTTGCACACGTCCCCCACAAGATTTGATCGCCTCCGTGTATGTCCTCGCACTTCAGGGCATTTGAAGACCGGATGATCAAAACATGGTCTTTCAACGGGTCCCTCTGAATCCCTGTCGGTGCCCATCCATTCCTACCGTTCGTCTACATCTGCTAGCACCGCCTGTCCAGAGTCGCCGCGTTGTCCAACCAAGCCAGAGCCCATAATGACTTGTGGCTGTGCAGGTAAGCCTTGGGTCTTGAAAATATCCGTCCATCTCTTTGAGCCTGGGTGAAGCTTTCCGCAGGATGACATGGCCTCTCCAGCATCCCGGGCATCCACTGGGTTCTCCAGGGAGCCGATCAACCGTCCTTCACCCAGAGTTGCATTGCGTCCGAGGTCTTGAAAATCTTGTCTTAGCCGGTCTTGATTATTATATCAACCTCGCATCACTCGTGATATACACTCAACCGATAACCCGTCTACTCAAGCATAGCATTAAGAAATTGTCGTCCCGGGGCCAAGTATCGGGGTTGTTGTGTGCCTACCACAGGATACTACAACTTATACTAAAGTTTCCAAGTACCTAGGCAGCATGCAATTGGGCATAGGATGGTAGAACTACGATGCATAAAACATAGGTGATAGTATGATCAAAGTGACTTGCCTGGTGATGTTGACGAAGAAGAATTCCTCGAGAAAATAACTTGATAGACTACTCGTCACTCTCCGATGAAATCTATATAGCAAACATATCATTCACATAAGCACTCATACTAGCAATCATTCTAGCAATCAAAACAAAAGAAAGAGAGCGAATAAGAATCCGAAAGAAACTTCAAATAAGACTAGGGAGTCTTCTACTTCGTCAAACACTAAATAGTTTTTGTCTAACAGAAAATAATAACAAGGAACTAAGATAGAAGTTTAACTAAGATAAAATAAAATATTTTTCACAAAACTTTTTGAAAGTATTCCCAAACGGGATTTGAAACAATGTGGAAAACAATTGCAAGTTACTAAGGAACTAGAATTGATTTCATGAAAACAAATAAAACTAAAATAAGAACTTGTTGCAAAACTACTGTTAATTAACATAAACAAAACAATAATGTTTCTGAAATAATAAAGAAAATATTTGAAAACAAAAGTAGAAAAGGAATTAGCCGAAATCCTAAAAGAGGTGAAACAGAAATTGTTTCACATGAAACAGTGAGCTAATATACTCAAACAAATCTGAAATTTTTACCACTGATACATAAGATCACTAGTGATCAGTACCAAAAGGAATAAAATTAAAAGCTATTTTTAAACTCCTGGAATAGGCAAAACAAGGTTTAAACTAAATCTGATCTAACTTATATTTGAAAATTTCAAACATAGACAAATTATATGTTTTTAAAAACTACAGGAAATTTGTGAGCTACTGGAAAAAAGAATCAATGTCATTGGACTTCGGGATGAAAAGTTGTGGCCAAAACAAAAACAGAAACTTTCTGTTTTTGCAGTTTAGACAGAAAAACTGAAGATAACTAGCTAACTAATAGGGGTACACGTGGCAAGTTGCTATAGGCTGCGGGTGCTGTTTGTTTCAAGACTAGGAGCAAACGGCCGAGGCTAAGCAAAACCTGCTGGCTAAAAGAATAAGTGAATTAAAAACCGTTGGTTTTCTAAACTAAACCGAAAGGTTATGTAGGATCTAATCTACACCCTAGAACAAAGATCTAAGGGTTACAAAACAAAAGAAAAAAAACAGAGAAGAGGAGGGAGTTACCTTCGGCTGGGAGAGCTTCCTCGCTGGCTATGGTGGCCGAGGGGCTGGGTGGGGGTGCCGGTGGGGTGGGGAGGGGCCGGGGAGGGGTGGGGAAGGGGGGGGGGGGCGAAAGGGGAAGGGGTGGCAGTGGGGGCTTCCCTGGGGGGCGAGGTGGAGCTGCAAGGGGGAGGGGCGAGGTGGAGAAAAAAAAAACTGCTGGCTGCTGCTGCTCGTGGCAATGGCGATGGGGAGGTGGAGAAGGGGCAGCAGGGGGCGGTGGAGGGGGGTGGAGGGGTGCGGCGAGGTGGTGGAAAAACTGCTGGTGGAGGGGTGCAGCGAGGTGGGTGCAGGGGCCGAAGGTGGGGAGCTCCTGGCAAGTTTTCCGATGACAACTCCGGCGAGGGGTGCGCGAGCTAGAGGCGAGGAGAGGCGGCGGTTTCAACGGGAATGGAACGAGGAGGACGTGGGGCTTCTTATAGAGGCGACGGGAGGCGCCGGGAGGCGCCGGGAAGGAAAGGGCTTCGCGAATCCCGGAGGTGGGGATCTCCTCTCCATGGATGGAAGGTTTCTGTGTGACGTGAGGGAGAGAGAGGTAGGAGATGATCCTCTGTTGGGCCAAATTTGGAAGCTCTTAATGGGCCACCTCCTATTTCCTAATAAAAGTGATTCTATTCCTATTTTCAAAACTAGGAAACTAAAACGTTAAAAGGAAATCAAATCAATTCGGAATAAAGAGTTTTTATATACTAAAATTACCAGAAAAATAAAATATAAATGATGGGCATTTTTCCACGGCAAAAATAAAAACTTTAGAAAAAATTATTTTCACAAAATTGCCTAAAAGGTTTATTTTCTTTTGCAAATAATTTTCAAATGACCCTCTAAGTTTTAGGGTGCAAATAACATTCAAAATGCCCGGGTATTTGAGGGTCATGTTCCTCCGCTCTTTAGAATGTATTACCCGGCATTTCTTGCACGAAGAATACGAATGGAAATGCAAAAGAATTCAATGCAAATATCTTCGTTCAAATTCTTTATATTTGAAGAAGTCATGTCATCTTCTCTCTTTGCTTTTAAAAGCTTGAACTTGAATTCACCGGAGAAAGGGAAAGTCATTTTATTCCCTCCCATTCAAAAGTTTCGAAAAGTTTCAAATTTCACACAAGTTTCAATCACTCAGCAAACAAACAAACAATCAATCTAATAATTATATTAACATTCCAAAATTTATAATTTTGGGATGTTACATACCTCATCAAGTTCTATTTTCCTCCCACTTACTTCTTTCGAGAGAAACTCTTTCTCTAGAAAGGATCCGTTCTTGCCAACAAATATTTTGCCTTCGCACCTAAGATAGAAGGTATACCCAATAGTTTCCTTAGGGTATCATATGAAGACACATTTTTCCACTTTGGATTCGAGCTTCTCTGGTTGAGTTTTCTTCACATAAGCATCACATCCCCAAACTTTCAGAAATGACAACTTAGGTTTCTTGCCAAACCATAATTCATACGGTGTCGTCTCAATGGATTTAGATGGTTCCCTATTTAAAGTGAATGCGGCAGTTTCCAATGTATATCCTCCAAATGATAGCGGTAAATCAGTAAGAGACATCATAGATCGCACCATATCCAATAAAGTGAGATTACGATGTTCAGACACACCGTTACGCTGCGGTGTGCTAGGCGGCATGAGTTGTGAAATAATTCCACATTTCCTTAGGTGTGTGCCAAACTCGTGACTCAAATATTCTCCTCCACGATCAGATCGTAGAAACTTTATTTTATTGTCACGTTGATTCTCCACCTCACTCTGAAATTCCTTGAACCTTTCAAAGGTTTCAGACTTGTGCTTCATTAAGCAGACATACCCATATCTACTTAAATCATTAGTGAGGGTCAGAACATAACGATGGCCGCCGCGAGCCTCAACGCTCATTGGACCCCTTACATCGGTATGTATTATTTCCAATAAGTTGGTTGCTCGCTCCATTGTTCTGGAGAACGGATTCTTGGTCATCTTTCCCATGAGGCATGGTTCGCATGTGTCAAATGATTCCAAATCAAGAGACTCCAAATGTCCATCAGTATGGAGTTTCTTCATGTGCTTGACACCGATATGACCAAGGCGGAAGTGCCACAAGTATGCGGGACTATGATTATCAACCTTACATCTTTTGGTACTCACACTATGAATATGTGTAACATCATGATCGAGATTCATCAAGAATAAACCATTGACCAGCGGGGCATGACCATAAAACATACCACTCATATAAATAGAACAACCATTATTCTTAGATTTAAATGAGTAGCCATCTTGCATCAAGCGAGATCCCGATACAATGGTCATGCTCAAAGCTGGTACTAAATAACAATTATTAAGGTTTAAAACTAATCCCGCAGGTAGATGTAGAGGTAGCATGCCGACAACGATCACATCGACCTTGGAACCATTCCCGACGCGCATCGTCACCTCGTCCTTTGCCAACCTACGCTTGTTCTATAGTTTCTGTTTTTAGTTGCAAATGTGAGCAACAACACCGGTATTAAATACCCAGGAGCTACTACGAGCACTGGTAAGGTACACATCAATAACATGTATATCATACATACCTTTGACGTTACCGGCCTTCTTATCTGCTAAGTATTTGGGGCAATTCTGCTTCCAGTGACCACTTCCCTTACAGTAATAGCACCCAGTCTCAGGGTTGGGTCCTTCCTTTGGCTTCTTCCCAGAAACTGGCTTACCGGGCGCAGCAACTGCTTTGCCGTCCTTCTTGAAGTTCTTTTTACCCTTGCCTTTCTTGAAATTGGTGGTCTTATTCACCATCAACATTTGATGTTCTTTCTTGATTTCTACCTCCGCAGATTTTAGCATTGAATACAACTCGGGAATAGTCTTTTCCATCCCTTGCATGTTGTAATCCATTACAAAGCCTTTATAGCTAGGTGGAAGCGACTGGAGGATTCTATCAATGAACGCATCATCTGGAAGTTCAACTCCCAGCTGAGTCAAGCGGTTGTGCAACCCAGACATTCTGAGTATGTGCTCACTGACAGAACTATTCTCCTCCATCTTACAGCTAAAGAACTTGTCAGAGACCTGATATCTCTTGACCTGGGCATGAGCTTGAAAAACTAGTTTCAGCTCCTCGAACATCTCATATGCTCCGTTGCTCAAAACACCTTTGCAGCCCCGGTTCTAAGCTGTAAAGCATGCGACACTTAACCAGAGAGTATTCATCACTCCGCGAATGCCAGGCGTTCCTAACGTCCTGGGTTGCCGCGGGAACGGGAGGGTCACCTAGCATCGCATTAAGGACATATGCCTTCTTGGAAGTAGTGAGGATGAGCTTTAAGTTACGAGCCCAGTCTGCATAGTTGCTCCCATAATCTTTCAGCTTGGTTTTCTCGAGGAACGCATTGAAGTTGATTGAGACATTTGCGTTGGCCATTGGATCTACAATATTTGTAAAGACAATTTTAGACTAAGTTCATGATAACTAATTTCATCTAATCAAATTACTTAATGAACTCCCATTTAGATCGACATCCCTCTAGTCATCCAAGTGTTACATGATCCACGTCGACTAGCCCGTGTCCTATCACCACGTGAGACGGACTAGTCATCAATGGTGAGCATCTCCATGCTGAACTTATCATCCATATGACTCATGTTCGACTTTTCGGTCTCCCGTATTCGAGGCCATGTCTGTACATGCTAGGCTCGTCGATTAAACCTAAGTGTTTTGCGTGTGTAAATCTGGCTTACACCCATTGTATGCGAACATTAGAATCTATCACACCCAATCATCACGTGGTGCTTCGAGACAATGATCCTTCACAACAGTGAACACTTAGGGGAATACTTATCTCGAAATTTTAATGAGGGATCATCTTATCTTTGCTACCGTCACTCTAAGCAATAAGATGAAAAACATGATAAACATCACATCAATCATATAGTGACATGATATGGCCAATATCATCTTGCTCCTTTGATCTCCATCTTCGGGGCACCATGATCATCATTGTCACCGGCATGACACCATGATCTCCATCATTGTGTCATCGCGAAGTCGTCTCACCAACTATTACTTCTACTACTATAGCTAACGGTTAGCGATAAAGTAAAGTAATCACATGGCGTTGCATCTCATACAATAAATTAAGACAACTCCTATGGCTCCTGCCGGTTGTCATACTCATCGACATGCAAGTCGTGAATCCTATTACAAGAACATGATCAATATCATACATTACATATGTAACATCACATCCTTTTTGTCATATCACATCACATAGCATACCCTGCAAAAACAAGTTAGACGTCCTCTAATTGTTGTTGCAAGTTTTACGTGGCTGATTTGGGTTTCTAGCAAGAACACTTCTTACCTACGTGGCAGCCACAACGTTGATATGCCAATGCTATTTACCCTTCATAAGGACCCTTCTCATCGAATCCAATTCGACTAAAGTGGGAGAGGCAGACACCCGCTAGCCACCTTATGCACCAAGTGCATGTCAGTCGGTGGAATCAGTCTCATGTAAGCGTACGTGTAAGTTCGGTCTGGGCCGCTTCATCCCACAATAATGCCAAAAAAAGATAGGACTAGTAACGGCAAGCAATTCACAAAATCATTGCCCACAAATTTTGTGTTCTACTCGTGCATAGAATCTACGCATAGAACCTGGCTCGGATGCCACTGTTGGGGAACGTAGTAATTTCCAAAAAAAATCTACGCTTCACAAGGATCTATCTATGAGAAACCAGCAACGAACAATGGAGTAGAGCATCTTCATACCTTTGAAGATCGCTAAGCGGAAGTGTTGCTAGGATGCGGTTGATGGAGTCGTACTAGCAGTGATTCAGATCGCGGTGGATTCCGATCTATGCGCCGAACAACGGCGCCTCCACGTTCAACACACGTGCAGCCCAGTGATGTCTCCAATGCCTTGATCCAGCAAGGAGGGAGGAGAGGTTGAGGAAGAGCTCCGGCAGCACAACGACGTGGTGACGGTGGAGTTGCGTGGTACTCCGGAAGGGCTTCGCCAAGCTCTACGGAGGACGAGGACGAGGAGGAGGAGGGCTTCACCGTGGAGAGGTGGAATTGTGTTGTTACCCTCCACTATATAGAGGAGGAGAGGGAGGAGGGTGCCCACCCCTAGGGTTTCCACCCTAGGTGGTGTGACAGTCGTAGATGGGAAAGGGGGCGGCGACCAAGGGTGGAGGAGGTGGCGCCCTAGGGTGGCTTGCCAC
This sequence comes from Hordeum vulgare subsp. vulgare, assembly GCF_904849725.1. Taxonomy (NCBI): domain Eukaryota; kingdom Viridiplantae; phylum Streptophyta; class Magnoliopsida; order Poales; family Poaceae; genus Hordeum; species Hordeum vulgare. Next base: position 206,116,660 of record NC_058519.1, on the reverse strand, counting down.
CTAAGGCAAGCCCACCACGGCTAGGTTTAGCCCAACCTTCCCTCTTGTGCGCCTTGTGCTGGGGTGGGTGGCTCACCAGACCACTTAGGGGCTGGTTCCCATCCACTTTCAGCCCACGTACCCCTTCGGGGCTGGTGGCCCTTCCTGGTGGACCCCCGAAACCCTTCCGGTGGTCCCGGTACATTACGGGTGATCTCCGAAACTCTTCCGGCAATCAAAACTCCACTTCCTATACATGAATCTTTACCTCCGTACCATTCCGGAACTCCTCGTGACGTCCGGGATCTCATCCGGAATCCGAACAACCTTCTGTAACCACATATACTATTCCCATAATAACCCTAGCGTCATCGAACCTTAAGTGTATAGACCCTACGAGTTCGGGAACCATGCAGACATGACCGAGACATCTCTCCGGTCAATAACCAACAACGGGGTCTGTATATCCATGTTGGTTCCTGCATGTTCCATGATGATCTCATCGGATGAACCACGATATCGGGGGTTCAATCAATCCCGTATGCAATTCCCTTTGTCTACGGGTATGATACTTGCCCGAGATTTGATCATCGGTATCCCTATACCTTGTTCAATCTCGTTGCCGGATAGTCTCTTTACTCGTTCTGTGACACATCATCCCATGGCTAACTCCTTAGTCACATTGAGCTCATTACGATGATGGATTACCAAGTGGGCCCATAGATACCTCTCCGTCACATGGCGTGACAAAGCTCTGTCTCGAATCGTACCAACCAACCCAATAGACACTTTCAGACATACTTGTAGTGCACCTTTATAATCACCCAGTTACGTTTTGACGTTTGATACACCCAAAGAACTCCTACGGTATCCGAGAGTTGCATAATCTCATGGTCTAAGGAAATGATACTTGACATTAGAAAAGCTTTAGCAAATGAACAATACGATCTGGTGCTATGCTTAGGATTGAGTCTTGTCCATCACGTCATTCCCCAATGATGTGATCCCGTTATCAATGACATCCAATGTCCATGATCAGGAAACCATGACCATCTATTGATCAACGAGCTAGCCAACTAGAGGCTCACTAGGGACACATTGTGATCTATATATTCACACATGTATTATGGTATCCGGTTAATACAATTATACCATGAATAATAGACAATTATCATGAACTAGGAAATATAATAATAACCACTTTATTATTGCCTCTAGGGCATATTTCCAACAAGGGGAGTTTGACAACCTGTGACAAGTTTATAAATCCGAAAAACGTCCCACGAATAAACCGATGATGGTGCCGCTATGGTCGACCGTTCGGGTATTAAACTGACTCCTATTGCGACGAAATTTGATAGGCGGTCTAGCTACACTATATTGAGACCGCATGCCAACTATCAACCCAATCCGAGAAAGTTTTATACACACTTTAAAAAAACGTTTAAATGATGCCGCGTGCGCGTGCGTGTGTGGTTGGTCTCGAAACGGTCAATGAGAAAAACCGGAAATAACCGACAACTAACAACAGATGCAAGTTTTGAAAAATGACGGCAATAGTGTCGATGCAATGCGGATGATGTGCATGATGTGATGATGAATGCGACTACCAAATAATTAACACGACGCAAGGAAATAAAAGGGGAATATTCTGGAGTGTCGGTTCTGGGATGTTACATTCACCCTCGTGGTTGAGGGTATGTACCTGTAGCTATGTGTTTGATCTCTCTCTCTCTCACTCTCATGTTCTTGATATGTCATCATCTTTATCTATCATGGGATTTGTTAATATAGTTGGATCATATGGTGTTTGTCCCTTGCTACCTTGATGTGATGAATTGCATCTTTTCCTTTTAGATTTTATTATGGTGGATCTAATATTGGATTTGAGATTACTTTATGTATGTATTGCATGTGGATACCCGTGGTGACAATGGGCTGTTCTATTGATTCACATGATATATGTTTTGGTCTCAACTTGCACATTCTCGTGGTGACAATGGGGTAATCTATGCATAGGGGTTGATACATGTTCTTGTCCTACTTTTTGTGACAGAAATCTTGGGGTACTCTTTGAAGTTCTTTGCATTGGATTGAATATTATGAAACTAGAATTGTTTGATGCATGTCGAATAATTAAACCACAGATACTTGAGGTGACATTGGAGTATCTAGGTGACATTAGGGTTGATTGATATGTATCATATGTGTTATTCTAGTACGAGCTCTAGGGCTGTTTGTGACACTTAGAGAAATAGCTCAATATATTGATAAAAAAGAATAGCTTTGAGGCGGTTCTACTACCTACAACAATTTCATCTTATGTTCTTCGATACTTATGAACTTTTTAGTGATTCTTTGCCGCACGTTAAGGGATGATCATATGATTATTTTATGTTATCATTGTTGAGAGATTGCATTAGTGAAAGTAGGAACCCTAGGCCTTGTTTCTAAGCATTAATATACCATTTTTCTCGTTGTTTACTAATTATTACCTTTTTGTTTTAATTTATTTATATTATAAAAATAAATTTCCACTATCCATACTACACTTGTATCACCAATTTCTTCGCCGAACTAGTACACCTATACAATTTGCCATTGTATTGGGTGTGTTTGGGACACAAGAGATTTCTTGTATTATATTGCAGGGTTGTTTGACAGAGACCATATTTATCCTACACCTCCGATGGATTGATAAACCTTGGGTCATCCACTTGAGGGAAATTTGTTGCTGTCCTACAAAACTCTGCACTTGGAGGCCCAACAACGTCTACAAGAATAAAGTTGCATAGTAGACATCAAGATGTTTTCTGGTGTCGTTGCCGTGGAGGTGAGTGCATGAAGGTATATATTTAGATATTGCAATTGAATCTTTTGGTTTCTTGTTTTTCACTGAAAATTGTGGTCAATTGTTAGAGGAAGAATTTATAGAAGTGTCTCATCGCAGTGAAAGAAAAATTGCTCCCTAGGGTGGTTTTGATAATTGATCACAACATATGCATCATTGGACTAATATTTTTATCCAAGTATATTTCATAAAATTTCAAAATATGCATTGTCTAAAAGCTTATGTGGAGATGCCTATCGGCTTTCGGCTCCTCAAAACCCTAAGGATTCGAACACTAGGGCGTGTACGAAGGTCCCCCCCTGCTTCGCCTCGCCTAACCCACTATTCGATGGAAACGATGAAGGACTCACTCGATGGCGAGGGGAACACAGAACACAACAGTTTACCCAGGTTCGGGGCGCTGCGAAGCGTAAAACCCTACTCCTGCTTTTGGTGGATTGCCTCTCACAGAGGTGGTGGATGGATTAGTACAGTGTTCTTGGGCCTCCGGAGGCCGAGCGACTAGGTGTATTGTTCTACCGTCCCAATCAAGTCCCCCTCTCTAGTATCCTACCCTCTCTATTTATAGCAGAGGCCCAGGTCCTCTTCCCCTAGAGCTTCGGCGGGAAGGGATCCCACAACGACCAATTTTGAAGGGAAACAAGGGAACATGCTCCCCTGCCCAAAGGTGGTCTTCGCCTGCAAAGTAAGTGTGTGCGCCGCAGAGACGGGCCCGTGGATGACGTTTGCCCTACTGGTGGGAGGATGCGACTTTGTTGCACCAGAAGGGAAACCTTTGCAAGATGCCTTTGGAAAACCTGTACGCTCCCGCCTCCTTTGCACCAAAGGGGAAACTGTCCCGTCCTGCCAAATGCTGCTCGCCCGTCCTTTCCTGGCATCAGCCTTGACTCGTGAGGCCCGACCTTGCCATGGAATATCTGCCGCTCCGGAAGGGTCCTGAGGAGGCCCCCTGCGGGTCTTGACGCTGCTCCTCCTTGTGAGGCTTGACCCCTCACGAGGGCCTTTCCTTGAACAGTGTCGGGCCCGTTGGTTTAGTTCGGTGAGGCGGGCCCGCCCTGGGGCACAGGCAGGCAAGTCTGGGTACCCCCAATCCCAGAACGCCGACAGTAGCCCCCGGGCCCGCGGCGTGCTCAGGTTGGCTTCAGGGAGGAGCCTCGGGGGCAGCATGAGACGCAGTGGGCCCTCAAATTCATGTGGGCCAGGCCGGCGCGCGTCACACGGCTGGTGTCTGGTCCTCCTTGTCCTCTATCTCTGCCCCCCTTTATTAGTTGCCCTGCTTGTAGCTTCGGTGCCTTATTGCTTTCCTTCTTCCGCACTCGCCTTTCTTCTTAGGTCTTCGACTCCAACCGACGCCTCCCAGATCCGGCATCACATAGTTCCTTGCCTGTCCAGCAATGGCTCCCGCCGGCAAGCAGAAGCCAGAGGGGCATGGTCCGGCCCCGGCTTCTCCACTCCTGGACTGCACCCTCTCCAAGGACGCGGATCTCGTCCCAGTGCTTCCATGGATCGTGGCCGAGTCTAGCGAGCACGGGCGAACCCTGATTTGGCCTGCCGCCTTTCTGTTGATTCTTCAGTGTTGTCTTGGACCACTATGGGATCCAAGCCCTTCATCTCCAACCCAACTCTATCATGCTTCTGTCCGTCTTTGCCTTCTACTGCAAGGCCTTCGTTGACGTGCAACCTTCGGTTGCCCTCCTCCGCCACTTCTTCAGCCTGCGCCTGCATGACGGCGCTCACTTGTCGGCGTGCATTTCCTTCGTGGCGGCCCAGAGCGGCAACGTGCTCTTGAAGGCCGGGAAGAAGGCAGAGAACTTCACGCACCGCTGGGTCCTCATGTGCCTCAAGGATGCCAACCCCCGGCTGGAAGAGCCGAAGGGGTTGCCGGAGAAGACCTTCGCATGCAGCTCGGCAAAGCTTTCTGACCCTCAGGTTGTGCCCGTGCTGGAGCGCTTTTCCCGTGACATCAGCGCCAAGAGGCTGACCGGGGGAATCTTGTTGGGCGGTGACCTTGGCGAACATCCCGATGCCCTGGGTTCGCTATATCGTCGTGACGACCGGACCAATCTGGTCGGCACGATGCCCGTCTTCAACGAGCGGGGGCTTCTCCCGGTAGTAGGCTCCGGTCCGGTGGAGGTGTCATCTGGCGACACCTCCGGTGAAGGGAGCTCGGAGAAGACCGTCAACGACCGCACGATGAGCGTGCCCCTCCCGTCGCAATCCGTCCTTCTGCGTGAGCTCAAGGATGATGGCGCCAATGATGATACCTCCAACGGGACCCCCTTGCGCCCGGCCAGGGCCTCTACGGGGCTTGTGCCGACCCTGCGCCACACGGTCTGCATGCGTGGACGCTTCCCGAAAGCTCGGGGCTGAACCGTCCCCGGCGCACGCCGCCTCTGCCGACGGGAGATCCAAGGCATCGAACTTGCCTCCCTCTATGGGGGCCTCGTTTCCTCCAACATCTCCAGGGCGGAGAAGACGAAGAGATGGCACGATGTCTAAGAGTATGTTTCCTGCTTGGGCGCGCCTTGTGTGTCTATTGTCCGCGCTTGGCTAATTTATTCTTTTTTGCGTGGCTCCCAGGGATGTCGTCTCGCTGGGGGCGAAGAGGAAGAAGACGGTCATCAAGCCGAAGGCGGCTCTGGACGCTCCACCTACTCTTGTCGGCATGTCGCTGTCTACGGGTGGGGCAGAGGATTCTCGTTGGGCGGCCTCCCTCGACTTGGTCGCCAAGCCCCCCGAGCCCCTGAAGCATCCTGAGGTGGCAGTGGGGATGCCGCTGCCCGAGGGACAGGCCCGCGAGGATCCTCAGGCTCTGGAGGTGTTGACGCCCGCGACTGTTGAGCAGTCTTCGGGGTCCCTTGTTCTTCGTGGCGCTGCTATTCCGGTAGCGCCACCTGTGCCAGTGTTAGAGACTCTTCAGGAGGGGGTCCATATGGCATCGGTGCTCCACTGAGGCATACTGGATGCGGCCTTCACCGCCGTGATTGGTGTTGCAGCTGAGATGAGGAAGGTCAAGGAAGAGGTCGTGGCCACCCGCGCCGCGCGTGAGGGGGCGTTGAGGGAGGCCAAGGCGGCAGTCAAGCGCCGCGAAGAGGTGGAAGCCCGCCTCAACGCCCTCCAAGGGGAACATGCCGAGCAGGTCGGGCTATGCTGCCTCTTGAGCTTGCGTTGGTTTTTCCCTTGAAGAGGACAGGGTGATGCAGCACAGGAGCAGTAAGTATTTCCCTCAGTTTGAGAACCAAGGTATCAATCCAGTAGGAGAATCGAGGTCAAGTCCAAAGTACCTGCGCAAACACAAAAGAGCTTGCACCCAACGCTATAAAGGGGTTGTCAATCCCTTCAAGATTGATTGCAAAGTGAGATCTGAAGGCAGAAAGTGCAACGAAGTAAAAGTGTAAGGCTGAAAATATGGTGTGAAGTAGACCCGGGGGCCATAGTGTTCACTAGAGGCCTCTCTCAAAATAGCAAATAATACGGTGGGTGAACAAATTACTGTCGAGCAATTGATAGAACCGCGCAAAGTCATGATGATATCTAAGGCAATGATCATACATATAGGCATCACGTCCGAGACAAGTAGACCGATACTTTCTGCATCTACTACTATTAGTCCACACATCGACCGCTATCCAGCATGCATCTAGTGTATTGAGTTCATGACGAACAGAGTAATGCCTTAAGCAAGATGACATGATGTAGAGGGAGGTCACCGCACGATATGAACCCAAAACCAAGCACTTCTCCCATTGCAAGAATCATAGATCAAGTTGGCCAAACAAAACCCACAACTCGAAGAGAATTACAAGGATATGAAATCATGCATATAAGAGATCAGAAGAAACTCAAATAAGATTCATAGATAATCTGATCATAAATCCACAATTCATCGGATCTTGACAAACACACCGCAAAAGAAGATTACATCGGATAGATCTCCATGAAGATCATGGAGAACTTTGTATTGAAGATCCAAGAGAGAGAAGAAGCCATCTAGCTACTAGCTATGGACCCGAAGGTCTATGGTGAACTACTCACGCATCCTCGGAGAGGTCATGGTGTTGATGAAGAAACCCTCCGTATCTGAATCCCCCCTCCGGCAGGGCACCATAACGTGCCCCAGATGGGATCTTGCGGAGACAGAAGCTTGCAACGGCGGAAAAGTATTTTCGTGGATCTCTCTCGCAGTTTTGGAATTTTTCTGAATTTATAGGCAGAAGAGGTAGGGCAGACGAGCCACAGGGGGCCCACAAGCCTGCTAGGCGCACCCCCCTGGCCGCGCCTAGGGGGCTTGTGGGGTCCCCTGATGGCCCGTGCCTTGGTTCTCACGTCCCGTGCGTATCTTTGTTCTGGAAAAAATCTTTTCGGAAGTTTTATTCTGTTTGGACACCGTTTAAAATCCTCCTCTGAAAAGGGTCAAAAACATGGAAAAAAGAGGAACTGGCACTTGGCATTGAGTTAATAAGTTAGTCCAAAAAAAGATATAAAAGGCATACAAAACATCCAAAGATTGACAAGATAATAGCATGGAACCATCAAAAATTATAGATACGTTGGAGACGTATCAAGGATCCCCAAGCTTAACTCCTACTCGTCCTCGAGTAGGGAAGTGATAACGACTGAAATTTTGATGTGGAATGCTACCTAGCATGGTTGTCCTTTGTAACTTATTTCATGTGACATGAATGTTCAGATCCGTAAGATTCAAAACAATAGTTTGCTATTGACATGAAACAATAATACTTCAAGCAAACTAGCAAGGTAATCATGAACTTTCAAAATAACAAGGCCAAAGAAAGTTATCCCTACAAAATCATATAGTCTGGCTATGCTCCATCATCCTCACACAACTAATTTAAATCATGCACAACCCCGGTATTGGCCAAGTAATTGTTTTCGCACTCTTACTTTCTCAAACTTTTTTCAACTCTCACGCAATACATGAGCGTGAGCCATGGATATAGCACTATGGTGGAATAGAGCGTGGTGGTGGTTGTGAGACAAAAAGGAGGAGATTGTCACATTGACTCGTCGTATCAAAGGTCTATGGAGATGCCCATTAATAGATATCAATGTGAATGAGTAGGGATTGCCATACAAAGGATGCACTAGAGCTACAAGTATGTGAAATCTCAAAAGGAGAACTAGTGGGTGTGCGTCCAACTTGCTTGCTCACGAAGACCTAGGGAAATTTTGAGGAAGCCCATCATTGGAATATACAAGCCAAGTTATATAATAAAGATTCCCACTAGTATATGGTGGTGAAAAAACGAGAGGCTCTCAATCATGAAGAACATGGTGCTATATTGAAGCATAAGTGTGGAAAAGATAGTAGCATTGTCCCTTCTCTCTTTTTCTCTCTCTTTTTGTTTGGGCTCTTGGGCCTCTTTTTCTCTCTTTTTTTATTGTGGGCAACTTTTGCCTCTTTTTTTTCCTCACATGGGACAATGCTCTAATAATGATGATCATCACACTTTTATTTACTCACAGCTCAAAGATCAGAATGATGATGACTCTATAGGAAATGCCTCCGGCAGTGTACCGGGATGTGCAAGGATCTAGCTTGGCGTATGACGTTGAAAACATCTCGCTAGCTATCTTACGATCATGCAATGGCAATATGAGAGTGACGACACAAGTCATGAGACGGAACGGTGGGAGTTGCATGGCAATATATCTCGGAATGGCTTCGAAAATGCCATAGTAGGTAGGTATGGTGGCTGTTTTGAGGAAGGCATATGGTGGGTTTGTGCACCGGCGAAAATTGCGCGGTACTAGAGAGGCTAGCAATGTTGGAAGGTGAAAGTGCATCTATACCATGGACTCACATTAGTCATGAAGAACTCACATACTTATTTCGAAAGTTTTTATTAGTAATCGAAACAAAGTGCTAAACGCATACTCCTAGGGGAAGGGTTGGTAGGTGTAAACCATCGCGCGATCCCGACCGCAACACAAAGGATGACAATCAATAGATCAATTATGCTCCGACTTCCTAACATAGCGGTTCACCATACGTGCATGTTACATGAATCACTAACTTCAACACAAGTATTTCTAGATTCACAACACCCCACTAACATAACTCTTAATATTACCAAATCCACGTCTCAAAACTAATTGAGAGGAATCAAATTTTTATTTATACTCAATGCACATGATGATGGAGGTTTTTGTATCCTCTTTGGATACCTATCACCTTTGGTACTACTTTCATAGCGCAAGCCAACTACCAAGTCACGCACCGCCGTGCTCTAAAAGATCTAAGTGAAGCACATAGAAAAACATAGTCTAGCTCAAAAGATATAAGTGAAGCACAAAGAGTATTCTAGCAAATTCACGATGAGTGCGTGTCTCTCTCAAAAGGTGTGTAGCAAGGATGATTGTGACACAACAAAAAGAAAAGACTCCTATGATACAATACGCTCCAAGCAAAACACATATCATGTGGTGAATAAAAATATAGCTCCAAGTAATGTTACCGATGGATTGACGACGAAAGAGGGGATGCCTTCCCAGGGCATCCCCAAGATTTGGCTTTTTGGCGTCCTTGAATTTGGCTTGGGATGCCTTGGGCATCCCCAAGCTTGAGCTCTTTCCACTCTTCATCCATTTGTCCATGATAACATCACCCAAAACTTGAGAACTTCACAACACAAAACTTAAACAGAAACTCGTGATATCATTGGCACAAGAAAACAAACTACCATCTCTTTAGGTATGTAGAAATCTTGATTTCTATTTATATTGGTGTTAGATTACTGTATTCTCACTTTTTCATGGCTAGTACCCCCGATACTATCCATAGTTTCATCAAAACAAGCAACCAACTCAACAAAAACAGACCAGTCTGTAGTAATCTGTATACTTCATATACTTATGGTACCTCAAAAATTTCTGAAACATTACGACTGTCTGGGAAAAAGGCATATCAACCAGCAGCAAAAATAATCAACTCAAAAGCTCTTTCTGAATAAAAATGAAAAATAATCTCGTGAGCGAAAAGTTTCTGTCTTTTTCTAGCAGGATCAAACAACCATCACCAAAACTAGTCATAAAGGTTTTGCTTGGCTCAAACACAAAAAGAAACACAAACGACACAATCATAACAGAATGATGATGGTGTGGACGCAACAAAACATAAATAAAAAGATAAATTCATTGGGTTGTCTCCCAACAAGCGCTATTGTTTAACGCCCTTAGCTAGGCATTAATAATTCAATGATGCTCACACAAAAGACAAGAATTGAAGCACAACGAGAGCATCATAAAGCATGTGAAAATCACATCTAAGTCTAACATACTACCTATGCATAGACATTTTATAGGGAAACAAATTATCAAGACAATTAATAACTACCATATCCAAGGAAGAAGAAAGAGATAATATCAATCTCAACAAAACGAGAGGTAATTTAGTAATATGAAAGTTTCTACCACAATATTTTCCTCTCTCATAACAATTACATGTGGGATCATATTCAAATTCAACAATATAGCTATCACATAGGATATTCTTTTCATGATCCACATGCATGCAAAGTTGACGCTCTTCGAAAATAGTGGGATTATCATCAACTAAAGTCATGAATTCTCCAAACCCACTTTCGATATTATTGCAAACATCATAATAATCATGAGGGTTAAACAAATTTTGAAAATCATAAGAAAAATTATCACCCCAATCACGATCATTGCAACAAGTAGTGGTCACAAAAAAACTAGCATCCCCAAGCTTAGGGTTTTGCATATTTTTAGCATGATTGTCATTAATATAATTTATAATGAAATCATTGCAATCATGCTTTTCATTCAAGGAGCCCTCGTGAATCACTTCATAAATTTCTTCATAACGATTTTCAGATCCACGCATCTCAAGCAAAACTCCATAGAGAAAGTCAAGTGCACTCAACTCACTAGCAAATGGTTCAACATAATTGGATCTCTTAAAGATATTAGCAAGTGGATGAGGATCCATATCAATAGATTTTAAGCAAGGGAAGATGCGAGCATATTGAAGGGACATAGCACACAAGCAAAGGAAAGGCAAATGAAAGAAAAGGGCGGACGAAAAAGGCAAATGAAAAAGGCAAACGAAAAAGGCTAATATTTTTGTAATTTTTTTGTTTTTTAGAAGTTGGGGAGAGGAAAACGAGAGGCAAAAAAGTAGGGATCCGAAGTGATTTGGCGAGTGCACTGGGCTCTGCGTCGGCAGGGCCCGCCTCACGCATACCTTCCCGTGATTGAACCGTCCAAGGACGACCCAAAGGGGAAGGGGCTACACGCACAGTTAGGCCCCTGAGTCGCGATGCTCAGGGGCCCCCCTTGACGTGCGAGCAGCTCCATACCTTCAGCTGTTTGCCCCACGCGTCGGGCATGGGCGAAGTCGCGGGTGGGCTGTGTTGATCTCCTTGCCGACCGAGGGTGTAGCCATTGACGGCTGTGTTGGTGCCAGCTGTGGGCGTAGTCATTGGTGGACTGCATTGGTGCCAACTGAGGGCGTAATCATTGGCGGACTATGTTGATTGCCCCTATCCGTACCCAGCATGGAGCATAGGTCTTCCACTAGGCGTGGGATGGACCCCTCCGCGTCCTCGGGGGGCCCTGGGCGTATACAGCCTAAGCTCGTTATTTCGTGAGAGTGTCACGGTGGGGGTGTATCTGGGAGGTCGCGAGGATGCTTTGGCCTCGCGAGTGTCCCTACCCCCGAGGTATTGGGGCCAGATTTCTCCCCAGCGTGGAGCGTAGGGATACCACTAGGCGTGGGACGGACCCCTCCGCGTCCTCGGGGGCCCCTGGGCGTATACAGCCTCGGCTCGTTATTACGTGAGAGTGCATGATCGGGTGTATATGGGAGGTCGCGAGGATGTTATGTCCTCGCGAGTGTCCCTACCCCCGAGACATTGGTGGACTGAGTTGACTTGGTTTGGGTCATTGGCAAACCCTGTTGAATTCTTCTTCTTTGGGAGTGAGGCTGCGTATCTGCATGGACAAACTTTGATCGGATCCCCCAAGCGTGGGGCCGACTGCTCGGCAATATAACCAAGGCAGAACGTTAGGATGCCAAACAGGTGAAACTGAACAACCAAACGATGCATAACGAAAGTACTAGCCGAGGAATGTCCGGAGCTGGGGGAGGCCGCATGGCCCCTGGGATGCCCACGGACGGGGTGAACCGAAAAGTTACTTGGCAGTGGCCAACAAAAAGTCACATGGCGTCCAAGACGCTGAAGTGCCAGAGGCTCCGTTGTCGCTTGATCTCTTATCTCTGCGGTCGCGACCCTCACGGGTTCGCCGCCTCCCGAGGCTCGGGGCCTTCGCTTGGCCCGAGCATCTCCTCCTCCTCCTTGTGGCGCCCCAACAGGCGGGGTACGAGCATGGCCTGCTGGAGCCTCTGGTAAGTGGGAGCCGTGTTCCCCAGCCCGAAGGGCATGAAGGCATTGACGCCCGAGTACTCCCATCGGTAGCCAGATAGCGTAGGCCAGAAGGGGTCGTGTGCCGCGGCTATGTTGGTCGCGTTGATGCAGATGCGGGGTCGGTCAGCCGTGCCGATGACGGCGACTGCGATCGATGGTGCATGGCAGTCACCGCGTCGCATGGCCTGGTCCTCACAAAGTTCTCGGATTCCTCTGATGACGACCTCACGGGAGTTGGTCGGACGTGCTCTGGAGCGCGCCCTCGGGTTGTGCTCGAACGCCGCCTCCGCCTCACTGATCTAGCTAGGGGCCTTCATGGTGGGAGCCCCCAGCTCTGACCCAAGAGGGGCACCGAGCGTGCATCCCTATGCGATGGGGGGGGGGGGGGGGGGAAGGGCTCCGTGCCCGGGCACGGAGCCCGAAGCCCCGAGGCACTCCGTGGGGAGGAGCTCCTTCTTCTTCTTGCATGGATCCTCGCGAGGCAGCTCGTCGTCTTCATCGTCCGAGCATTCCGCCGCCATCACTCGGTACGCTCGCTCCAGTGCACAGACATCATCTTTCTCGTGACAGGGAATGGTGATGATGCCACTGCTTCCCGTCATCTTGAGGAGATTGTATCCATGGTCGTGACAGGCAACCGTTGGGTACCCAAGGATGGCGTTGTATGGCAGGTGGATGTGCGCGACGTCAAAGAGGATAATCTCAGTGTGGTAGTTCTGGCGCTCGCCGAAGGTGACGGGCAGATGCACTTGCCCAATGGGCATGGTGGATCCCTCTGTTACCCCTGAGAAGGGCTTTGTCGGCATGAGCTGCTCATACGGCAGCTGGAGCTTCTCGAAGGTCTCGACTGAGAGGACGTTGAGCCCAACTCCACTGTCAAAGAGGGTCTTGGTGAAGAGGACGTTGCTGATGGTTGGGGCGCACATCATTGGGAGCTTGCCGGCCATGAATGAGCACCTGAGCTGGTCGCTTGGGTCGAAAGCATTGGTGGTCTGGGACCAGTTGACAAGACGCATGGCTTCAGGCCTCGGGAGGGCGGCATTCACCTCCCGGGCAAACTACTTGAATGCGCTGTTGAAGGTTGGGGTCTGGGCGCCGCCCAGGATGAAGCCACTACCCTGGCCCCCTGGAAGCCCCCAACCCCGTCGTCCTACCTGTCTTCATCCCTCCTCCTAGGATGAGGAGGCAACGCGGGCAGCCGGGCCTCCCAAGGGAGAGCCTCACGAGGTTGGTGATACGTGCCAAACGTATCTATAATTTCTGCTTGTTCCATGATCTTTTAGGTGACATTGTTATATGTTTTGCTACACTCTTATATCTTTTACACATATTTGGACTAACCTACTAACTCAGTGCACCCAGTGCTAGTTTCTATCTACTAATGTCTTTTTTGCAGGGGCGTTTACCCAAATTTCCAGATCCCAAAAAATTCCAAGAAAATATATAAAAATCAGCGTGATGGAAGCTTCTAGATCACTGAAGATGGGCCAGAGGGGAGCCATTGGCTGCCCAGGCGGCCACCCTACGCGGCCTGGCCCCTGGCCGCGCCCACAGGCCGCTTGGGTGGGCGCCACCTCCACTGACGCCCTCCTTTGGCCTATATTTACCCCTCCGATCAGAAACCCTTCAACGATATCCAGAATCGTGAATTTCTCCATCGTTCCACTGCCAGAGCGCTTCTGAGATCGGGAGCGTCAGGAGACCTTTTCCCGGCACCGTGCCGGAGGGAGGATTGACCTTCGGGATCTCCTCCACCGTCATGGACACTTCCTGGACGTGCCGTGAGTAGTCCTCCTTGGACCATGAGTCCATGACCAGTAGCTATGTGATGTCTTCTCTCCAATCTTGTGCTTCAATGATTAGCCCTTGTGAGCTGCCTTACATGATCAAGGCATCTACGTAATTTTCATGCTATTGCTATACTCGGTTTGCTGGGATTCGATGGATTATGAGATTATGTTCAGATTCTGATGAGTTATATATTTGATTATCCTTTTATATTATGTTCTTTAGTGATTCATGCATGTTCTCTGTTGTTCTTATTTCTTTGGCCGAGTAGTAGATTGTAACTCCAAGAGGGAGTGTTATGCATGATTGTGGGTTCATGACCCCAGATGTCTAGCTTGAGTGACAACAACATGAGACTAGGGGATGTGCTGTTGCCACCAGGGAGAAAACAACGATGCTTGTGACCACGGTTGCAAGGATTGTTTACCTTACACATAGTTCGTTAATGCACTTGTCCGTTGCTTTGAGTTTACACTTTGGGTGGGGCTCGCAACTTAATACGAGCGAGATGATCTGGATTGATATCTCAAGGTGGATGATTTGTAAGGAGATGATGATGAATAAACGGTCTACTTGTCTTGGCGTACTGCCCATTACTATTGAGCCTCTAACTTTCAAGTAGCATAATTAGCATTACAGTGCATTCATAATTCTGTCAATTGCCCAGCTGTAATTTGTTTACCCATGCATAGTTGTTTATCGTCTTTTGGGAGAGAGACATCACTAGTGAACATCATGTGACTCGGGTCCATATCACCACCATTGCTTACACCTCCATCATTTCCTGCTTTTATTTACTTTTCAGTTGCCATCACTATCACTATTCCCGCTTGTGTTTCGATCCTTTGCAAACTACAAGGCCAGAGAGATTGACAACCTCTCTGTACTCGTTGGGAGCAAAGTTATTTGTTGTGTGTGCAGGTCCACGTCTTCTGCTAGCGCTAGCGCAGCGGACACCTACTTGTTGATCCTCGGAGTCCTCCTGGTTCAATAAACCTTACAGTCTCCGTGTAAGGGAAACTTGTTGCTGACTACATCTCCTCCTTCCACTTGGGGTAACCAACGAGGGGCGAGAAGTATAGTCACCAACTCGTCATCAAGCATGTTTGTGGCGCCGTTGCCGGGGACTATAGTCTTGAAGATAGGGGAGTTGAACACTATCTTTTACCTTTGCTTTTTAGTCTTGTTAGTTTGCTTTCTAGTTATTGCTTTAGAGTCTTATACCAAAAACCACAAAAAATAGTTTCTTTGTTCTTGCTTGTTGCTGTTGCTATGGGTTCCACTGAGAACACCAAGTTGTGTGACTTCACTAGTCACAACAACAATGACTTTATCTGCACTCCTATTGCTGCTCGTGCCACTTGGGCTACCTCCTATGAGATTAAACCTGCTTTACCGAACCTTGTTATGAAAGATCAATTCTCCGGTGCTTGAGATGATGCTGCTTTGCACTTGAATAATTTTGTTGAGCTTTGTGATATGCAAAAATATAAAGAAGTAGATAGTGATATTGTTAAACTTAAGCTTTTTTTCCTTTGTCCTTGAGAGGAGGGGCTAAAGTGTGGCTTCAATCTTTGCCTAGGAATAGCATAGATTCTTGGGATAAGTGCAAAGATGCTTTTATTGGAAGTATTACCCACCTGCTAAGATTATCCAGTTGAGAAGTAACATTATGAATTTTAGGCAACTGGATAATGAACACGTTGCTCAAGCTTGGGAACGTATGAAATCTCTTGTTAATAATTTCCCTACAAATGGTTTGACTACTTGGATGGTTATCCAAACTTTCTATGCAGGATTGAACTTTACCTCGCGGAATCTGTTAGACTCGGCCGCGGGAGGAACCATTATGTCAACTACACTTGGTGCTAGGGATGAAAACGGAGCAGAAACGGACGGAACTAAGTGCTATCACATTTGTTTTCATATTGTTTTGCAGAAGTGAAAACGAATACAGAAACCCCAGAAATGAATACGAAAACAGATACTACCGGAAACACACACGAAGCAAATACAAAATGGATACATAAATAGAAGTGGGCGTTGACCGAAACTTTTAAACCCCTTGAATCATAGAGTAATACACAAGACAACAAAATTAATGAATTGCTAACATGTCTACAAAATAATTTGATTATGTTAGGAACATATCCTAGTAATGTATTAGTACATGACAATTGTGTATAGGGTACAACTGAGTACATATATGGTAGTATAAGTTGGGCCTCAAATGATCCATTATGCTCATTGTGTCATTGTGTGTTATTTGGTGGTTGGGCTACAAAGTAGCCATAGGTCTATAGTAAAAATGGGAAATTCCATATTGACGGAAACAGGAAGTTCCATTTCCACATATGTTCAACCGGAAAACACTCTTCCGTTTTTGTTTCCGTTTTTACATTAAAATTTCCATTTCCGTTTTGAAAATTTCCATTTCCATTTCCGTTTTGAAAATTTCCATTTCCATTTCCGTTTTGAAAATTTCCATTTCCATTTCCATTTTGAAAATTTCCATTTCCGCTTTCATAGTTCCTCTCCATTTTCATTTTTCCTCCGGAAAAGCAGAAAGTTTCCACTCCATTTTCATCCCTACTTGGTGCTACCACAAAGCTATTGGATGAGATGATGACAAATTATTCTCTATGGCACATCGAGAGAGCTCCAACACGTAGGAAGGTAAACTCTGTTGAGGAGATCTCCTCCCTTAATGATAAGGTTGACATGATCATGACTTTACTCACTAAGCAGGCTCCTATTGATCCTCATGATGTTCCTTTAAATTCTTTGGTTGCTCAAGAAAGAAAGAAAGTTGATGTTAATTTTATCTCTAGGAACAACTTTAATAATAATGCTTATAGGAGTAATTTTGGTAGCAATCCGGGACCGTTCCCATCCAACAACTATGGGAACAACAACAATTATCCTAGCACCAAAAGACTCACTTCTGAATTATAGAGCATGCTTAAAGACTTTATCACTTCTCAAAAAGCCTTCAACAAGAGTGTAGAAGAGAAATTAGAAAAATTAGATAGTCTCTCTTTGAAGGTAGACAACATAGCTCATGATGTAGAGATGCTTAAAATTAGAACTTCCCCCCTTGAGGAAAGGAAAACCACACCCATGAATGCTATCCAAGTACAAATTAATGAGAACATAGGAATGCTAGCAAAATTAAAAGATAGATGGGCTAGATAAAAAAAAGAGGAAGATAGGATTAAGAGCCTTCGTACACATACTACCATTGCTACTATACAAATTTTTGAGGATCTAAAAACTTTTAGCACCCATCAGAGCTCTAGTTCCAATGGACTTATTAAAGGTGATGCTAATACCACAACTATAGGACAAGAAGGTCCTTTGAATTTAGAGACTACCAAAAGAATGAGCTTAGATAATATCACTACCACTTTAATTAATGGTAGTAATCTTGATTTTGAAAATTGTAGTCTTTCCGAAGTTATCACCTTTTTTTTTTTGCAAAGAATGGCTAAAGACCCCCACACTAGTACACTCAATATTGCCTTCATCAGGCATATTACCAATGCTCTTATTAAATCTAGGGAGGAGAAGCTCAATCTAGAGACTTCTATTACTAGGAAACTAGAAGATGGTTGGGATCCTATGGTCAAGATTAAATTGAATAATATCTCTTGCTTTGCTTTATGTGATGTTGGAGCTAGTGCCTCCGTTATGCCCAAAAGAATGTATGATATGCTTAATTTGAGAAATTCCAGTATCTGCCCCTGCCTGGCGACGGAAGAGGAAATGAGTTGCTCCCCGCTCCCCGCTCGCTCCCTAGCCTAGCCTAGCCCACCAGCCTCGCCGCTGTCGAATCCCCGCCGGTAGCCCTCCTCCTCCCCCTCCCTCCGGCCATGGCCTCCGTCGACACCCGCTCCGGCGACTCTAGCCCCGACGGTCGCATCCGCTGGAGCGGCTCTGTGGGCGAATCCTCTGACTCGCGCTCCTACCGCGAGGTCCTCAGCTCCCCGCCGGCACCGCACGGCTCACCGTCGCCGGCCGTGCCGCGCCCGGCCCCTGCCTCCTCGGCCATGGTGCCGCTCCGCTCGACCGCGCCCGGCCCCTGCCTCCTCGGCCATGGTGCCACTCCGCTCGACCGCGCCCGGCCCCTGCCTCCTCGGCCATGGTGCCACTCCGCTCGACCGCGCCGGCCGCCCGCGTTCCTACCGCCGCCCGCCTGGGACCGCGCTCGGAAGTCCACCGTGCGTCTGGAGGCCCTGTACTCGATGCCGATGGATTCCAGCAGCCGCGGAGGAGGAACCGTCACCCGCGCGTGCGTCGCGTGGCCACCCCTCCTTCCCAGCGCCGCCGCCGCAGCCCGTCGCCCGTGGAAGTCGCCGGCCTGTGCTTCAGATGCCTGGAAGGCGGACACCAGGTGCGTGCCTGCACCAACCCTGTGCGCTGCTGCCGTTGTCTCATCTCTGGCCACGAGTCCAACTGCTGCGAGACACGGCTGCCTGGCGACCACCCTGCGCAGCCTTAGGCGGTTCACCGGCAGGTGCCCAACTCCCTGCTGCGCAACCCTCCTCCTCGACTCCCCCGCGACGCCGCGCAGCCTCGTAACGCCGCATCGCCCTAGCCGCCCGCCCCCGCGCCAACGCGTATCTCCATGGCTCGTTCCATCGAGTTGGAGGAAGCGGAGGAGGTGCTCGCACGAGGCATGGTGGCCACCATCACCGGCACCAGGCCTTCCGTCTCTCCGGCCGACGTGGAGGCTTCCCTGCATGCTATGTTCGACCTGCAGCCCGGCGACTTCACCGTTCACAAGCACGCCCCGGAGGACTTCCTTATCATCTTCTCCTCGCGGCTGATCATGGACTGGATGGCCGGCGACCACCTCCTCAATGCGGCCTGCTTCTCCCTGCTGCTCCGCCCCTGGTGCAAGCTCGCCCACGCCACTGCTGGGAGCTTTGCATACTCGGTGCAGCTCGAGCTCCGCGGCATCCCGGCGCAGGCGTGGCACCTGTCTACGGCCGAGCACATCCTCGGGACTGGCTGTTGGGTTGAGCGGCTGCACCCAGACACGCGCTCCCGCGCGGACCTTGATGTATTCCGGCTCACCGGGCGCGTGCGAGACCTGGCCTCCATTCGCACGGAGGCTATCCTGGAGATTGTGGAGCACGTCCCCGCCGACCGGCCTGACCTGCCTCCGGCCTTCCGCACGCTGGAGTATCCTATCTCCATCCGGCTGGTGCGATCCGCCGCCCTTCCCAGGGCGGTTGATGATGCTACCAATGGCAATGGCACTGGAGATGGAGAGGCTCATGGCAGCATGCCTGACTCTGCAGGCCATGGTCGTGGACGCGGGCAGCAACGCCGCCGTGGACGGAAACGTCGCCGACCAACCTCCGCCCCTGATGGACGCGCCGACGGCATGGCAGTGGACGCAGCCGGCTGGACTTGCTCCACGAGCCGCCTACGGGCCGATGGCGAGGCGGTCGACCCTGGCTGGCCGGCGCCCTGCGCCGCCGCCACCGTGCATGCGGCCCCGCCCGTACCATCCAGTGACAGATGCATGGATGCATGGCCCCAGGTTGGGACCCACCTGCCTCGTCGCAAAGCCAAAAGAGGAAAACGTGGGGGAAAGAAAAAGCGCACCAGGATTCAGGCGGCGCTGGCCAAAGCTGCAGCTGCAGCGGATCCCAGGCCGACCGAGCCGACCGGGTCGCCCACCCCACTGTTGGTCCTTCCCACCCCGACAGTTGGCACCTGCCTATTGGCGCCCATCCGCCCTCCTCCTGCAGCCGGACCCGCAAAGCCCCGGTCGTGCGCGTCGCCTAGCGCACAGGGGGACACCCCCTCGGGCGATGGACCCACCACGTCCAATGTCTGCGCGTCTGGGGATCAGGACAGCCCATCCTCACCACATGTGGCTCCCGAGGCTGATCCGCTGTCGGGGCAAAGCGATACTTCGCCCTCGTCAGCTCCTGTGGCTAATTTGTCACCTACTGCTTTGCATGCCGGCCCCGCCACTACTACACAGGATGCAGTGCCCACGTCCACCCTTGCGGCCCTGCCGGATCTGCATGGCCACCTCACCTCGCCATCGTGGGACGCGAGTGGTGAGACACCATGCATCTCGCCTTCCACCGCGCCTCTCGGAAACGATGACTTGGGCTGCCCCTCCCCTGCGGCCCAGGAGCCCAGGAGCATTCTGCGAAGGCCCACACCAGCTTCTCCAAGCCTATCTACGCCACATTCCACCCCTGCGTCCCATGCGACTCTCGTGCGCAGCGCAGGACGGTTTGCCACGCCGCCAAGCACCCTGCGACGTGCCAGGCAGCCGGCCTCTGTCAGCTCCTAGACCCTTGGAGATTTCCTCATCGCGGCAACTAAGCAAACTTGCTCTGCCCTTCCCAACCCCGGATGCAAACGTCGCTGACAGCCCCTCAACTTCTCGCCGCGCAGAGGACGATCTGCCGCCGCTGTGAAGGCTCAACCAGGCGTGCCACCCACCGCTGAGCGTCGTGCGCAGGTTCAGATACTGCGCACCCTCGGCATCATCGGCACTGCTCAGGTGATCTCCACCGAGGCCATGAAGGCTTATGATGGGGTCTTTGCTGCGCCCCTCTCGCATGCCGTGTTGACGGCCATTTCCGCGCTCGTTGGCCGCGCGCTGCTCGCCGACCCGTCCACGGCGCGTGTCACCACGGTGATATCGGGCAGCCCGATAGAGGCCTAGCTGAGACGTCGCGTGCCCATATGTCGACCTCTGCCTAATGGATCACGGCCTCAAAATCATCAACTGGAACGTTCGGGGCCTCAACGCCCGTGCCAGACGTACGGCAGTTCGCTCGCTTGTTGGAACTTCCAGCGCTTCGATCGCTTGCTTTCAAGAGACTAAAATGGAGTTCGTCTACTCGTCGACTGTCCTTGAGACGTTGGGCTCTGAGTTTGATGAATACGTTTATCTCCCAGCGAACGGCACCCGTGGCGGGATACTACTGGCATGGAAGAGCCGGGACGTGACGATCACGGACCCGATGTTCACCACCAATACCATCTCTGCCGGGGTTCGCACAACTGGTAGCACGAGCTTGCCATGGTGGCTATTTATCGTCTATGGCCCCCAAGAAAACAACGCCAAGATAGCCTTCCTGCAGGAGATTCGCGACGTCCGCGACGCATGCCCCGGGCCATGGCTCATCTGCGGGGACTTCAATATGACCTATCGCGACGAAGACAAGAACAACGACAATGTCAATAGGAGTATGATGGGGCGGTTCCGTCGCGTCCTCAACGACCTCGCGCTCAAGGAGATTTATCTCAGCGACCGGCGCTTTACATGGTCCAACGAGCAGAACCCGCCCACCCTGGTCCATCTTGATCGGGTGCTGTGCTCCACGGACTGGGAGGAGCAGCACGGCGAATGCCACTTGCGTTGCGTGGCCTCGGTCGTCTCGGATCACTCCCCCTCTTGCTCGACTGCTCGACACTCCCAGCAACGCGTCGACGATTCCACTTCGAGGAGTACTGGACTCGTCTCGCCGGTTTTCCGGAGATTGTTGCGGCCTCGTGGCATTCGGTAGACGACGCCGACCCGTTCCAGTGGTTCATGCGGCGCATGCAGGCCACAACGCGCAAGCTCACTAGCTGGAGCGCGCACTCCGTTAGCAACGTGCGAGACCAGCTCGCGATCTCGTGTGAGCTGCTGCTCCGTTTCGACGCCGCGCAAGAGCAACGGGCCCTATCACCACAGGAGGACTGGCTGCATCATCAACTCAAGCTCTCTTACATTGGCCTTGCCTCCCTCGAGCGGACGATCGCCCGGCAGCGCGCTCGCATTGCCTCCCTCAGAGATGGCGACGCGAACACGAAATTCTACCACCGCCAGTGTGCATACCGCAAGCAGAAGAACCGGATCCATAGCATCTCTGTCGACGGTGCCGCTATCATCGATCCTGCCGGCATGGCCGCGGCCACTTTCGAGCACTTTGACAGCCGGATTGGGACAGACATGCAGCATGACTGCACTATTAACCTGTCGCAATTCATCGAGCCCTCAAACCTGGAAGATCTTGATGCGCCATTCAGCGAGGATGAGATTTGGCAGGCCATCAAAAGCATGCCGTCCCGCAAAGCGCCCGGCCCCGATGGCTTCACTTCGGAGTTCCTCCGATCCTGCTGGCAGATCATCAAGCATGACCTCCGATGCGTCTTCGACCAGATTTACGCGTTGCGTGGACGAGGGTTTAGCTGCCTTAACCAGGCGCTGATCACGCTCCTCCCCAAGCGCGCCGAAGCCACTGGCCTGGGGGATTATAGGCCCATAAGCCTAATTCACATCATCGCCAAGGTCCTGGCCAAGCTGCTTTCGATCCGCCTAGCCCCCAGGCTCAACAACCTCATCAGCAACGTCCAAAACGCGTTCATCCCTAGGGAAAGTCTTCACGACAGCTTCATCCTAGTGCATCAATCCGCACGGCTATTGCATTAGTTGGGTGCCCCTCGAGTGCTGCTGAAGCTTGACTTAGCACGGGCTTTCGACTCCGTCTCGTGGCCCTTCCTATTCGAGGTGCTGCGATGCCATGGCTTCGGCAACCACTTCCTTGGTTGGATCGCCCTTCTCCTGTCGTCGGCTAGCACCAAGGTTCTCCTCAACGGCAACCCTGGACCAGCGATTTGGCACTGCCGTGGACTACGCCAAGGTGACTCCGTCTCCCCACAGCTCTTCGTCCTTGCTGTGGATACGCTGGGCAGGCTGTTCCATCGCGCGGTCGAGCTCCGACTCATGCAGCAGCTGCATCTGCGACACGCCATCCCCGGCAAATCCCTCTACGCCGACGACGTAATCCTTCTGTGCCACCCGTCGCCGGACGATATCGCGGCGGTGAAGGAGATTCTGCAGCTCTTTGTGCGCGCCTCGGGCCTGCACGTGTACTTCCACAAGAGTGCTGCGGCCCTCATCCGCTGCGACACCGAGGACGCTGCTCATATTGTCGCGCACCTTGGCTGCCCCATCGTCGACTTCCCGCTTACTTACTTGGGCATCCCGCTCACACTGCGTCGCCCCACGGCTGCCCAACTACAACCCGTGGTCGATAAGGTCGCTGGGAAGCTGCCCTCCTGGAAGGCCCGGCTTATGAACAAAGCCGGCCGCCTTGCCTTCGCCAATGCTGTCTTGAGCGTGATTCCCATTCATCAGCTCCTTGTGCTTGCGCCGCCAAAGAAAACCATCAAACTACTGGAGAAGATCGAGCGAGGATTTCTCGGGGCTGGCCGCGCCGAGGCCCACGGCGGCAATTGTCATGTCAACTGGCGGCGCGTCTGCCGGACTATCCAGTTTGGGGGCCTCGGCGTCCATGACCTCGAGCGCACTGGCCTCGCCCTTCGCATGCGGTGGCAGTGGCTCAGCCGAGTCGATGTTGGCAGGGCCTGGAGCGGCCTAGGCCTGCACTTCGCGCCCGAGGAGCGCATGCTCTTCTTCGCCTCTACCACCATGGCTATCGGCAATGGCCAGCGCGCCCTGTTCTGGGAGGACCGATGGATCAACGGGCGTGCAATCCGAGAGATCGCGCCTCTCCTTTTTGATCTCATCCCCAAACGGCGTTGCAAGTCAAGAACAGTTGCCGATGGCCTTCATGAGAACCAATGGGCCGCGGACATCCACGGCATCATTGGCATCCCGGAGATTGGAGAATACCCGCGCCTCTGGCACACGATCGCTGAAACCGTCCTCACTGACGCACCAGACAACATTCGCTGGAAGTGGACCGCGAACGGCGAGTACTCCGCCAAGTCCGCATACCTCGCCACTTTCCACGGCTCCGCGAGATGCCAGGCTTGGAAACTTACCTGGAAGTGCTGGGCACCGCCTCGGGTGCGCTTCTTCCACTGGCTTGCCAACCTTGATAGGTGCTGGACGGCCGACCGCCTTGCGAGGCGCAACCTGCCACACCCACAGTGCTGCCCTCTTTGCGATCAGGCTCCGGAGACGATTCATCATCTTCTCCTGGAATGCCCTTTCAGCCGCGAAGTGTGGCACGAGATCCTCTCATGGCTGCGCCTCTCTTGCCCGCTGCCGAACAATGAGGCCACTCTACACGACTGGTGGTGCTCTGCACGGCACGACACCCCTAAGCCTATGCACAAGGGATTGGCTTCTGTTGCTTTGCACGTCCCTTGGATGATTTGGAAGCATCGCAATGGATGCGTGTTTGAGGGTGCCACACCGTCGGCTACCTCCCTGGCGGCTACGATTAAGGAAGAGGCCGGCCTCTGGGCCAGAGCGGGCGCCTTGGGGCTCCAGGCCATCTTGCCACAAACATGGGACGTCCACTAGTGTGCATGTGTTCACCTTGTAAATATGCCTCCTAGGAGGATTGTACTAAACCCCTTCTTTTCAATACAATGAACCGCAAAAGTCTTTTGCACTTTCTCAAAAATGTGCTTAATTTGAAACATTATGATCAATGTTGTTTTGGTGTTCGTCTTGTTGATTCTTCCATAAAGAAACCTTTAGGGAGAATTGATGATGATCTTATTTTTGTCAATGATAATTATGTTCCCGTTGATTTTCTTATTATGGACATTGAGTGTGATCCTTCATGTCCTATTATTTTGGGACGTCCTTTTCTCCGCACCATTGGTGCTATCATTGACATGAAAGAAGGGATGATTATATTCCAATTTCCCCTTATAAAGGGAATGAAACACTTCCCTCAAAAAAAGATTAAGTTACCTTATGATTCCGTTATTCGGGCAAGTTATTCTTATGGAGTTGATAACACTTGATCTTTTGCATCATGCCTAGCTCAAAGGCATAAAAGAAAGCACTTGTCGGGAGGCAACCCAATTTGTTTTTACTTTCAGTTTTAGTGATCTTGATGCTTGTTACTACTATAGCAACATCATTGTATCTTTATTTTTAAGCTTTGTGCCAAGTTTTAGCCTCCGATTGCAAGAAAGTTCAAAAGTTGTGACATGTTGTCCAGAAACAGATTCTGTCTGCTTGACAGAAAAATTTGTCAAAAATCACAAGATCATCTTTTTGATCTGAATGTTTTTGAAAGCATTCTCTATATAATTTTCTTTCTGGCATCTGTTTTGAGTTTTTTGATTTCAGTTGCAGAAGTGCCCTGAAAGAATTATTTACTACCTGTTGTTCTGTTTTTCATAGATTCTCCCATGTTTTGTGTTTTCATCATTTTGCAAATCTTAAGCTTGACTTTCCTTTGCAAAAACCTTTTGGAAAGCATGAGAAACAATAGATTTTCATGAAAATCTTTATTTCCAGTAGGTAATGAATTATTTTATCATGGTTACTAACCACTCTAATCAGCTTATGATGACTTTCGTATGAAGGGATTTTTCAAGTATGCGATGGAGGATGATGAAAGAAGATCCAGGAGTGTCAAGCGATCAAGCTTGGGGATGTCCCCATGCAACCCCAATAAATATTATAGGAGACTCAAGCGTATAAGCTTGGGGATGCCCCCGTGCATCCCCTTCTCTATCAACAATGATTAGTTCGTCCATCTCCATGCTATATTTTTATCACTTCATATGTTATGTGCTATTCTTGGAGCGTCCCGCTCTTTAATTTTTATTTTCTTTTAGTTTTTCTTGCTGTTCATAACAAGTCGGAACCTAGCCTTCCTTGTTTGGGAGAGAAACACGCTCCATTCCACTCTAGAACACAACCTATGTTTTCATGCTCATATTTTTGTGTGTTCTTTATCTTTTCATAGCTGCTGTCTTGCTTAGCTCTTAGTTTTCACGCTATATCTTTTTAAGAGCTTTTATTTAGGTTGCTTTTGGAACTCTCTTGAGTTATCATGCTTATCTTGTTTAGAGAGTTGGCTCGTTGCACTAAGTTGTGTGTCTTGCATGAGTAGGTAATTGAGGTTGCTATTTAAGTATAGTAGTAACTTGCAATAGTTTTGAGGTATTGATTTGAGTAATGTTTGGACTATTGGTGCCAAGAGCTTAAGCCTATTAGTGATAGGTGTCATATTTTGGGAAATCTGTGTGTTTTTCATAAACTAAAAATTAGTTCAGAACTCTAGCTACTAGATTGATCGCTAACCTCTGGAGGGGTTGGAATATATAGAGTACCCTCATGTTACCATGGGCCAAGGATGCGCAAGTCCTCCTCGGGGTACTTGTCTCTTTGAGAATCTGCTAACTAGATAGAGAGTTACCAATAATAAGTTTGTGAGTTCTTCGGACTAATGTGAGTATTCGATTGTTGGCACTTCCACCATCCATACTTTGCTATCCTCTTCGGTACTGTGCATTGCCCTTTCTCACCTTGAGAGATGCTGCAAACTCCGCTAATGCATCCAAACCCTTGGCATGATACACTCTGCCATCATAAGCCTCATTATATCCTTCCTCAAAACAACCACCATACCTACCTATTAAGGCATTTCCATAGCCTTTCCGAGATACATTGCCATGCAACATCCACCATCTCATGACTTGATCTTCATGTCATACATGCTTTTGCTTGATCGAGGAGCCGCATGCTAGTTGTGCCTTGCCCTTATTATTGCTACATGACGCACTAGTATCATTGCATATCCTGCTACACTAGCAGAGGCATACATTTTCATACATCATGATAGTTTTCATTTGTCTTTATGTTGAGTACTTCTTATAAAGTGCGATGATCTTCTTTTTGTTCTTGTAAAACATAGAGTGTTGCCCTTAAGTGAGGAAAAGATCCCAAAGAGGACAAATTAAAAGATCCCAAAGAGGACAATTGAAAAGATCCCAACGTGTACAAATGAGAGAGAAAAAGAAAGAGCCAAAGAGGCCACAAAAATAAAAAAAGAGAAGGAGGCAACACTACTATTCCTTTTGAAAGATCCACAATTGTACTCCACTGCTATATTTGTACTACATAGAGATTATCATTCCTGCATAACTATGTGGGGACCCTTACACTATACAACTTAGCTTGTATATTCCAATGATGGGCCTCCTCAAATGATCTCTAGGTCTTCATGAGCAAGCAAGTTGGATGCACCCCCACTAGTTCCATTGGAGAGCTTACCTTAGCTCTTATGTGCATCCGTTGCATGGCAATCCCTACTCCTCACATCATATCCATCATTTGGCTCTATCTCGCCTATGGTTGTCCTCATTGATGTGAGCCTTTCACACCCTTTTTTCTTCCTTCCCCATCATTATTCTATTTGCCATCCTAAGTTCCAACATATCTTGCTTGCGCTCATCCATTGCATGAGTGCTCAAAGTCGAAGGGAGAGGATCATTTTGACTTGTGCCTGAGTAGTGGTCTCGAGATGAGTCAAAATAAGATTCCAAAGGAGACCAAGTATGAAGCTAGTAGATTGAGTTCTCAATTAAAAAATATTTTATGCTCTAAACCCATCTCCCACTTCTTGCACGCAAACACCATTTGGAGACATTCAAGTCACGCACAACGAGAGCTCTTGCACCTTTATGTTCTTACTTTGCTAATTTCAATACTAGATATAGACTCTTGCTTGTGATTGTCTTGACTTGAATTGCATATCTTACTTGCTTTACTTTGAAGTTCTTATATGTGCGTTAGCATGTCACCACAGAAATTATTGTATTATCATTTACCTACTCGAGGACTAGAAGGAATTAAGCTTGGGGATGTTGATACGTCCCAAACGTATCTATAATTTCTGCTTGTTCCGTGATCTTTTAGGTGACATTGTTATATGTTTTGCTACACTTTTACATCTTTTTACCCATATTTGTACTAACCTACTAACTCAGTGCAACCAGTGCCAGTTTCTGTCTGTAGATGTCTTTTTTGCACGGGCTTTTACCCAAATTTCCAAAACCCAAAAAATCCCGACAAAAATATATAAAAATCAGTGCGACGGAAGCTTCTAGGTCGCCGAAGATGGACCAGAGGGAAGCCAGGGGCTGCCCAGGCGGCCACCCTGTGGGACCTGGCCCCTGGCCGCGCCCACTGGCCGCCTGGGTGGGCCCCACCTCCTCTTACGCCCTCCTTTGGCCTATATTTACCCCTCCGATCGGAAACCCTTCAACAATATCCAGAATCGCAAATTTCTCCATCGTTCCGCCGCCGCAGCGCTTTCGAGATCGGGAGCGTTAGGAGACCTCTTCCTGGCACCCTGCCGAAGGGAGGATTGACCTCCGGGAGCTTCTCCACCGCCATGGACGCTTCCCGGACGTGTCGTGAGTAGTCCTCCTTGGACCATGAGTCCATGACCAGTAGCTATGGAATGTCTTCTCTCCAATCTTGTGCTTCAATGATTAGCCCTTGTGGGCTGCCCTACATGATCAAGGCATCTATATAATTTTCATGCTATTGCTATGATCGGTTTGCTAGGATCCGATGTATTATGAGATTATGTTCAGATTGTGATGAGTTATATATTTGATTATCCTCTTATATTATGTTCTCTAGTGATTCATGCATGTTCTCCATTGCTCTTTATTGCTTTGGCCAAATAGTAGATTGTAACTCCAAGAGGGAGCGTTATGCATGATTATGGGTTCATGCCCCCTCATGTCTAGCTTGAGTGACAGAAACGTGAGACTAGGGGATGTGTTGTTGCCACTAGGGAGAAAACAATGGTGCTTGTGGCCACGGTTGAAAGGATTGTTTACCTTATGCATAGTTCGTCAATGCAGTTGTCCGTTGCTTTGAGTTTACACTTTGGGTGGGGCTCACAACTTAATACCAGCGAGATGTTCTGGATAGATATCTCAAGGTGGATGATTAGTAAGTAGATGCTGATGAATAAACGGTCTACTTATCTTGGTGTACTGCCCATTACTATTGAGCCTCTAACTTTCAAGTAGCATAATTAGCATTGCGGTTCATAATTCTTTCAATTGCCGAGCTGTAATTTGTTTACCCATGCATAGTTGTTTATCGTATTTTGGGAGAGAGACATCACTAGTGAACATTATCTGACTGAGGTCCATATAACCACCATTGCATACTCCTCCATCATTTACTACTTTTATTTACTTTTCCGCTGCAATCACTATCACTATTCCCGCTTGTGTTTTGATCCTTTGCAAACTACAAGGCCGGAGAGATTGACAACCTCTCTGTACTCGTTGGGAGCAAAGTTATTTGTTGTGTCTGCAGGTCCACGTCTTCTGCTAGCGCCAGGGCAGCGAACACCTACTTGTTGATCCTCGGAGTCCTTCTAGTTCAATAAACCTTACAGTCTCCGTGTAAGGGACACTAGTTGCTGACTACATCTCCACGTTCCACTTGGGGTAACCAACAAGGGGAAAGAAGTTCATTCATCAACTCGTCATCAATTAGTCCTGTCGCTGCCCCTCCTGAGGATTATCACACTAGCGGTCCTCCTAAGGCTGGCCACGTCAGGGGTCCTCCAAAGGCTGTTCAGGCCACCCCTCACGCGCCTCACGGTCATCCCAGCGGTCCCCATTGCGGCCTCCTCCACGTGCAGGGCTTTCGTCAAACCGTCCGGGGCGCGTGTTGAAGTGCTCGACATGAACCAAACGGAGTTCTTCACATTTGGAGGTGTCATGGCCGCTGGTGGCGTGGAAGATGCACGCCGGCCCCCCTCCGGATGAGTGCTCTCCCCCTCGGCTATGCTTCGCCTCAGGCTCGAAGGCAAGCACCGTCGGGGCCTTGCGCTTCACCTCCTTGGCTTTGGCTTTCTTCTCTTTTGGGTCCGCCGCCTGGGTCCCGAGGAGCGGCAGGCGTCCTTCTTCCGCCTTGGCGCATTTGCTTGCCAAGTTGAACATCTCCACTACGATTCTCATTTCATCGTTCATGACGAGCTCTTCCTTCATCTTGAGGTTGGTGACTCTGTTGAAGAAAGCCGAGATGACAGCCTCGTCCGATGCCTTGGGGATCTGGAGGCGCATGACCGTGAAACATTGTATGAACTTGTGCAGGGTCTCTCCCTCCTGCTGCTTGACGCGCCGTAGGTCGTTCACGGTGGGAGAACGGTCGCGGGTGCCCTAGAAGTTGGTGATGAAGCGCTCGCACAGGCCATCCCAGGAGTTGATGAACGCCTTCAGGAGGTTGAGGAGCCACGAGAGTGCGTCACCCTTGAGCGCCATCGGGAACCAGCACACCATGATCTTGCCGCCTCCTCCTGCCGCCCTAATGCTCAATGTGTAGAGTTGCAGGAACTCAGCCGGGTCTTGGGTGCCATCGTAACGTGGGGGCAGTTTGGGCTTGAACTTGCAGGGCCACGCGACGGGGTAGAGCTCGGGGGCGATGGTGAAGCACCCCACCAGTTCAACGGGCACGGTACACGCGTGGGTTGTCGGGTCCTGTTGCTCCACAGGGTCTGCTTCGAGTGGGGCGCGCTCCTGACGCAGGATCTGCAACACCGGGGGCACGCACGCGTTGGCGTGGGGCCTGGAAATCATCTGGCAGCTCGTTTCATCCCCGGGCCCCGCCCTGGGTTCACGAGGCCGGGCGCGGGGTCGCGCTTCCTGCCCGGGCTCGGGGTCCGCGACACGCACAGGGGTGGGAGGCGGCGCGTCTTGTTCCTTGCTGTTCGCGAGGGACGGCTGGGACCGGAGCGAGCAGGAGAGCGCCGCTGAGTCACTAGAGGCGGAGATGGGCTCCTCGATGCGATGGAGTCACTCGTCGTGGCGATCTGGAGCGGGCCGGTAATGGAGCAGCTCGCTGGCCATGGCAAGCGCGCGGCGGCCGTCGGGCATCTCTGGCCGAGCGCGGGAGGCCGACCTCGAGGGCCTGGCGAGCGACAGCGTGGCGGTGTAGCCGTTGACCGGCTCGGTCATCGGCTCGGAGGAGCCCTGTTGCTCTTGAGCTCTGGAGCTAGTGGCAGCGTTCACCACGGGTGACAGCGACCGGCGCACGCTGGCGGCACCGACGGGTGCGGTCCGGGCGATGCGGGTGGTGCGGCGTTTTGCGCGAACCCGACGAGCGTCAGCCATCAGAGACGTGGAGCTCGGTGAGGGCGGAGCTTGGAGGAAAACTCAACACGCCCTACCTAGCGCGCCAAATGTCGGATTTCGGGCTCCGCAAAACCCTAAGGATTTGAGCACTGGGGCATGTACGAAGGTCTCCCCTGCTTCGCCTCGCCTAACCCACTATTCGATGGAAACGATGAAGGACTCACTCAATGGCGAGGGGAACATAGAACACAACAATTTACCCAGGTTCGGGCCGCTTCGAAGCATAAAACTCTACTCCTGCTTTTGGTGGATTGCCTCTCACGGAGGTGGTGGCTGGATTAGTATAGTGTTCTTGGGCCTCCCGAGGCCAAGCGACTAGGTGTATTGTTCTTCCGTCCCAATCAACTCTCCCTCTCAAGTATCCTACCCTCTCTATTTATAGCGGACGCCCGGATCCTCTTCCCTCAGAGCTTCGGCGGGAAGGGATCCCACAGCTGCCAATTTTGAAGGGGAACAAGGGAACATGCTCCCCTGCCCAAAGGTGGTCTTCGCGTGCAAAGTAACTGTCGGCGCCGCACAGACGGGCCCGTGCATGACGTTTGCCCTACTGGTGGGAGGCTGCGGCTTTGTTGCACCAGAAGGGAAACCTTTGGAAAACCTGTACGCTCCCGCCTCCTTTGCACCGAAGGGGAATCTGTCCCGTTCTGCCATATGCTGCTCGCCCGTCCTTTCCCAGCGTCAGACTTACCTCCTGAGGCCCGGCCTTGCCTCGGAATATCCGCCGCTCCAGAGGGGTCCTGAGGAACCCCCCTGCGGGTCTTGACGCTACTCCTCCTCATGATTCTTGGCCCCTCACGAGGGCCTTTGCTTGAACGATGTCGGGCCCATTGGTTTCCTCCGGTGAGGCTGGCCGGCCCTGGGCCATACGCATGCAAGTCTGGGTACCCCCAATCCGAGAACGCCGACAATGCCCCTTGATGCAATAAAGGTATAAGATTGGCCCAAGCTTCAAACTAGAAGACTCTTCATTTTATATTTGTGAAAAATCACTTTTGAGGCCATATGAAAGCCAATACTTTTAAAAGGGGATGAGGTATTAAAATGAACTGGTTGCTCAAGTTCTCAAAGTTAGCCACCAAAAATACTCACTCATTTTCGCACATAATCGTTCTGTCCAAAGCCTCATACACAAAATCGGTGCCACCAACTTTCTCATTTTGGCCCTACCGATTTTCATCTCAAACAGAACCCTATCCATAGCCACCAAATCGGTGCAACCGAAACCATATCGGTGCTACCGAGTTTAGGTGACCAACTTTCTGTTGCCTCGGTACACAAAATTGAAATTTCCGAGTTTGGGTATCGGTGTCATCGAGTGTGTCATCTTACCGTTAGCCACCTTTTCGGTGCCACCAAGTTTTATATATCGTTTCCACGCAGATTCAAAAGTTCTGCCTTTAGTGCAAATCGGTACCATCGAGTTCATGACTTCCGTGTCACCGAGTTGGCCACTTTAGGTGTAACTATTAGATTTTGGGTGCTGGCTATATATACCCCCTCCACCCATCTCTAATTAGTGGGAGGAGCACTCAGAACACACACTTCATTGCGAGATCCATTTTCCCAAGAGAGAAACACCTAGCCATGTGTTGAGATCAAGATATTCCAATCCAATCATTTGAAACTTGATATCTAGTGTCCCCAATTTGCTTCCCAGCAAATCAATCTCTCCTGCCCATGACTATTTTGTGAGAGAGTGATTGTGTGTTGAGGAGACTATCTTTAGAAGAACAAGAGAAAGGAGTTCATTGTTCTACCACATCTATTACCTTTTGGAGGGTGGTGCCTCCTAGATTGGTTAGGTGTCGCTTGGGAGTCTCGTACTTTGTGTTGTAGAGTTGAACCAAGATGTTCGTAAGGGCAAGGAGATCACCTACTTCATGACGATCTATTGTGAGTGAGGCTAGTCCTGTGTGGACGGAAGCTCTGATGGAATAGACAAGGCCTCTTCTTGGTGGACCCCTTCTGGGTGGAGCCCTCAGTGGACTCTCGCATCCGTTATCCTTTGTGGGTTGAAGTCTCCACTAACATGGACGTACGATAGCGCCACCTATCAGAACCATGCCAAAAATGGTCGTTTCAACCTCATGTGTTTGATCTCCCTACCTTACTCTTTACTTTGCACTTACACGTTTACATTCTACTCCTATGATCTTAGAACTGCATGTGTAGGGTGTACTTGACTTGCCAAAACTGTCAAAACTGGGCCTCAACTAAAATTGGGAAAAGGCCAAGTTTTTATCCTGTCAAGTAGTCTAATCACCCCCTCTAGACATACTTTCGATCCTACAAGTGGTATCAGAGCTTTGGTCTCCATTGCATTGGCTTCACAATCTAGGAGAGTATGGCGTCTAGTGAGGTAAGTTATCACCGCACCGGTACATCTTCGATGGCACTAATTTTGCTAGTTGGAAGCATATGATGAAAATGCATATTCTTTGCTTTAATCCCTACACATGGGCTGTTATTCGCGTTGGTGTGCAAGGTGATTTCTTCTGAGAAGGGCGTGAACCAGATCGTGATGCGACAACGGAAGAACTGAAGATGTTACAATTCAATGCACAAGCGTGTGACATCATCTTCAACTGTCTATGCCCCAAAGAATTCAACAAAATCAGCCGCCTTGAGAATGCAAGAGAAATTTAGGATATTTTTATCGATATGTAGGAAGGTACTAATTCTGTTAGAGAATCTAAGTTGGATGTGCTTCAAAGTCAGCTTGACAAGTTCAAGATGAAGGATGGTGAAGGAGTCGCTAAAATGTACTCTAGGATAGCTCTCATCACAAATGAGATTGTCGGCTTAGGAAGCGAAGACATGACCGACAAATTCATCATCACGAAGATACTTAGAGATCCTGATGGAAAGTATGACACCATGTTCACATTGATCCAAATGATGCCAAACTACAAAGATCTCAAGCTAATTAAAGTAACTGGTAGGATTGTTGCTCATGAGATGTCACTCAAGGACAAAGATGAGCTGCACAACAAGTCAAGCAGTGCTTACAAAGCTTCAAGCGATGCTCCCGTTACTTCAAAGGAAAATGTCACTGATGAAGAGATAAGCCTCATGGCAAAAAATTCAAAAAGTTCTACAAGAGTAGAGGCAAAGAGACAAGCTTAAGCTCAAGACATGATGAGAAGCGTTCGTCGAGTTGTGACTGAATCTGCTACAACTGTGGGAAGCCCGGACACTTCTCCAATGAGTGCTCAGCTCCCTACAAACAAAGAGAAGAGCCACCTCGAAGACGAAGCACAAGGGATGAGTCACCTCGCAGAGAGAGAAGGAGTAAAGAAGATCGTTATGAACGTAGACACTCACTGAGAGGCAATGTCACGCCCAAGATGCGACCCTATCCTCAATTTTGGCACGAAGGCCTCGTCAGGGATAGAAGCGCATCTCGTCGTGTCACAAGAATGGATAGCGCTACAAGTACATGTACTGAAAAGAAGAGATACATACACAGAGTTGGCTTACACTCGCCAAAAGCTACATCAGAGTCACATCAGTACATTACATAATCATCAAGAGTAAGAGGAGGGTCCGACTACGGACGAAAACAAACGAGAAAAATAAGAACGACGTCCATCCTTGCTATCCCAGGCTGCCGGCCTGGAACCCATCCTAGATCGATGAAGAAGAAGAAGAAGCAACTCCAAATGAACAATCAACGCGCTCGCGTCAAGTAACCTTTACCTGTACCTGCAACTAGTGTTGTACTAATCTGTGAGCCACAGGGGACTCAGCAATCTCATTTCCAAAGGTATCAAGACTAGCAAAGCTTAATGGGTGAGGTATGGTTAAGTGGTGAGGTTGCAACAGCGACTAAGCATATATTTGGTGCCTAACTTACGAATACCAGAAATAAGAGGGGGAAGAACTACGCATAACGGACGTGAACTACTGATTATCAAATGTATGATCCTGAACACCTACCTACGTCAGACATAACCCCACCGTGTCCTCGATCGGAGTAAGAACTCATGAAAGAGACAGTCACGTTTACGCACACAGTTGGCATATTTTAATTTAGTTAACTTCAAGTTATCTAGAACCAGTGTTAAACAAAGTTTCCACGTTGCCACATAACCACGAGCACGGCTTTCCGAAAGATTTAACCCTGCAGGGGTGCTCCAACTAGTCCATCACAAATTACCACAAGCCGCATAGAAATCCTCAATCACGAAGCTCGTGATCTCGTTGGATTTCCTAATGGAAAACCTCAACTCTGAGATTACCCAAAGCATCACCGGAATCCCGATGCACAAGATATCTCGTCAAAGGTAAAACTAATCCAGCAAGGCTGCCCGACGTGTCGACGATCCCGATAGGAGTCGCGTACCTCGTTCTCAGGACACGGTGGATGAGCTAGACGTCGGGATCGCTAAACCTCCGGGTGACCAGAGGGGCGCCGGACATCGCTCAGGTGGGACCAACACTCATGAGGAGCACTGGCCCGGGGGTTGATTAAAATAGTCCGCGGGTGCCGGCAGGTCCCTATGCATTATTATTATGTTATTAGGCAAATGTAGTACCAAAGTTGGGCCTTTGCCAGACCAGATTTAATCTAAAACGAATTATCAAGGGGGTCCCCATAACAACCCCGATCGTGTTAGGAGCGCTCATTTATGGAACATAAGACCGGTAGCCGGTAACTAAGGGGGCAAAGGTGGAACAAAACACCAGGCTAGAAAGGCCGAGCCTTCCACCTTTTACCAAGTATATAGGTGCATTAAATTAAATAGCATCTAATATGGTGATATAACAAGGAACCCATGCTTTCACATGGAAGCAATGCACTTGCAACTAGCAACGCTAACAACAAGGTTAAGCCAGCAGTAACATAGCCAGTCAGTGGTTTGCTAGGTTGAACAGGTTGAAGGTTTCATGGCATTGTGGAGAGGCTGATATTTAACATGTGGTAGGCAACGAGACATAAACGGTAGAAACGGTAAAACTAGCATGGCAATGATAGTAATGGTATCTGGGGAAATGGTCATCTTGCCTGAGATCCCGCTTGGAAGAAGAATGACTCCGAGATGTGGGCGAACCAACGTAGTCGAACGGGTCCTCACATTTCGACACGCTTGCGGAACTCTATCGAGACGGGCGAACCGGAAACAAACATCAACACAAATATTCACCACGACAAATGCAAGACATGATGCACACCCTACTATGATGCATGATCAGTTCAACATGCAAGGGATGGCATGGCAAAACACCTCACGCAAACACTACACATTAAATGAAGCTCAATATGCAACGAGTTAGATATCGACGAAACTCCACGTTTAATTATTTAATTCACTCCTGTTTATTTACACGGCAATATTACATTGTTGTTAACAAGGCAAGGGGTGAAGCGTTGATCCTACGTGTCATCCTAGTCGGGTACACGCGAAAGAAAGATAGGAACTATGGCACAAGAGACATGCAACACAAGATATATATGCCATGAATGCCTCATGCATGCAAGTTCATCACATCACGACAAGGAGGGAAAATAAGCATGTATCTCCATGGCGAGCGAGAGGAAATCATGGCGACAAAACGGAAACGAAGCCACGACAATGTTCCTATCCCGATAACTCATCGGGGTATCGTGCCAACGTTTAGGAAGCGTGCGGGAACGGTAAATAAAGATGGGGTGATCCCAGTTACCGGGTTCCCATGTGTCGGGGCACAACATAAGAGGAACACAACGTGCCACGGGCAACATACGGTGCATACATATACTCAACTCATACAACACATGCATTCGTTACACGACACGTCTCATCGGTATACCTTCGACATGTGCGAATTTGAGGGGTTCGGTTCGATGAAGGAGATCAATGGACGTCGTGGTCGTCATGGAAGTCGGGGAAGTCGGGTCTCGCCGATGGTAGTCGTACGCCGGGCGTAGTGGTACACGGGTCTTCGGCGTCGGTAGTCGATCACGGTTCCGTAGATGTTCGGGGAAGTCGAGGACGTAGTGGACTCGGCGAACTTGTCGGTTTCATGAAGAAGGGGATGGTCCTTGCGAATTTCGGCGACGGCAAGCGGCAACAACAACTAGTCTAGCAGCAACCTCGGCAAGCGACGACAGCAACTACAGCAGCCTAGGATTGGCATCTGACAGCAGCAAGAGCTAGCAGCATCTAACTCTGTACAAGCCATAGCAAAAACACCGAGAGGCGAGCTCGGCACAAGCAGCAGCGACTACAGGCAGCAGGAGCAAGAGCAAGCAGCAATGCATCAGGGAAAAAGC
This sequence comes from Hordeum vulgare subsp. vulgare, assembly GCF_904849725.1. Lineage (NCBI taxonomy): Eukaryota > Viridiplantae > Streptophyta > Magnoliopsida > Poales > Poaceae > Hordeum > Hordeum vulgare. The sequence goes on along the minus strand of NC_058519.1, from coordinate 206,079,462 downwards.
AAGCGGCAGCAGCTACAGCATGGCACAACAGCTCCACAACAATCAGCAACAGCAAAGCCCGGCAGCTAACCACACCAACAGCAGCAAAACGCATTGGCAGACACACAGTTGGCCATATGGAAAACGGAGCAGCTACATCAGCCGGCCAGCAGCACGACGACACGGCACGACGGCAGCAACAGCCTCTTGGCAGCAACAAGATGCAACCAGCAACAACTCACAGACGCAACAACTATCGACAAGAGCAGCAGGCTCGGCAGGGGAACAAGGGTGGCACGGCACCGACGAGCGGACCACGACCGGCAAGGGAGGAGCGGCGACGCGCCGGCGAGCGGACAGCGCCAGCAAGGTTTAGGGAGGCCGCGGCTTAGGAAGAGGGCGGCGACGCAGGGGACGCAGCGCTGCGAGGGAGCACGAGGGCCGGGGCGGCTCGGCCTGCTGGCACGCGGGGGCACGCACCGGCGCGTGGCGAGGCCATGGCGCGCTGATGAAGAGAGGGGCGAGGTTGAGGGGAAGCTCGCGATGAGGGACGACCGTGGAGACGAGGCCAAGGGCGAGGGCTAGGGCGGCGCGCACGGGACCTGGAGGCGGCGCGCGGGGTTGAGCAGGCGGCGGGGCTGGAGCTGGCACGCGGGGAGGGGAGGTGCTGGCGGCGGGTCGGGCTCATGCGGGGGCCAACACGGGGCGAGGGGGTTGGGAAGGGGATCGGGATGAGGCCTGGGGAGTGCAGGGACGAGGATGACGGTGCTAGGGCAGGCAGGGGCTTGGGCCTGGGACTGGCGTGGGCCTGAGAACTCCCTCCCCCTCGTAGTTGGTTTTTTTAAAACTTTTAAATCAGAAACTTTTAAACAAATAAAGGCTTTTAACAAAGATAAAAAAATATAAAAAAATTGCCTTTGCTCCTTTGAAAATTTATACCCCAACTACAAAATAGCTTGGGCATTTTTCTCGCACGAATAAAGTAAAATCTTTTGAAGAATCAAAAATTAAAACCCTTTTGTAGAATAAAATAAAACCCCTTTTATTAATGAATAAAATAAAAGCCCTTTTAAAAGGGAAAAGAAAATGATACGGCTTTAAAATAAAACAAAAGGAGAAATAAAATAAAACCCAAGGGTTACCCCCACATTTAATAAAGGTTTTTAAAAAAAAAAGAAGACGAACCTATTTTTTTAAAAGGGGATAAAACGAGAACTTGAACGCAGCCACAAAACAACTAAAAGAGGAGGGAGGGCGGCGACCTATTGCACCAAAGACACCGAGAGCACTCACAACCCAGATCACAACACGCAACATATGATGCAAGATGCCATGATGCAAACTACATGACGATGCAACAAATAAAACTAATCACACGACGGAAACGGAAATAAAAAGGGATAATCTTCTGGAACATCGGCATCGGGCTGTCACAACTCTCCTACACTACAAGAGGATCTCGCCCCGAGATCCAAGAATGAAAGGGGGGAGAGGATGAGAAAGAACAAGAGGTAAAACTTAGTCGCTTCTTTGACAAACGAGTGAAACCAACGAGCCTTGAAAGTTGCAAGGTGATGAGGAATGATATGAGAAGGAAGCAAGAATTCACGGAAAATTTCGGCAGCACTTCGGTAGGAAAATGGGACAAAAAATTCAATAAAATGGAAGAAATAGACAATATTCACAACAAACAAGTAAATAGAACAAGGGAGCACCATGAACTTGGTAGAACAACATGATTGACCCAAAAGAGCAACATCACAATGCCTCTGGAACAAGAGAATATGAACTAGCTCAAGCAGTAGAAGAGAATGAAGAAAAGAATGACAACTACCATCACAACAGAATTGAAGAGCCTCCGGACAGAGAATTGACGTAGTAGTTGGAAAACAAACAACGAAAAGAACAAGATAGTAGTGGGCTTATGAAAATCATCTCAACAAATATGAGGTGACAACCAACCACTAAAAGAAGCAAGGATAGTTGAAAGCAAAGATATCAAAACTTCTTACACCAAGAGGATACATTGAGAACTAGGATTAATGACAAGCACCATGATAGCAACAATCCATAGGAAAAGCTTTAGGTGAATCCAAATCAAGATAGCTCAATGAAGAAATCATGGGTTGAAATATCTCATGACCATAGAATTGGTGGGTTTAATTATCTCATTCTTGAAATAAAATCTCTTCGAGACTCCTACACTAACAAGAATGCTATAACACCACCTCAAAGGAAAAAGGAAGAACAAATGCACTTGGAAATGCAAGATTAGAAAACTTGAGGTTCTCCAATAAGAATCTTGAAGAACACTTGAGAATGGATTGAAACCTTGATGAACCACCATGAAGGATCTCCGTATACAACTGATTGATGCAAAGACATGAAGGTAGAAAAGAATAAGATTATGACCTTGCCATGATTTAAATGAAGCTTCACAAAGAGATACTAAAAGAACTTGAAACTCCAGAAAAGAAAGATAAGCGCTAGAGAAAAGAATTGATATCATTAGCCACTCCGGAAGAAAAATTCAGATTACTATGAACAAGAATAAGAATTATGTTATGCTTAACCTTCATCAAGTTTAATAGATGACAAACAACGGATTTAGCATATCACTTATTCTTCTTGAAAGAAACTTGAAGAGAGAGATAGATATGCACCACTAGAAGAAGTCTTGAAGGAGACACCGGTTAGAATTCACAATTGAATGGGAATACCAAGAAAGCATGTAGACACATGAGAATGAAGAGATCATGGTCCACCTGAGAGAAAAATTTAAAAAAGACACCAGAATAATTGAGAGACGAATGAAGAGACAACAATTGAGAAGAATTGAGGATGAAAGCTGAAAGCTGAGAACGAAGAATCTTCTTAAATGATGGCCTTCGGAGGAGCGAGAATGAAAACAACTCATAAATGCACCGGATAGCAAGAAATTAATCACTCATGATTGGAAACAATTCCAGATGATAACACAAGGCTGAAATGATGAATATCCAAGAGAATGAACCAAGATTTACGAGAAACACTCCTTCGAATTGCAAGCTCAGAATGATGACGAGGAACAAGACCAAGAATAGCCGAGACACTCCGGAATAAAGAAGAATGCAAGGTCGAGCCAAATATGAGAATTAATTCAAATAGATCTTGGAGAAGGGATATGACTGATGAAATTCATACTTACGTCATAGTTGAAAAGAATTAAAGACCTCTGGAAAAATAGAAGAGACATATAAGATCCTGGGAAAAACCTGTGGGTTATGGGCCCACTCAAAAAAACCACCGTTGAAAAGATTGCTAGAACGAGAGATATTGCACCAGTATAAAGAGAACTAGATGAGGTTGAGAACCTCGAAATAACTAAAATAATTGAAAACTCGAAACTCAGAGATATCTTCAGCACTCCGGATAGGAAAAAGAGGAATGAATAGCAAGATAGGCTCATAACCATTTCCAACATAGGAAATAATTACAAGGATAAAAAGGATATGATGAACACGGATATCTGAATTAAATTCACCGGAAAATAACAAAATGAAGAAATGATGAACTCGACTCCTGAGAATCTTCACAATGAATCAGCAGTTACGAAAGGAAGAAAAGATAGCGGAAGCATCACTGAAATGAAATGCAGTTGGATAAAATCCAATCACTGAAGAAAAAGGGCAGGAGGGCGGGGAAAACAAAGACAACTTGGGCTAGATGAGATGAACTCCGGAATAAAATGAGAGAATGATCTTGCAAAAATTGGAGAGGATTGACTCCACTTGGAGAGAAACAGACCGGTTGAAAAGAATTGATATAACAACTCCGGTTGACAAGAATTGATAAGACGATTGATTGAGCCAAAGGATTAGCATTCACATAAAAAATATGAGAACACCTCTTGGAAAGGTCTGAAATCACCACTTGACATCGAAGCAACTTGAATTACAATATTCCAAAAAAACAAAGGGTGAGGCTTATGAAACAAGCCAGAACAAACTCATGAGGAAGATTTCGTCCGATATTTTCGTGGACAGGAATCCACTAGATGTCGAACCCCAACCTAACATCATGCATTTGTCGGAAGATTGTCCTATAAGCAACTACTTGAATTCCCACCTATGAATTCTCGAAATATCTGGTCATGCAATCTGGTACACGGATACAAGGAGTAATATCACACAACTCCAATACTAACCCGTCACCTGTATCACATCCGTCAACACACAACCAGAATCTCGGACCTTCATCTATAACAGACCCTCGTGATCACAACGATACGAAGTATGGCATTACTCCCGAACAATCTGCACCAGTACTGGGGACATCGGGGTTATCTCGCCACTACTAGTATTGAAGCAATTACGAACATCCTTCGTTCTAAGATACTAAGAAATCTAAATGATAACGATGTGCTCGAGAATCCCCTGGAGCTCAACTCCCCTGAGACTTAGAGCAGATAGGAGGCACCAAGACAGAACTCCGTCACATCGGCATCATATAGATTCCAAAAATATCCGCGTGATCCTAAATTTTTTTTGAGTGAGAAGAGGAGTAGAGTAAATTATTACGTCAAGATTCCTCACCAGAGCATAGAAGAGGAGAAAAAAGAATCCTACTCTCTGATATATAACTAGACTCAAAGTATTTTTTCACTAGACTCGACTCGGCCAAGTTCGATCAATCAAGGGGGCTCCTAGGTCGGTACTGCTCTGATACCAACTTGTCACGCCCAAGGTGCGACCCTATCCTCAATTTTGGGACGAAGGCCTCATCAGGGATAGAAGCGCATATCGTCGTGTCGCAAGAATGGATATCATTACAAGTACATGTACTGAAAAGAAGAGATACATATACAGAGTTGGCTTACACTCGCCACAAGCTACATCAGAGTCATATCAGTACATTACATAATCATCAAGAGTAAGAGCAGGGTCCGACTACAGACGAAAATAAACGAGGAAAATAAGAACGACGTCCATCCTTGCTATCCCAGGCTGCCCGCCTGGAACCCATCCTAGATCGATGAAGAAGAAGAAGAATAAGCAACTCCAAATGAACAATCAACGCGCTCGCGTCAAGTAACCTTTACCTGTACCTGCAACTGGTGTTGTAGTAATCTATGAGCCACATGGGACTCAGCAATCTCATTTCCAAAGGTATCAAGACTAGCAAAGCTTAATGGGTGAGGTATGGTTAAGTGGTGAGGTTGCAGCAGCGACTAAGCATATATTTGGTGGCTAACTTACGAATACCAGAAATAAGAGGGAGAAGATCTACGCATAACGAACGTGAACCACTGATTATCAAATGTATGATCCTGAACACCTACCTACGTCAGACATAACCCCACCGTGTCCTCAATCGGAGTAAGAACTCACGAAACAGACAGTCACGGTTACGCACACAGTTGGCATATTTTAATTAAGTTAACTTCAAGTTATCTAGAATCAGTGTTAAACAAAGTTTCCACGTTGCCACATAACTGCGGCCACGGCTTTCCGAAAGATTTAACCCTGCAGGGGTGCTCCAACTAGTCCATCACAAATTACCACAAGCCGCATAGAAATCCTCAATCACGAAGCTCGCGATCTCGTCGGATTTCCTAATGGAAAACCTCAACTCTGAGATTACCCAACGCATCATCGGAATCCCGATGCACAAGATATCTCGTCAAAGGTAAAAATAATCCAGCAAGGCCGCCCGACGTGTCGATGATCCCGATAGGAGTCGCGTACCTCGTTCTCAGGACACGACGGATGAGCTAGACGTCGGGATCGCTTAACCTCCGGGTGACCAGAGGGGCGCCGGACATCGCTCAGGTGGGACCAACACTCATGAGGAGCACTGGCCCGGGGGTTGATTAAAATAGTCCGCAGGTGCCGGCGGGTCCCTATGCATTATTATTAGGTTATTAGGCAAATGTAGTACCAAAGTTGGGCCTTTGCCAGACCAGCTTTAATCTAAAACGAATTATCAAGGGGGTCCCCATAACAACCCCGATCGTGTTAGGAGCGCTCATTTATGGAACATAAGACCGGTAGCCGGTAACTAAGGGGGCAAAGGTGGAACAAAACACCAGGCTAGAAAGGCCGAGCCTTCCACCTTTTACCAAGTATATAGGTGCATTAAATTAAATAGCATCTAATATGGTGATATAACAAGGAACCCATGCTTTCACATGGAAGCAATGCACCTGCAACTAGCAATGCTAACAACAAGGTTAAGCCAGCAGTAACATAGCCAATCAGTGGTTTGCTAGGTTGAACAGGTTGAAGGTTTCATGGCATTGTTGAGAGGCTGATATTTAACATGTGGTAGGCAACGAGACATAAACGGTAGAAACGGTAAAACTAGCATGGCAATGATAGTAATGGTATCTGGGGAAATGGTCATCTTGCCTGAGATCCCGCTTGGAAGAAGAGTGACTCCGAGATGTCGGAAACCAACGTAGTCGAACGGGTCCTCACATTTCGACACGCTTGCGGAACTCTATCGTGACGGGCAAACCGGAAACAAACATCAACACAAATATTCACTACGACAAATGCAAGACATGATGCACACCGTACTATGATGCATGATCAGTTCAACATGCAAGGGATGGCATGGCAAAACACCTCACGCAAACACTACGCATTAAATGAAGTTCAATATGCAACGAGTTACATATCGACGAAACTCCACGTTTAATTATTTAATTCACTCCTGTTTATTTACACGGCAATATTACATTGTTGTTAACAAGGCAAGGGGTGAAGCGTTGATCCTACGTGTCATCCTAGTCGGGTACACGCGAAACAAAGATCGGAGCTACGGCACAAGAGACATGCAACACAAGATATAAATGCCATGAATGCCTCATGCATGCAAGTTCATCACATCACGACAAGGAGGGAAAATAAGCATGTATCACCATGGCGAGCGAGAGGAAATCATGGCGGCAAAACGGAAATGAAGCCACGACAACGTTCCTATCCCGATAACTCATTGGGGTATCATGCCAACGTTTAAGAAGCGTGCGGGAACGGTAAATAAAGATGTGGTGATCCCGGTTACCGGGTTCCCATGTGTCGGGGCACAACATACGAGGAACACAACGTGCCACTGGCAACATACGGTGCATACATATATTCAACTCATACAACACATGCATTCGTTACACGACACGTCTCATCGGTATACCTTCGATGCTTGTGAATATGAAGGGTTCGGTTCGATGAAGGAGATCAACGGTCGTCGTGGTCGTCATGGAAGTCGGGGAAGTCGGGTCTCGCCGACGGTAGTCGTACGCCCGGCGTAGTGGTACACGGGTCTTCGGCATCGGTAGTCGATCACGGTTCCGTAGATGTTCGGGGAAGTCGAGGACATAGTGGACTCGGCGAACTTGTCGGTTTCATGAAGAAGAGGATGGTCCTTGCGAACTTCGGCGACGGCAAGCGGCAGCAACAACTAGTCTAGCAGCAACCTCGACAAGCGACGACAGCAACTATAGTAGCCTAGCATCGGCATCTGACAGCAGCAAGAGCTAGCAGCATCTAACTTGGTACAAGCCACAGCAAAAACGCCGGCAGGCGAGCTCGGCACAAGCAGCAGCAAGTAGAGGCAGCAGGAGCAAGAGCAAGCAGCAATGCATCAGGCCAAAAGCAAGCGGCAGCAGCTACAGCATGGCACAACAACTCCACAACAATCAGCAACAGCAAAGCCCGGCAGCTAACTACACCAACAACAGCAAAACGCATCGGCAGACACACAGTTGGCCAGATGGCAAACAGAGCAGCTACATCAGCCGGCCAGCAGCACGACGACACGGCACGACGGCAACAACAGCCTCTTGGCAGCAGCAAGATGCAACCAGCAACAACTCACAGACGCAACAACTATCGGCAAGAGCAGCTGACTCGGCAGGGGAACAAGGACGGCGCGGCACCGGCGAGCGGACCACGACCGGCGAGGGAGGAGCGGCGACGCGCCGGTGAGCGAACAGCGCCAGCGAGGTTGAGGGAGGCCGCGACTTAGGACGAGGGCGGCGACGCAGGGGACGCAGCGTGGCGAGGGAGCACAGGGGCCAGGGCGGCTCGGCCTGCTGGCGCACGGGGGCACGCACCGACGCGCGGGGAGGCCATGGCACGCTGATGAAGAGAGGGGCGAGGTCGAGGGGCAGCTCGCAACGAGGGACGACCGTGGAGACGAGGCCGAAGCCGAGGGCTAGGGCGGCGTGCACGGGACCTGGAGGCGACGCTTTGGGTTGAGCAGGCGGCGGGGCTGGAGCTGGCACGCTAGGAGGGGAGGTGCTGGCGGCGGGTCGGGCTCATGCGGGGGCAGACACGAGGAGAGGGGGTTGGGAAGGGGATCGGGACGAGGCCTGGGGAGCGCAGGGACGAGGATGACGGTGCTAGGGCACGCAGGGGCTTGGGCCTAGGACTGGCCTGGGCCTGGGAACTCTCTCCCCCTCGTAGTTGGTTTTTTTTAAACTTTTAAATCAGAAACTTTTAAACAAATAAAGGCTTTTAACAAAGATAAAAAAATAAAAAAATTGCCTTTGCTCCTTTGAAAATTTATACCCCAACTACAAAATAGCTTGGGCATTTTTCTTGCACGAATAAAATAAAATCTTTTGAAGAATCAAAAATTAAAAACCTTTTGAAGAATAAAATAAAACCTCTTTTATTAATGAAGAAATAAAAGCACTTTTAAAAGAGAAAAGAAAATGAGACGGCTTTAAAATAAAACAAAAGGAGAAATAAAATAAAACCCAAGGGTTACCCCGCATTTAACAAAGGATTTGAAAAAAAAAAAGACGAACCTATTTTTTTAAAAGGGGATAAAACGAAAACCTGAACGTAGCCACAAAACAACTAAAAGAGGAGGGAGGGCGGCGACCTATTGCACCAAAGACACCGAGAGCACTCACAACCCAGATCACAACACGCAACATATGATGCAAGATGCCATGATGCAAACTACATGATGATGCAACAAATAAAACTAATCACACGACGGAAACGGAAATGAAAAGGGGGAATCTTCTGGAACGTCGGCATCGGGCTGTCACAGGCAAGGAATCAGAGAAGAAGGACTAATACACCAAAAGTAGCTCTAGAAGAAGACATCAAGCTCATATTCGTGAATGGGTTTCTGGCTCCGAGTCTGACAACCAATCCGAGAGAAGCTACCACTCCGACTCCGACTATAGTGAAATTAATGGTGTTGCCGGCATTGAACTCGTTTCCTCCAACTCCTACGACTTCAATGCCGGCAACACTACTATGCAATCAACCTCAACCATATGCATTAGTTCGAGGAGTCACACATTCCCTCAAAGGTAAGCAAGGGACAATGTAATTAATGTATCTTTGGACATCATCCCATATGTATTTCACTCCATGTCCATAGATATTTTTTCATATGTTTCTTGTGCTTTGGGACTAACCCATGTAGGTGATAAGAGTAAGAAAAAACAAGGATTACTCCCAACTCAAGATGATCTTCATAAACATCGAGCATCCACCACTACTTCACCTACTTGAAGTCTTCTATGACAAAACCCAAGCTTAGTTTGTCCCTCTTAGGGGGAATGTCATATCAAGGGGGAGCTTTACTCTAAATCTTGAGTATAAGCATCTCCTAAGGACATGAACACATTAATGATTTATGTAAAAGTGGTAACCCCACTTGTGGTTAGTCAATGAGTATGACCTATGATCAAGTATTCTTACTTGGCTCCTAAGTCAATATACTCATATATAGATGACTTTGTCATCGCCAAAATGCTTGATAGATGCTAGAATGTTTGTGCATGTTCACCATATTTTATTTATCATCTTATTGTGTGAGCATGTTGGTCTCATATTTTTTCTCATTCGAGGACATCCAATTGTTCTTATTTGGCTCTTGATTTATCTTTTGCCAATTGGATGGACAAGAATGCCTAGGACCCTCCTCTAGCTATCTATGCTTTATCATCTCAAGTTCTATTCATGCTTCATCACAAAACTTGAACAAGCACTTTTCGGTCCCTTTGTGTGAAGGAGCACTCGGAGTTCCGTATCGACAAAGGCTGCACTCCAAAACCTCTTTGTGAATCTTGGTGCAACCAACCCCACAATATCGGTTCCACCGAATTCCCAAAATTGATCTGGGTTTTCAAACTTGGTACCACCAAAATCACTAAATCGATTACACCGAGTTTCCCTGTCAGATGACAACAGAGGAACTCGGTGACACCGATCTTGCCATCTCGGTGACACCGTCAGTGACGGGTATATATCCTGGCGGATCCGATGTTTTGAAATAATCCTCAAACGTTTTGTCCCCAGTATTAAGCTGCCATCACAAGGCCCCCTGATCATCTCCTTTGCATCCCCGAGCGCCTCCGACGTTGGGATTCGCCGCTGTCGACAGAATCCTCACCACTGTCGTTGTCTAGCGGGTTCATCACCAAATTAGGGTATGAATTCGAACCATCTTGCGCTCCTTAATCTGAATCCCGCACACTAGGTTTTTCCCATACACAATACACAGTATGCAATCTCCCTATACCACAACAAAAACTCCGTAGATTAGAGATTGAAGGAATCTTGGATCTGATTTCCCGCCGGATGCATCTCAGTGACACTGAGTTGGAAAAATTGGTTCCACCGCTTTATGTTTTAGGGTTTTTGAGAACTTCTTCAGTGAGTAGCTTATTATGTCATTTTGGAAGAAAATAAGCCAAGTAGATGACATTTATGAGCTAACCTAGGTTATTATGCCATTTTTGACCTAACTAAGCTAATTATGTCATTTTAGAGGAAAACAAGCTAAGTATATGACATTTATGAGCTAACCAAGGTCATTATGCCATTTGTGACTGAAAGGTCATGGATGTCGCCTAGACGGGGAGTGAATAGCCGCTTTAAAATAATTAGGGTCTAGGCTTGAACAAATGCGGAACAAAACTAATGTTTAATTTGTCAAGCACAAAACCTAAAACAACCAGGCTCACCTATGTGCACCAACAACTTATGCTAAGCAAGATAAACAACTAAATGATAGCAAGATATATAACAAGAAACAATATGGTTATCAAAAAGTAAAGTGCATAAGTAACAGGACTCGGGTAAAATATAACCGAGTCACGCGGAGACAACAATGTATCCTGAAGTTAACACCCTTGCGGATTCTAATCTCCATTTGGAGCGGTGTGGAGACACAATGCTCACGAAGATGCCACTAAGGCCACCATAATTTCCTCACGCCCTCGCACAATGAAAGATGACGTGATTCCACCAAGGGACCCTTGAGGGTGGTCACCGAACCCGTACAAAAAAGGTTGTGGCAAGCTCCACAACTTAATTGGAGGCTCCCAACAATACCACGAAGCTTGACCACAATGGAATATGGCTTAGAGGTAACCTCAAATGCTCGGGCAATCTCCACAACCTAATTGGGGACCCCAACGCTTGCTCGGAGCTTTACACCACAATGATTGAGCTCCAAGACACCATCAAGTTTCTAGGACGCCAAAGCATCCATGAAGAACAATCTTTAGGGTACCAAGCACCCAAGGGTAATAAGCTTGTCAAAATTTTCACTTCCATGTATTACTGTGGAGAACTCAAACCGATGCAACTAATGCAATGGAAAGAACACACCTCGAATGCTGGACGCGACTAAGTCCCAAGTAGTATAACCGTGTGGAACACCGATAGTATCGGGCTATTGTAATATAGCGGTACAACCGGTCGACCACCGCCCAACAACCAGAGCTCAATAGAACCGTGTCCAGTTGAAGCCTGGTGCTGGGACGGTTCAACCGTCCAGGGTATGGGAGGTACAACCGCCTAGGGCAGCGGTACAACCGACACAGAGAAAACAGGAAAGACCAGAACTGCCATAACTTCTGCAAAGGAGGTCCGTATTGAGCAAACTCAAGCTTGAGGAAATATTAAGAACATGCAGTTATGAAAATGCCAATGATATACAAGATGTGAGACCTCTATGAATGAAGAACCGACAGAAACTCCAACATCGAAAACATCATACAAGGTGCACATGAACTCCGTTTTCGATGAACTCGAGTTTGTCATAAACCATAAGCTCAAGTACTCACAAAGAGAAACACCAAACAAAAACCAAGAAATATGATGCAAGGATGCAAATGGTTTGAACTCTCAACAAATGATACGATCTAGCTACTCACCTGAGAGCCCCCCTTAATAGTACAACAATCTATCCTAAAATAGAAAAACCTATCAAGGGCGAACCTATACCTTGCACATAGTCCACTTGAGCTAGAGGATGACGATCTTGACGTCCTCAGGATGGACCACCTTTGTTGATTGTGTTGGCTTGATCAAGACTAACTTATTACTCCCCCATACTCACTATGGGTGAGCCACTCTTTTGCACATGTTCACATGTCCATTGCCACCACAATGTACGACAAGCTTCAAGCATGATATCTTTGTGATGCTCCACTTGAACTTGCACACCGCAATCTTGATGATGATCACCACTTGACGTCATCCTGCATGGGTTGTATGAGATCTTGCTCTTGATGCAATCCCATGGAAACACTGGATTCTAAATGTGACTCAAGGCCGACAGGGTAGAAGGTCGCCAGAAGTTTCCTTGCTTGAGGAGCAAGGCACGTTAGAGACATATCGGGACACGAATCATAATGTGACTCTAATTCTTGTAAGCCTAGGGTCCTAACCTATATATAAAGGCGGGTCCTTAAGGCTAATAGGGTTAAGTTACAATCTACCGAGAGCTAGGTTAGGTGAATCCGCACCCTTGTAATCGATTTCATCACCAATACACACAAAGCACGACGTAGGATTTTACCTCCATCGAAGGGGCCGTACCTGGGTAAACTCGTCTCTCGTTCCCGATTAACCCGTTTGAGTCTCCACATAGTTGTAATGGCCTCATCACTAAGTCCTTCCATGAGGACATCTGTCGTGACAAAACCACGCAGCTGATCTCTTCAGTTCTTCAATTTGTTTGGGCATGGTTGAGAGGCGCCTCAGCATATCACTGATGAACTCCACCAGGTCTTTGTCTCCCATCACATCCTTTATGGTGAATAGACCTCCAACGTAGAGTTTCTCCGTTAAAGTATATAGAGCTTTCAGCTTTGGTACACAGTTGTCTTGAAGGTTGAGATATCGAGGGCCTACAAATAATTGAAGAATATAATAACCCAACGGTTCATATTTTGTACAAAGATTGAGGATTTAATGCTTGCAAACAAAGGCTTACCAAAAACAGTTGTTGTCATCTTGGAGATATGTTGTTTGAGACCAGTCAGCTCGTTAGTAACCAACTTCAACTGACCTTCAGTGTCTTTAGCATGTTCAACCAAGGCGGCTCTGTTAGTTTTGGCAACTTCTTTATACCCTACGAACTCAGCTTTGATTTTATCAATTTCTTCCAAGGAGATTCAAAGTTTCTCCTAAGACCGGTCTCTAGCATCATGTTGTTGTGCTAGACTTTTCCTCATTCCCCTTAAATCTGCATCAGCCTGGTTCAAATTTTCCTATACACTAAAATGACTAGGGGATATTAGTCAAATTCTAAGGCGCCAACGTGGTCTATACAAGATTTTTTTAGACTGCAAAGAAGATTGTTATCAAGTCTCAAGCTGATTACAAGCAATATACTTGACACTTGGGGGCTAATGCATGTTAGTTTTTACACTGTATATAATATGTGAAGACCCGACTCATCTTCGAGAAGATGACTCGACCCTTGGGGGCTACATGTTGCTTCCTCACAATTTTATCAAGACCCGACTCATCTTCAACAAGATGACTCGGCCCTTGGGGGCTACAGATCAAAATTTCACGAATAAGTATGATGAAGACTCAACTCATCTTTAAGAAGATGACTCGACCCTTGGGGGCTACAGGTTGCTTCTTCACAATTTCATCAAGACCCGACACATCTTCAATAAGATGACTCAGCCCTTGGGGGTTACAGATTGCTTCTTCAGAATTTCATCAAGACCCGACTCATCTTCAGGAAGATGACCCGGCCCTTGTAGGCTATGTAAGGATATATGGACTACCAAACTCAAGTTCAACATACCTCATATCTTTTCTTCATCATACCAACTAGGCTGGCCTCCATATCCCGGCTGGTGGAGAAGCGACTTAGATATCTAGAGTGCAGTTCTTCGAAACTAAGCTTTTCAATATTGGGAAGCTCAAGCTTAGCTTTCCCTTTCTCTAGTTCAGGCGCTGGACCTTAAGCAGTGTGCTTGGACAACACAGTGGACACACGTGTTCTGTAAACCGTCCCAGGGATGACAACTATTTCCTCGTCAAATGTAGCGTCTTTGGTTGTTTTCGGAGGACTAGGCAGATTAGGATTGGCCTTCGGACTTGTCTCCATGGTAGTGTCACCAGCACTCGCTGGCTCAACATGAATATCGGGAAAATCATTAACGGCGCCTTGATGAGTTTCATGAAACTCAACACGTGTGTCAACCGGCTCAACATGAGTCTCAGGAATAGTAAATTCCAGTTCCTCTTACTCAGGTGCTTCAGGATTATTTGATGACCCTCCAGTTTTCCTCTTTTTAGATTTAGCCTTAGCCCTGAAAGTAGAATCTAAGACATATATAACGGGTTAAAAGTACTAAGGAAAGTATTAGACACAAAAGAAAAAGTTACCCTGGAAGGAAAACAAGAGGTAGTAGCTTGGAAGTAGTTGAGTCACCCAATGAAGGTGATGATCCCTAATAGGTTGAATCAGAAAAATTGAGTGGTTGACGAATGATGACGAGATGATGTATATACTTCTCGCTCCTCCTTGGTTACCCCAAGTGGAAGGTTGAGAAGTAATCAGCAGCAAGTTTTCCCTTACACGAAGACTGTAAGGTTTATCGAACCAGGAGGACTCCTAGGATCAACAAGTAGGTGTCTTCCACCCTGGCGCTAGCAGAAGACGTGGACCTGCACACACACAAATAACTGTGCTCCGAACGAGTACAGAGAGGTTGTCAATCTCTCCGACATTGTAGTTTGCAAAGGAGCAAAACACAGGCGGGGATAGTAGTAGTGATTGCAACGAAAAAGTAAATGAAAATGGTAAATGATGGAGGTGTATGCAATGATGGTGATATGGAACGGAGTCACATGATGTTCACTAGTGATGTCTCTCTCCCAAAAGATGATAAACAACTATGCTTGGGTAAACAAACTACAGTTGGGCAATTGACAGAATTATGAACGCACCGCAATGCTAATTATGCTACTTGATAGTTAGAGGTTCGATAGTAATGGGCAGTATGACAAGACAAGTAGACTGTTTATTCATCATCATCTACTTACTAATCAACCACCTTGAGATATCTATCCAGAACATCTCGCCGGTATTAAGTTGCGAGCCCCACCCAAAGTGTAAACTCAAAGCAATGGACAACTGCATTAACGAACTTTGCGTAAGGTAAACAATCCTTGCAACCGTGGTCACAAGCATCATTGTTTTATCCCTGGTGGCAACATCACATCCCCTAGTCTCATGTTTCTATTACTTAAGCTAGACATCGAGGGGCATGAACCCACAATCATGCATAACACTCCCTCTTGGAGTTACAATCTACTACTCGGCCAAAGCAATAAATTGCAACGGAGAACATGCATGAATCACGAAGGAACATAATATAAAAGGATAATCAAATATATAACTCATAACAATCTGAACATAATCTCCTAATCCATCAGATACCAACAAACCGAGCATAGCAATAGAAAGAGAATTACATAGATGCCTTGATCATGTAGGGCAGCTCAGAAGGACTAAGCATTGAAGCACAAGATTGGAGAGAAGACATCACATCGCTACTGGTCATGGACCCATGGTCCAAGGAGGACAACTCACGACATGTCCGGGAAGCGTCCATGGCGGTGGAGTAGCTCCCGGAGGTCAATCCTCCCTCCCGCAGGGTGCCGGGAAGAGGTCTCCTAACGCTCCCGATGTTGAAAGCGCTGCGGCGGCGGAACGATGGAGAAATTCGCGATTCTGGAAGTTGTGTAATGGTTTCCTCTTGGAGTACTAAATATAGGCCAAAGGAGGGCATCGGAGGAGGCGGGGCCCACCCAAGAGGCCTCCTGGCGCGGCCAGGGGGTAGGCCGCGCCAGCAGGTCGCCTGGACGGCCCCTAGCCCCCCTGTGGCCCATCTTCGGTGACTTGGAAGCTTCCGCCTCGCTGATTTTTTATATATTTTTCCTGGAATTTTTCGGGCTTCGGAAAATTGGGTAAAAGCCGCTACAAAATAGACATCAATAGACAGAAACTGGCACTGGGGGCACTGAGTTAGTAGGTTAGTCCAAATATGTGTAAAATGATATAAAAGTGTAGCAAAACATATAACATTGTCACCCAAAAGATCATGGAACGAGCAGAAATTATAGATACGTTTGGGACATATCAACATCCCCAAGCTTAATTTCTGCTCTCATCGAGTAGATAAATGATAACACAATAATTTCTGTGGTGACGTGCTAACACACATATAAGAACTTCAAAGTAAAGCAAGTAAGATATGCAATTCAAGTCAAGACAATAACAAGCAAGAGTTTATATCTAGTATTCAGTTTAGCAAAGTAAGAACATAAAGGTGCAAGAGCTCTCGCTGTCCGTGACTCGAATGTCTCGAAATGGTGTTTGCGTGAAGAAGTGGGAGATGGGTTGAGATCATAAAATATATTTTTAATTGAGAACTCAATCTACTAAACCTCACACTTATTCTCCTTCGGAATCTTATTTTGACTCATCCCTAGACCACTAGTGAGGCTCAAGTCAAAATGACCATCTCCCTTTCGACTTTGAGCACTCATGCAATGGATGAGCATAAGCAAGATATGTTGGCACTTAGGATGGAAAATAGAGTAATGATGGGGAAGGAAGACAAAAAGGTGTGAAAGGCTCACATCAATGAGGACAACCATAGGCAAGAGAAAGCCAAATGATAGATATGATGTGAGGAGTAGGGATTGCCATGTAACGGATGCACATATGAGCTAAGGAAAGCTCTCCAATGGAACTAGTGGGGGTGCATCCAACTTGTTTGCTCATGAATACCCAGAGCTCATTTGAGGAGGCTCATCATTGGAATATGCAAACCGAGTTCTATAGTGTAAGGGTCCCCACATAGTTATGCATGAATGATAATATCTATGTAGTACAAATATAGCAATGGAGTACTACTGTCGATCTTTCAAAAGGAATATTATTGTTGCCCCTTCTCTCTTTTTATTTCTTCTTCTTTTATTTTTATTTTTTGTGGCCTCTTTGGCTCTTTCTTTTCATCTCTCATTTGTCCTCTTTGGGATCTTTTGTTTGTCCTCTTAGGGATCTTTTCCTCACTTAAGGGCAACACTCTATGTTTTATATGAATAAAAAGAAGACCATCACGCTTTATAAGTAATACTCAACATAAAGACAAGTGAAAACTATCATGATGTAAGAAAATGTATACCTCTGCCAGTGTAGCAGGATATGCAATGATACTAGCGCATCATGTAGCAATAATTGGAGCAAGGGCCAACTATCATGTGGCTCTACGATCAAGCAAAAGCATGTATGACATGAAGATCAAGTCATGAGATGGTGGGTGTTGCATGGCAATGTATCTCGGAAACGCTATGGAAATGCCTTAATAGGTAGGTATGGTGTCTGTTTTGAGGAAAGATATAATGAGGCTTATGTCTGACAGAGCGTATCATGTCATGGGTTTGGATGCACCGGTGGAGTTTGCACCAACTCTCAATGTGAGAAAGGGCAATGCACGATACTGAAGAGGCTAGAAAAATATGTATGGTGGAAGTGCCAACAATCGAATACTCACATTAGTCCGAAGAACTCATACACTTATTATCAGTAACTCTCTATCTAGTTAGGAAATTCACAAAGAGATAAGTACCCCGAGGAGGAGTGTTTGGGGGTTTGGTTATTCTTGTGCATCCTCGACTCATGGTAACATGAGGGTACTCTATATATTCCAACCCCTCCAGAGGTTAGCGATCAATTTAGTAGCTAGAGTTCTCAACTAATTTTTAGTTTTTGAAAAACACACGGATTTCCCAAAATACAACACCTATCACTAATAGGCTCAATCTCTTCGCACCAATAGTCAAAACATTACTCAAATCAATACCTCAAAACTATTGCAAGTTACTAATATACTTAAATAACAATCTCATTTACCTACTCATGCAAGACAGACAACTCAGAGCAACGAGCCAACTCTCTAAACAAGATAAACATGATAACTCGAGAGAGTTCCAATAGCAACCTAAATAAAAGCTCTTAAAAATATAATCATGAAAACTAAGATCTAAGCATGACAGTAGCTGTGGAAAGATGAAGAACACACAAAAAAGATAAGCATGAAAACCTATGTTGTGTTCTAGAGTGGAATGGAGCGGGTTTCTATCCCAAACAAGGTAGGATAGGTTCCGACTTGTTATGAACAATAAGCAAAACTAAAACAAACTAAAAATTAAAGAGCGGGATGCTCCAAGCATAGCACATAACATATGAAGCGATAAAAATATAGCATGGAAATGGACGAACTGATGATTGTTGATAGAGAAGGGGATGCACGGGGGCATCCCCAAGCTTAGACGCTTGAGTATCCTTGAATATTTCTTGTGGTGCATGCGGTCATCCCCGAGCTTGAGCACTTGACACTCATGTATCTTCTTTCATCATCTCCCATCGCATACGTAAAAACTCCCTTCATACGAAACTCATCATAAGCTGATTAGAGTGGTCAATACCCTTAATAAATTAATTCATTACCTGCTGGAAATAAAGATTTTCATGAAAAGCTATTGTTTCTCATGATTTCCAAAAGGTTTTTCCAAATAAAAAGTAAGTTTAGGATTTGCAAAACAATGAAAACACAAAACATGGCAGAATATGTGAAAGAACAACATGTAGTAAATAATTTATTCGGGGCACTTCTGCAACTCAAATCAAAAACATCAGAACAGATGTCAGAAAGGCAATTATATAGAGCATGCTGTCAAAAACATTCAGATCAAAAAGATGATCTGGTGATTCTTTGCGCAGTTTTTCGTCAAGTAGACAGAATCTGTTTCTGGACAGCATGTCACAATTTTCGAAATTTCTTGCAATCGTAGGCTACAACTTGGCACAAAGCTTAAAAATAAATATACAATGATGTTGCTACAATAGTAACAAACATCAAGACCACTAAAACAGAAATTAAAAACAAATTGGGTTGCCTCCAACAAGCGCTTTCTTTTATGCCTTTGAGCTAGGCATAATTCAAGAAGATCAAGTATTATCAATTCGAAAAGAATAACTTGCCCGAGTAACAGACTCATAAGGTAACTTAATCTTCTTTCTAGGGAAGTGTTCCATTCCCTTTTTAAGGGGGAATTGGAATCTAATCATCCCTTCTTTCATGTCAATGATAGCACCAATGGTGCGGAGAAAAGGACGTCCCAAAATAATTGGACATGAAGGATCACACTCAATGTCCATAATAAGAAAATCAACGGGCACATAATTATCATTGACAATAATAAGCACATCATCAATTCTCCCTAAAGGTTTATTTATGGAAGAATCAACAAGATGAACACCAAAAGAGCACGTATCATAAGGTTTCCAATCAAGCATATCATACATTCTTTTGGGCATAACTGAAGCACTAGATCCAACATCACACAAAGCAAAGCAAGAGATATTATTCAATTTAATCTTGACCGTAGGATCCCAACCATCTTCAAGTTTTCTATGAATATAAGTCTCTAGCTTGAGCTTCTCCTCCCTAGTTTTGATAAGAGCATTGGTAATATGCTCGGTGAAGGCAATATTGAGTGTACTAGTGTGGGGGTCTTTAGCCATTCTTTGCAAAAAAAAGTGATCACTTCGGAAAGACTACAATTGTCCAAATCAAGATTACTACCATTAATTAAAGTGGTAGTAATGTCATCTAATCTAATTTCTTTAGTAGTCTCTAAATTCAAAGGACTTTCTTGTCCTATAGTTGAGGTATTAGCGTCACCATTAATAGGTCCATTAGGACTAGGAGTGCGATGGGTGCTAAAAGTTTTGAGATCCTCAACAACTTGTATAGTAGCAAGGGTAGTGTGTGTAGGAAGGATCGTAATTATATCTTCCTCTTGTTTTTCTCTAGCCCATCTATCCTTAAGTTTGGCTAGCATTCTTATGTTCTGTTAATTTGGACTTGGATAGCATTCATGGGTGTGGTGTTCCTTTCCTCAAGTGGGGAAGTTCTAATTTTAAGCATCTCTACGTCATGAGCTATGTTGTCCACCTCCAAAGAGAGACTATCTAATTTTTCTAGTTTCTCTTCTACATTCTTGTTGAAGGCTTTTTGAGAAGTGATAAAGTCCTTAAGCATGTTCTCTAATTCAGAAGTGGAGTTTTTGGTGTTAGGATAATTGTTGTTGTTCCCATAGTTGTTGGATGGGAATGGTCTAGGATTGCTACCAAAACTACTCCTATAAGCATTGTTATTAAAGTTGTTCCTAGAGGTAAAATTAACATCAACTTTATCTCTTTCTTGAGCAACCAAAGAATTTAAAGGAACATCATGAGGATCAATAGGAGCTTGCTTAGTGAGTAAAGTCATGATCATGTCAACTTTATCATTAAGGGAGGGGATCTCCTCAACAGAGTTTACCTTCCTACATGTTGGAGATTTCTTGGTGTGCCATTGAGAATAATTTATCATCATCTCATCCAATAGGTTTGTGGCAGCACCAAGTGTAGTTGACATAATGGTTCCTCCCGCGGCCGAGTCTAACAGATTCCGCGAGGTAAAGTTCAATCATGCATAGAAAGTTTGGATAACCATCCAAGTAGTCAAACCATGTGTAGGGAAATTCTTAACAAGAGATTTCATACGTTCCCAAGCTTGAGCAACGTGTTCATTATCGATTTGCCTAAAATTCTTAATGTTACTTCTTAACTGGATAATCTTAGCAGGTGGGTAATACTTCCCAATAAAAGCATCTTTGCACTTATCCCAAGAATCTATGCTATTCCTAGGCAAAGATTGAAGCCACACTTTAGCTCCTCCTCTCAGAGAGAAAGGAAAAAAGATTAAGTTTAATAGTATCACCATCTACTTATTTATATTTTTTCATATCAAAAATCTCAACAAAATTATTCAAGTGCAAAGCAATATCATATCAAGCACCGGAGAATTGATCTTTCATAACAAGGTTCAGTAAAGCAGGTTTAATCTCATAGGAGTTAGTCCCAGTGGCGGGAGCAGCAATAGGAGTGCACATAAAGTCATTGTTGTTGTGACTAGTGAAGTTACATAACTTGGTGTTCTCAGTGGAACCCATAGCAACAATAACAAGCAAGAACAAAGCAACTATTTTTTGTGGTTTTTGGTATAAGACTCTAGTGCAAAAACTAGAAAGCAAACTAACTAGACTAAAAAGCAAAGGTAAAAGATAGTTTTCAACTCCCCTATCTTGAAGACTGGAGTCCCCGACAACGGCGCGAGAAACTTGCTTGATGACGAGTTGTTGAGTATGCTTCTCGCCCCTCGTTGGTCACCCCAAGTGGAAGGTGGAGATGTAGTCAGCAACAAGTTTCCCTTACACAGAGACTGTAAGGTTTATGGAACCAGGAGGACTCCGAGGATCAACAAGTAGGTGTCCGCTGCCCTAGCTCTAGCAGAAGACGTGGACCTGCACACACAACAAATAGCTTTGCTCCCAACGAGTGCAGAGGGGTTGTCAATCTCTCCGGCCTTATAGTTTGCAAAGGATCGAAACACAAGCGGGAATAATGATAGTGATTGCAACGGAAAAGTAAATAAAAGCAATAAATGATGGAGGTGTAAGCAATGGTGGTGATATGGACCTGAGTCACATGATGTTCACTAGTGATGTCTCTCTCCCAAAAGACAATAAACAACTATGCATGGGTAAACAAATTACAGCTGGGCAATTGACAGAATTATGTATGCACTTCAATGCTAATTATGCTACATGATAGTTAGAGGTTCAATAGTAATGGGTAGTACCCCAAGACAAGTAGACCATTTATTCATCAGCATCTACTTACTAATCATCCACCTTGAGATATCTATCCAGAACATATCGCTGGTATTAACTTGCGAGCCCCACCCAAAGTGTAAACTCAAAGCAACGGACAACTGCATTAACGAACTATGCGTAAGGTAAACAATCCTTCCAACCATGGTCACAAGCATCGTTGTTTTATCCCTGGTGGCAACAGCACATCCTCTAGTCTCATGTTTCCGAACTCAAGCTAGACATCGAGGGGCATGAACCCACAATCATGCATAACGCTCCCTCTTGGAGTTAGAATCTACTACTCAGCCAAAGCAATAAATAGCAACGGAGAACATGCATGAATCACTAACGAACAGAATATAAAAAGATAATCAAATATATAACTCATAACAATCTGAACATAATCTCATAATCCATCGGATCCCAACAAACCGAGCATAGCAATAGCGAAATAATTACATAGATGCCTTGATCATGTAGGGCAGCTCACAAGGACTAATCATTGAAGCACAAAATTGGAGAGAAGACATCACATAGCTACTGGTCATGGACCCATGGTCCAAGGAGGACTACTCACGGCACGTCCGGGAAGCGTCCATGGCGGTGGAGAAGCTCCCGGAGGTCAATCCTCCCTTCGGCAGGGTGTTGGGAAGAGGTCTCGTGATCCTCCCGATCTCGGAACTACTGCGGCGGTGGAACGATGGAGAAATTCGCGATTCTGGAAGTTGTGGAAGGGTTTTCTCTCGGAGGACTAAATAGAGGCCAAAGGAGGGCACCGAAGGAGGTGGTGCCCACCCAGGCGGCCTCAGGCCACGCCAGCAGGTCGCTTGGACGGCCCATGACCCCTCTCTCGCCCATCTTTGGTGATCTGGAAACTTCCGTCTCACTGATTTTTTATATATTTTTCCTGGAATTTTTCGGGCTTAGGAAAATTGGGTAAAAGCCATTGCAAAATAGACATCACCACACAGACACTGACACTGGGTGCACTGAATTAGTAGGTTAGTCTAAATATGTGTAAAATGATATAAAAGTGTAGCAAAAGATATAACATTGTCACCCAAAAGATCATGGAACAAGAAAAAATTATAGATACGTTTGGGATGTATCAACGAACAAGGCCGGCTCTTGGGAAAGGAAAAGATGGATTGAGAGGCACCTCATTCTGACGCTTACGAGTGGCTGGCTTTTCAGGCAAGCCTGCCACAAGATCACCTGAGGTACTGCGGGTATGGCGCCTTGGTGTATAAATAGTCTTCTTCAAAAGGAAATCAGGATCCAAATAAGTGTCTGGGTGAGTTATAGGTATTTTCCTAATGACCCGCCTTGGTGGTCTTGGAAATGAGACTTCTGAGTCGGAAGAGATAGAAATTACCTCAACATCTTCGTCCTCATCAGTTTCATCATCACCGTACGAGTGAAAGGATCTTAGCAAGTGTTAATTTAAAAGATGGCCTAAAAATTAAAGGTCCAACCTCAGATTGGTCCTCAACGGTGGTGACGCGAGCGTAACAGATGACTCCTCAACAACGCCTTGTTTTTCTTTTTAGGTTTGGGCAGCTTTGGTTTTCTTGGCAGCAACTTTAGGTTGCCTTCGTTTCCAGAACGACGAGTTTTCCTGCAGGGATATTGACATAGAAAAGCAACTTTTGAACAATGAAGCAATTTACAAAAAAATTAAGAGATGTTAAAGATTGTTACCTCTGGAGCCGACTTCCGGGTACAGAACGGCTTCAGGCCAATTTTATAACAAGCGTCTTCCGTTTCACCCAGCAGTTTCTTCACGACCTTATTGAATTCATCCGAGTCGAGGTTGAGGTTGCTGAAGCGTTGCAGATTATTCAAGTCACTATCATACTCACACATTAAGCCATTGCGGCGACTCAAGGGCAAGATCTGCCAATCTACCCAACACCGGGTCAAATCAATTCCGGTTAATCCACTCACTGTCAAAGCTGTGAGTTTGGGTCGTACGAAGGCGAGTTGGGCATGCTCTTCTGGAGTAAGTGAGTCGGGTAGTTCAAAATCCATTGGAAGGCGGTCTTCTCTGAAACCTGACAAAGAATTTTCGTCGGTCGGGGTTGTATTCTTGCAATAAAACCAAGTCTTACCCCAACCTTTAGGGTGACTAGATAAGGTAGCAGCCGAAAAACCACATTCTCTTTGTCTCTGGATTTTTGCCCCGCCGAGTTCTAAGCAGGGTCTCTTGGCAAATTCAGTTTGGCGGTTTAGATAAAAGAATTCCCTGAACAGAAGGATCGTGGGCTCCATTCCCTGGTACACCTCACAAAATACTTGGAATTGGCACATATTGGATATGTCGTTAGGACCCGGGTCTTGAGGATGGAGATTATAGAAGTGCAGAACATCTCGAAAGACCCGGGAGGAGAAAACCCCATTCAAGATGGTGTGTGAAGACCACTACTTCCCCTACTCCAGGTTGAGGTCGTTATTCTCCAATGGTGGCTCGCCAACTAATTACTCCTTAGATGATAAGACTCCTAAAGACACATAGTGCTGGAGAACGGTATCGAAGACTTGAGAGGGCACCCAGTTGCATGTGACAAGTTTTGCCATGATGATGGTTTTATGGGAAAGGAGCTGCACAAGCATATTTGGAGGGTCATCTAAGGAAAAAAAATTAAAAACAACAAGGCATTTGGATGAAATTAATTCTGGTGGCTCTACTCTACAACGACAGAGCAATTGTTAGATATCTAAGTCACCCTAACATGAGTAGCCACCCAGCAGCAAAGTGATTGCAGGGTTGGCTCGTTACACTCACATTCAAGAGTCGCCGAAATCTAAAGGCGAGTTATGCGACAGTCAAGGATTTCATTTTTCTACTAAGTATGGGACAAACATGTTTCTACCGAAGTACCTAAAATTACGGATCTACAAATGATTCAAAAAGGAATTTTATTTTTCTAATAAGACTGGAGGTGCAAGGCGGGTCACCAAGGTGAGCCGGTTGGCGGCCCAGGACACTAAGATGGCAACTCAAGGCCCACAAGGTAGAAGGTCGCCAGGAGTTTCCTTGCTCGAGGAGCAAGGCGAGTTAGAGACATATCAGGACACGAATCATAATGTGACCCAGATTCTTGTAAGCCTAGGGTCCTGACCTGTATATAAAGGCGGGTCCTTAAGGCTAACAGGGTTACGTTACAATATATAGTGAGCTAGGTTAGGTGAATCTGCACCCTTGTAATCGATTTCATCACCAATACACAGAAAGCAAGACATATGCTTTTTACCTCCATCAGAGGGGCCAAACCTGGGTAAACTCGTCTCTCATTCCTGATTAACCCCTTTGTGTTGCCACATAGTTGTGATGGCCTCATCACTAAGTCCTTCCACGAGGACATCTCCCATGAAAAAACCACGACACTTACCGTACCATGGGACTACCTGATCCCTCTCGGTACATCTTGTACGCTTTGTGTGTTGATCAACTGGATTCATTCTTTGACTTAGTCTTGACCAACCTTTTGTCTTTATGACCATTCGTTGGATAATACCTTGAATACCACCTTGGTCATCATATAAACTACTTGAAACCAACAGATGGACTTCAAGAAGTGCCTATGGACAAAACCTTCGAATATAACTTAAGTCAACCATTAGTCCATAGGGATTGCCATCAATTACCAAAACCACATATGGAGAAATATGCTCTAACAATGACCTAACTAAGCTAATTATGTCATTTTGGAGGAAAATAAGATATGTATATAACATTTATGAGCTAACCAAGGTTATTATGCCATTTTTGACCTAACTAAGCTAATTATGTCATTTTAGAGGACAACAAGTTAAGTATATGACATTTATGAGCTAACCAAGGTTATTATGCCATTTCTGACCTAACTAAGCTAATTATGTAATGTTGGAGGAAGATAAGCTAAGTATATGACATTTTTGAGCTAACCAAGGTTATTATGCCATTTTTGACCTAAGCTAATGATGTCATTTTAGAGGAAAACAAGCTAAGTATATAACATTTATGAGCTAACCAAGGTTATTATGCCATTTCTCACCTAACTAAGCTAATTATGTCATAAATGAACTAAATGAGCTAATTATGTCATTTTGGAGGATAAGTAGCTAATAATAATAATAATAAGAAGATTATTATTATTATGATGATGATGATGAAGAATAAGAAGAAGAAGAAGAAGAAAATGAAGAAGAAGAAGATTATGATGATGAAGAAGAAGAAGAAGAAGAAAATGAAAAAGAAGAAGAAGAAGATGATGATGATGATGAAGAAGATGAAGATGAGGAAGAAGAAGAATAAGAAGAAGGAGAAGAAGGAGAAGAAGAAGAAGAAAAAAAGAATAAGAAGACTAGAAGAAGAAGAATAAGAAGAATAAAAAGAAGAAGAAAGAGAAGGAAAACAATAAGAAGAAAGAAAGAAGAAGCTCATTATTCTTCGTATATTCTTTATGTTTCTTCTCTTTCCTCTTCTATTCTTTATTTTTCTTTTTATGGCATTTTTGAGCTTATTATGTCATTTTGGAGGAAAATAAGTTAAGTATATGAAATTTATGAGCTAACCAAGGTTATTATGCCATTTTAGACCTAACTAAGCTAATTATGTCATAAATGAACTAAATAAGATAATTATGTCATTTGGAGGATAATTCGCTAAGTATGTCTTTCTTGGGGGAAATAAGCTAAGTATGTGGCATAATAGGGCTAACTAGCATGTACGAAGATAAGTATGCCTTTGTTAAGCATAACACTAGAGAAAATATACCACGTCGTCATCACGGATGTGAAGCACCGGGTTGCTCGTGGCGGTTTCACCTAGAGAAGGTTTCCCTGAAGAAGGGTTGTGCGATGCGGCTCGGGAGTTATTATGCACCAAAGATCATTTTCAATGTCTCATTAGCATGATGACAATCAAATGTTAATACTAGTAACTAATGACCATTCAAATTAAACTCACCGTTCCAACGCAGAAATGACTGGCATCAGCCGAGGGGTTTGACCGGTCTTCTCGCACATAGAGTGCACATTTGGTTTTGACGAGTCAATCATATTAGTTAGTAATGAAACATACATTACATGCATGATCTGGCTAATATGAAAAAGAAACTTACCACAAGGAGCTCGCACATGGCCCTGTTAGCCGCCTCATTTCGTGCCTTCTCCTCCTCCAACAACCGAGCCGTCTTCTCCTCTGCGGCTCGAGCCAACTTCATCGCCACCCGGTCCCTCTCCTGCAGAAGCTCGTGAAGAACAGCCTAGGTTTTCACTCTCTCTTTGTGAAGAGAAGCATGCAACACCACTCCTCGTTAGCATTGTAATCATCGATGGACACACACACAATGTTAGGGAGGGAAGTTTTCCGAGTCCGAAAAACTAACCTCAATGGTGAGATCGACTAGCCGTGGACGAGTCCTTATCTCATGGCAGGAGCTCGTTTGGCATGCCTTGATCTCCGGGTGAGTGAGAGGACAACGTATCACCCATCTCCAATGGCTATCGAGCCACGGGGTCTCCCACCACCAGATATCATCACCAGCTCTCAATCCAAAGGTTTCTAGCTTGGGTTAAAGTCCTCCCCTTTCCTCGCCTTCCCCACCTCCTTGTAACTCACGAGCTTGTGGTGGGAGGACATGTTGGTGAACTTGTGTGGATAATCGAGGTCAGACTCATAGAATGCCTTGGGCTTCTTGTAGGAGGCAGTATGGGACATCGCATAGAGGTCGTACACCTCTGGCACCTCCATGTTATTGTGATGCTCCTAATAGAGAGGAACAAAGTATAAGTAAAGGGCTCAAGCTACCATGAAGAATGAATTGCATGAATCAAGAAGAAAACCACATACCTAGTTTCGCGTGAACTGAAATAAGTTGGCGATGCCTTGATGGTGTGGCACACCAACCATTTGGGCACGTCGGTCCTTTGCATTGTCGTGGACGACCCACCATTGTCCTGTGCACCACTCATCCACCAACTCCTCCCAACAATGCATCTTATCCGCACACCATCTCGGGGGCACCTATAAGTTAGTAAAGAGAAATTTGAGAGCTATGCCTACGAATCAAATCAAGGAAACTAAGTACAAGGCCTTAATAATAGGTAATTACCTTCATGTACTGCTCCTTCCTCAGAAACTTTTCGCGAAACGACAACTTGTCCTTCTTAATACTATGCGATGCGTAGTCGTCTCGAACTGCGTGCGGTCGAGCCTCATGGCATAAGTTCTGTAATAGGCGCTTGCACTCGGTATCGATAACCTTGGCCTCCTCCTCCTCGTATTCCTCCTCACACCTGTAGAAGGTCTGCAATTAAACAATACACCACTGATTAGTAAAATGACTAGCTATATTGTTATTTTTAGATTGTGTAAAAGGAGAAATTACCCAAAAGTTGTTGATCACCATCTCGGCCCTCGTGTGGCACAAGACGCCCTTTGATGGGGCCTGGACAACCTTGTAGTGCTCCCAGCTCAATCCTAGTTGAGGAAGTTGACCCTCACCCGGCAATGGGACAAACCCCGGGAATTTTTCCTGACAAAGCGCACCAAGGACGGTGTTTGGCTTGCGGACTCCACGGGGGTGATCCCAACTCCTGCACTATGACAAGATCAATGCATTAGATATTTGAAGAAACGTTAAGGAAAAAGGTACAAAAAGAGTAAATGCACTTACTTCTCCCCATCAGGCCTAATCACCGGCCTCTCCTCGCGGGTCGCCGGCACGAGCGGGAGACGTTTACCACCATGCTGGTACACAGTGACCCCCTTAACCACCTCGCCCTCACCATTAGTAGACTTATCCCCGCCACCATCAGCATGGCCACCCAGCCCCTCGGTCGGATCCGACCAGGTACCCCATCCGGACGTCTCTTGGGACGTAGCCCCTCGATCCCGAGTCTCGTTGGCCGAAGCCTTTGGGACCGTAGTTTCCTGGGACATAGCCCTGGTACAGGAGTCTCGTGGGCCAAAGCCTCTGGGACCGAAGTCTCATGGGCCGAAGGCCCGTCGACCCAAGGCTCGTGGTCCGGAGTCCCTAACTACGCTCGCTGATGCGTTGGTTTCCCTCCAAGCTTAAAGGGTAATGTAGCACAACAACGGCAAGTATTTCCCTCAGTTAAGAAACCAAAGTATGAATCCAGTAGGAAGATACACAAGACTATGTAAGCAACACCTACACACAAATAGCAAATCCTCAAAACCCAACGCGTGGAGGGGTTCTCAATCTCTCGTGGTTAAAGTAAGGATAGATTGATAGATGCAAATAAGGGTGATAGCAACTAGAACACACCAATGTATTTTTGGGTTTTTTGATAATATAGATCTGAAAGTAAAAGAGCAAATAAAGTAGAAACGCAGATAGCAAAGTAGATATTTAAAATATATGACATGAAGTAGGACCGGGGGACGTAGGTTTCACTAGTGGCTTCTCTCGAGAAAATAGTAAATGGTGGGTAGATAAATTACTATTGGGCAATTGATAGAAGAGGAAATAATTATGACGATATTTAAGACAATGATCATGTATATAGGCATCATGTCCAAGATAAGTAGACAGACTTCTGCGTGCATCTACTTCTAATACTCCACACATCGACTGCTACCGAGCATGCATCTAGTGTATCGAGTTCATGGAGAAACAGATTTATGCCTTAAGAATGATGACATGATGTAGACAAGATCTATTCATGTAGGAATAGACCCATCGTTTTAACCTTGATAGAAATGATACACGTGTGTCATGTCTGTTTCTGTCACTGAGATTGAGAACCACAAGATCGAACCCATCCCAAAGCACCTCTTCCCATTGCAAGATAAAAGATAAAGTTGGCCAGACAGAAAACAAATATTGGAGAAGAAATACGAGGCTATAATAATCAAGCATGAATATGTTTTCATAGATGTGATCATAAACTCACAATTCATGGGACCCCAACAAACACACCGCAAAAGAAAGAGTTACATCATATGAATCTCCAAGAGACCATTGTATTGAGAAATAAAACGAGAAACAAAGCCATCTAGCTACTGCCTACGGACCCATAGGCCTGATATGAACTACTCACGCATCATCGGAGGAGCACCAATGAGGATGGTGCAATCCTCTGTGATCGTGTTCCTCTCCGGAACGAGCTCTAGATTGGATTTCATGGCTCTGGAACTTGCGGCGGCTGAAACGATGTTTCGTCTAGTCCTCTAGTGTTTTCTGAACATCAGCGTATTTATAGAGATCAAAGGAGGTGGAGGAAGTACCCGAGGGCCCCACTAGACACCAGGCCGCGCCAGGGGCCTCTAGTGTTGCTCATTCTTGGCTCCCAAGTTTCCTTCTTCTCCAAAAAAATATCCGTCAAGTTTGGTGGCAATTGGACCTCATCTGGTATGGATTTTCTGTGAAGGAAAAAAATAGAAAAAACAACAAGTGGCACTACGCACTATATCAATAGGTTAGTCAAAAAATGATATACAGTTATGATAACCCACAAGTATAGGGGATCAATTGTAGCCTTTCTCGATAAGTAAGAGTGTCGAACCCAACAAGGAGCTAAAGGTAGGACATATATTCCCTCAAGTTATATCGACCACCGATACAACTCTACGCACACTTTACGTTCTCTTTACCTAGAACAAGAATGAAACTAGAAGTACTTTGTAGGTGTGAAAGGATAGGTTTGCAAGAAAATAAAGAACACGTAAATAAAAACTAGGGGCTGGTTACATAAAGAAACAATTACGTTAGTTTAACGAGCGTGGAAAAGTGGTGGTAGGAGTTGCGGAATTGTCCCTAAGCAATTGACTACGTTACTAGACCGATAACAAGTTTTATGTGGGAGCGGCCACTGCTAGCATGTCATCCCTTACTTGGAATTCTATGCACTTATGATTGGAACTATTAGCACGCATCCGCAACTACTAACGTTCATTAAGGTAAAACCCAACCATAGCAATAAGATATATTGGTCCCCCTTCAATCCCATATGCATCAATTTCTATGCTAGGCTGAAGCTTCTGTCACCCTTGCCCTCCAATACATAGTCCTATCAACATACTACTAACCCTACGGTGTGATCCACGCGCGCGCTCATATGATGGCACCAAAGGACAGCAACATCACGACAAGCAAATTAAACCAAGAATAGCAATTCATCAATCACCGACAGGACAACGAAAATCTACTCAGACATCATAGGGTGGCAACACATCATTGGATAATAATATGAAGCATAAAGCACCATGTTCAAGTAGAAGGTACAACGGGTTGCGGGGGAGTGGACCGCTGAATATATATGGGGGAAGGTGATGGAGGTGTTGGTGAAGATGACGGAGGTGTTGGTCTAGATCGCCGTCAAACGATGATGTCCCGGGCGGCGTTCCGGCACCGCCGGGAGAGAGGGGGAGAGAGCCCCCCTTCTTCTTATTCTTCCTTGACCTCCTCCCTAGATGGGAGAAGGGTTTACCCTCTGGTCCATGGTCTCCATGGCGGTGGAGGGGCGAGAGCCCCTCTGAGATTGGATCTCTCTCTGTGTCCTTCTGTTTCTGCGCTCCCAGATTTTACCTTTCACCGTGTCTTAAATTCTTGGTGATCCGTAACTCCGATTGGCCTGAAATTTTAACACGATTTTCTTCCGGATATTATATTTATTGCGGTGAAAGAAGAGCCCCAACAGCCTTAGGGATTGGTCATAAGCCTGCCAGCCGCGACCCTTGGGGGGCGCGCCTCCTGGGCTTGTGACCTCCTCGGGCATCGTTTCGCGTAGATTCTTCTTCCCAAAAATCATAAATATTCCAAAAAAATCCCCGTACGTTTTTATTGCGTTTGGACTTTGTTTGGTATGGATAATATGTGAAACAAAAAAACATGCAAGAAATAGGAACTCACACTCGGCACTGGATCAAAAAGCTAGTCCCAAAAATAGTATAAAAAGTTGCCAAAAGTATGTGAAAGTTGTAGAATATTGGCATGAAACAATCAAAAATTATAGATACGACGGAGACGTATCAGCATCCCCAAGCTTAATCCTGCTCGTCCTCGAGTAGGTAAATGATAAAAAAGATAATTTTTGATGTGGAATGCTACCTAGCATAATCTTGATCATATAATCTAATCATGGCATGTATACTAAAACACGAGTGATTCGAAGCAATAGTCTATCATTTGACATAAAGACAATAATATTTCAAGCATACTAACAAAGCAATCATGTCTTCACAAAATATCATGGCCAAAGAAAGTTATCCCTACAAAATCATATAGTCTGGCTATGCTCCATCTTCCCCACACAACATATTTAAATCATGCACAACCCCGGTTTTAGCCAAGCAATTGTTTCATACTTTAGTGTTCTCAAACTTTTTCAACGTTCACACAAATACATGAGCGTGAGCCATGGACATAGCACTATAGGTGAATAGAATATGGTGGTTGTGGAGAAGACAAAAAGGAGGAGATAGTCTCACATCAACTAGGCGTATCAATGGGCTATGGAGATGCCCATCAATAGATATCAATGTGAGTGTGTAGGGATTGCCATGCAACAGATGCACAAGAGCTATAAGTGTATGAAAGCTCAAAAAAAACTAGTGGGTGTGCATCCAACTCGCTTGCTCATGAAGACCTAGGACAATTTGAGGAAGCCCATCATTGGAATATACAAGTCAAGTTCTATAATGAAAATTTCCCACTAGTATATGAAAGTGACAACATAGGAGACTCTCTATCATGAAGATCATGGTGCTACTTTGAAGCACAAGTGTGGTAAAGGATAGTAGCATTGTCCCTTCTCTCTTTTCTCTCAATTTTTTATTATATTTTTTTTCTTTTTTTGGTGGGCTTCTTTGGCTTCTTTTTTTTGGGCTTCATTGGCCTCTTTTATTACTTCCTCACATGGGACAATGCTCTAATAATGATGACCATCACACTTTTATTTACTTACAACTCGATATTTAGAACAAAATATGACTCTATATGAATGCCTCCGGTGGTGTACCGGGATGTGCAATGATCTAGCCATGAAAAATGGACAAGACATCAAAAAACATACAAGCCATGAAAGCATCATGCTAGCTATCTTACGATCATGTAAAGCAATATGACAATGATGGTGCGTGTCATAATAAACGGAACGATGGAAGTTGCATGGCAATATATCTCGGAATGGCTATGGAAATGCCATAATAGGTAGGTATGGTGGCTGTTTTGAGGAAGGGTACATGGTGGGTGTAATGCACCGGCGAAAGTTGCGCGGTACTAGAGAGGCTAGCAATGGTGGAAGGGTGAGAGTGTGTATAATCCATGGACTCAACATTAGTCATCAAGAACTCACATACTTATTGCAAAAATATATTAGTCATCGAAACAAGGAACTACACGCATGCTCCTAAGGGAAGGGTTGGTAGGAGTTAACCATCGTGCGATCCCGACTTCCACACAAAGGATGACAATCAATAAATAAATCATGCTCCGACTTCGTCACATAACGGTTCACCATATGTGCATGCTACGGGAATCACAAACCTTAACACAAGTATTTCTGTGATACACAATTACTCACTAGCATGACTCTAATATCACATCTTGAGGTCGCAAAACTATTGCAAGGAATCAAACATATCATATTCAGTGATCTACAAGTTTTATGTAGAATTTTATGACTAACCATGTGAATGACCAACTCCTGTTAACTCTCTAAATAGGTATAAGTGAAGCATGAGAGTTTAATTATTTCTACAAAAGATATGCCCCTCTCTAACAAATATAAGTGAAGCAAGAGAGCATTCTACAAATTGTGGTTTTCTATTTGTAGGGAAACATGCAATCCAAACTTCAAATGATATAAGTGAAGCACATGAAGCATTCTATAAAGCCATACTCAAAAGATATAAGTGAAGTGCAAAGAGCATTCTATAAATCAACCAAGGACTATCTCATACCAGCATGGTGCATAAAAGAAAAGGGGAAAATAAACACAAAAGACGCTCCAAGCATTTGCACATTTCATGTGATCAATAAAAATATAGCTCCGAGTAAAATTACCGATAGATTGTAGACGAAAGAGGGGATGCCTTCCGGGGCATCCCCAAGCTTAGACGCTTGAGTCTTCCTTGAATATTACCTTGTGGTTCCTCAGGCGTACCCAAGCTTAGGTTCTTGCCTCTCCTTATTCCTTCATCCATCGTGGTCTCACCCAAAACTTGAAAACTTCAATCACACAAAACTCAACAAAACCTTCGTGAGATCCGTTAGTATAATAAAGTAAATCACCACTTTAATTACCATTGTGAACTCATTCCAAATTCATATTAGCATTATATCTACTTTAATACAACTTCATCATGGTTCATACCCCCCGATACTACCCGTAGATTCATCAAAATAAGAGAACAACGCATAGAAAACAGAATCTGTCAAAAACAGAACAGTCTGTAGTAATCTTAACATTTACCATACTTCTGGTACTCCAACAATTCTGAAACAATTATGATAATTAAGGAAATTTTTATATCAATCAGAAGCAAAAATAATCAACTCAAAAGCTCTTTCTGGATAGGAACTAAAAATAATTTCGTGGGCACAAAGTTTCTGTCTTTTTCCGCATGATCAAACAACTATCACCCAAACTAATCATAAAGGCTTTACTTGGCACATTATTTTTATAATACAATGGAATTGTACAAGGGGATAATTATTTTTGTGAGAAACTTCCATGAAAAATTCTACATTTTTTCCATGAGCATGAACACAAGTGTTCAAGGTCGACCCTTACTTCCGCAATGCATCACCTTTCAATCACTTCTCTTTCTGAAAAGTTTTAAGTTCCCTATATATATATATTTGTTTCTAAACTATAAAAGCACTCAACAGAAGTAAATGACTCTCTAAAACTTCCGGGTTGTCTCCCAGGCAGCGCTTTCTTTAAAGCCATTAAGCTAGGCATAAAATGCTCAAGTAATGGATCCACCCGGATCCCAAGGTATATCAAAGCCAATTTTAATGAACAAGGATTTGTAATTTAGTAGTGAGCACAAGGTAACATATATCATGCAATGACGAAGTCTAACTCTCTTCCTATGCATTGGCATGTCATAAAAGAACAATTCATGCACATCAAGTAAAGGTCAATACATAGCATAAGCAATTTCTTGCAACTTTATCGTATTGGAAACATAGAGAGGTGGAGATTTAGTTCCTGTCTCATAATAATTTCAAGTAGGAGCACAAAGCACATGCATATTATATTCATCAAAATAATCATGTGTAATAGTAGAAGGCAACCCATCTATGTAAT
The DNA here is from genome assembly GCF_904849725.1 of Hordeum vulgare subsp. vulgare. Taxonomy (NCBI): domain Eukaryota; kingdom Viridiplantae; phylum Streptophyta; class Magnoliopsida; order Poales; family Poaceae; genus Hordeum; species Hordeum vulgare. The sequence goes on along the minus strand of NC_058519.1, from coordinate 206,044,174 downwards.
CCCTAATAAGAGCAAACTTCTCCGATATAGTGTAGTTGGGAGAGTTCAAAAAGATAATAGGACTATCATAAGTGGGTGCGATAGCAACAATTTCATGTTTAACATAAGGAACTATAGCAAGTTCATCTTCATAACCATCATTCATATTGGCATCATGGCCACAAGCATAGCAAGCATCAAGTTCATCAAAAAGGGATATTTCAAACGAATCCAAGGGATCATAGTAATCAACATAGCATTCATCCTTCGGTAAGAACGAAGGGAAATTAAACAATGTGTGAGTTTAAGAGTTACTCTCATTAGAAGGTGGGCACGGGTAGCTAGTCCGCTCTTCCTCCTTTTGTTCTTCGCTCTCCTCGTCATCTTTTTCATCTAATGAGCTCACAGTTTCAGCATTTTCTTCTTCCATAGTTTCCTGCAAAATATTAGTCTCTTCTTGGGAAGCGTAGAATTTCTCCATAAATCGATCAATATGGGCATTATATTCATAATTAGTGTAACAATAACGAAGCATAACGAAATTTTCAGATAGGCAAGCATCATCATCATTATCATCACACCCTTTAAATAGAGCTTCAATTTCATAAGCACCCATAAAAGCAACAAATTCTTCTATTTGTTCCACATCATAGTAATCATATAAACCATTAGCATAAGAAGCCAAGGTTTCATTAGCATTAAATTTACAAGAAAAGGGAAGGTGTTTAGCCTTCATCCTAGAGCAACAAGTAATATCATATCTCGAGCATAGCTCCCAAGCATACCATTTCAACATAAGAATTTGATCCCATAATAGTTTCCCTTTTTGAGTCAAGCAATAATCCCTAAAGTATTCACGTTGATCCAATGTGTATCCCATTATATAATTTAATGGGGTTTTCTCAGGATTATTAAAGAAGTGCATAATATTTTCCACATAACGAGCATCGAGGGTTTTAGGAGGTTCCCCATCTCCATGAGTAGCAAGTACACCTAATTTTTTGGTATTTCGTGTTCCATATCCATAACTAAAGATAGAGAACAACTTAGAACAGAAAATAAATCTACTTAGTGATAAAGCAAACAAGCACACACGAGAATATTCACCCCACGCTATCTCTCCCCGGCAACGGCGCCAGAAAAAGGTCTTGATAACCACAAGTATAGGGGATAAATTGTAGCCTTTCTTGATAAGGAAGAGTGTCAAACCCAACAAGGAGCTGAAGGTAGGACAAATATTCCCTCAAGTTCTATCGACCACCGATACAACTCTACGCACACTTTATGTTCATTTTACCTAGAACAAGAATGAAACTAGAAGTACTTTGTAGGTGTGAAAGGATAGGTTTGCAAGAAAATAAAGTACACATAAATAAAAACCAGGGGCTGGTTAGATAAAGAAAAAATTAAGTTAGTTTAACGAGTGTGGAAAAGTGGTGGTAGGAGTTGTGGAATTGTCCCAAAGCAATTGACTACGCTACTAGACCGATAGCAAGTTTTATGTGGGAGAGGCCACTGCTAGCATGTCATCCCTTACTTGGAATTATATGCACTTATGATTGGAACTATTAGCAAGCATCCGCAAATACTAACGTTCATTAAGGTAAAACCCAGCCATAGCAATAAGATATATTGGTCCCCCTTCAATCCCAAATGCATCAACTTCTATGCTAGGCTGAAGCTTCTGTCACCCTTGCCCTCCAATACATAGTCATATCAACATACTACTAACCCTATGATGTGATCCACGCGCGCGCTCATATGATGGGCACCAAAGTACAGCAACATAACCACAAGCAAATTAAACCGATCATAGCAATTCATCAATCACCGATAGGACAACGAAAATCTACTCAGGCATCATAGGATGGCAACACATCATTGGATAATAATATGAAGCATAAAGCACCATGTTCAAGTAGAAGGTACAGCGGGTTGCGGGAGAGTGGACCGCTGAATATAGATGGGGGAAGGTGTTGGAGGTGTTGGTGAAGATGACGGAGGTGTTGGTGTAGATCGCCATCACGCGATGATGTCCCGGGTGCCGTTCCGGCGCCGCCGGGAGAGAGGGGGAGAGAGCCCCCCTTCTTATTCTTCTTCCTTGACCTCCTCCCTAGATGGGAGAAGGGTTTCCCCTCTGGTCCATGGTCTCCATGACGGCAGAGGGGCGAGAGCCCCTCCGAGCTTGGATCTCTCTCTGTGTCCTTCTGTTTCTGCGCTCCCAGATTATGCCTTTCACAGTTTCTTAAATTCCCGGAGATCCCTAACTCTGATTGTCCTAAAATTTTAACACGATTTTCTTCCAGATATTATGTTTCTTGCGGCGAAGGAAGGGACCCAAGCTCCTCCGGTATTGGTCACAAGCCTGCCAGCCATGGCCTAGGGGGGCGCCTCCTAGGCTTGTGACCTCCTCGGGCATCGTTTCGCATAGATTCTTCTTCCCAAAAATCATAAATATTCCAAAAAAATCCCCGTACGTTTCTATTGTGTTTGGACTTCGTTTGGTATGGATAATCTGCGAAACAAAAAAACATGCAACCAATAGGAACTGGCACTGGGCACTGGATCAATATGTTAGTCCCAAAAATAGTATCAAAAGTTGCCAAAAGTATATGAAAGTTGTAGAATATTGGCATGAAACAATCAAAAATTATAGATACAACGGACACGTATCAAGTTACTATAAAATGATTATAAAAC